>NW_003852453.1:5769938-5772449 GCF_000181295.1 Otolemur garnettii
CCTCAAGCAATCCTATATAAGGTAGTTTCTAACCGCCATGAAATAGCAGAGCTGAGAGTCAGACCCAAGTCATCTCACTTCCACTCTATCAGTAGGTTAATCTCACCTATTTTGAAGACCCCACCAGGCCATCTTCGCACACCATTACAGATGTTATCCGCTGAGCAGGCTGCCACTGCGATTTTATCTGGGACACATGGATAAAGGTTTCAAAGTTGTGAGTGATCTCTGATGGGAATGCTTCTGGAATAAAGTCTCAAGTGCTATGGAACCAGAGTTAGGAAATCCGGTGCTCCATATATGACCCATATTTTGTTTTCCAGTCACCTGTCTTTCCTTTTCCTAACTCTAATAGGGGCCTAATAATCCTAAGTCAGCTCCTAAGGAAGCCAGAGGGAGGATCAAGCAGGTCTGTTAAGTGGCTATTTATTTATTTTGAGACAGCATTAAGCTGTCGCCCTGGATAGAGTACCCTGGCATCATAGCTCACAGCAACCTCCAACTCAGGCTCAAGCGATCCTCTTGGCTCGGTTTCTCTGTCTTTAGTAGAGACAGGGTCTTTCTTTTGCTCAAACTCGAGAACTCAAGCAACCCACTCGCTTGGCTTCCCAGAGTGCTAGGATTACAGAGTGCCCGGCCCACAAGTGGCTTTTTAGAGAAGCACAAAATGTACATTGACTTTGTGCTTGGACGTGGCAGTCAAAGGAGATATCAACTCCAGTTCAGTCAAACCTACTCCTCACGGTCAGTCACACAGCTGTAGGAAGAAGTGCTATTCCCACTTCAGAGTTGGAATTACTGAGTCCAGAGTGGTTAGGTCTACCCAAGGTCGTGAATCTGGTAAGTGGCCAGCTCAGGAGCAGACCAGGTCCTGCTGCCGCCAAAGGTCAGGGTGAGCTCCCTTCTGCCCCTGTTTCCAGTTAATACTGTTCCTCCTCCCTGCACCTGGGCAGCCACCGTTCTGCAAGAATGTGGTACAACTCCCCTATAAATCATCTTTCTTTAAAGAAGCTTCTTGCCAACTGGGCCTGAAGGAATGACAATTAGGAAGACATGATGGTGGTGTCTGTTTACCTCTCCCGTAAAATGCCAAAGTATACTTTGGGGCTTTCAGGGTGGAAGAGGGAGGTCCGTTTATCTTCCAGTTAAGATGCCCTACTTGTGGCAAATCTACATTTTGCTATTGGGATCCTAGGCTGAACAATCCTCTGGTGAAGCCTCCAAAGTAATCATGCTAAACCCAAATCAGTCCATGAGACGGGCTGCAGGAACACCAGGAGCCAGGTGAGACACCCTCAGACTGGGCTTGTGTCAGTGGAAAGGTGAGCTCCATGGGAATGGATAGGGGGTCATTTCACTCAGTGAACATAAGAAAAAACTTGGCTTCCCAGTGACCACCCCTCACCTCATTCAGGACCAGTTATATAATCTGTGGGGCCTAGTGCCAAATAAAAATGTATTCCAACTTGGCCCCTGCAACACAGGGGTTATGGCGCTGGCCACATACACCCAGGCTGGCAAGTTTGAGCCTGGCCAGCTAAACAGCAATGACAACTGCAACAAAAAAATAGCTGGGAGTTGTGGTGAGTGCCTGTAGTCCCAGCTGCTTGGGAGGCTAAGGCAGGAGAATCGCTTAAGCCCTAGAGTTTGAGGTTGCTGTGAGCTGTGATGCCACAGCACTCTACTGAGGGCGACACAGTGAGACTCTGTCTCAAAAAAGAAAAAAAAAAAGAAATTCTTTTGTTCAAAAATTATTGGAAGGCTGGCACAGCAGCTCACACCTGTAATCCCAGAACTCTGGGAGGCCTAGGCAGGTGGATTGCCCAAGCTCAGGAATTCCAGACCAGCCTGAGCAAGAGTGAAACCCTATCTCTAAAAATAGAAAAACTTAGCCAGGTGTGGTGGAGGTCACCTGTAGTCCCAGCTACCCGAGAGGCTGAGCCAAGAGGATCCTTTGAGCCTAGGAGTTTGAGGTTGCTGTGAGCTATGATGCCATGGCACTCTACCCAGGGTGACAGAGTGAGACTCTGTTTAAAAAATAATAATAATACAACTATGCAAATGGAGAACAGACAAATGGTATCACTACAGCATGATAGTGGGACAGAGCTTCTAGGGAAGTGTTCTGTACCCTAATTATCTAGGTGTAATAAACTTCATCAAACTGAATGTCAAAAAATTTAAATTTATGGTATATCAAGACAATTTAAAAATGTTTAAAAGATCAAACAAACAAGTAAATAAAAACAGTTTGCCAGGAGCCTAGGGGATTATTTGCCATCTGGTCCTAGTTTTCAAGATCATTTAAAATCCTTTTTCTCTGGCTTCTCACTCACTCAAACAAACAAACAAACAAAAACACCTGCCTCTAATTTATGTCAACAGCTCTTTGTTGAGCCACATGGTACAAGGTTCCATTTGGGGGTATTGTGCTGTTTACAGAGCCTTAATGTAACATTAAATGTAACAATTAATGTATCCGGTTAAACAGGCCTGGACCTGGTGGCCTAG
>NW_003852453.1:5773063-5774128 GCF_000181295.1 Otolemur garnettii
TAAATTGAGCTTTTCTCTTGTGTGGGATTGTATTAGGTTGTCCCCTGGCTCCATATTAGTATAGAGTACATTGGCTATTTGCTTTTCCATTCTTGTGATCCTTTACTAAAGAACAGTATGTTTCAACTCTGTCCAGGTTCATACAAAGATGTAAAGTCCCCATCTTTTTTATGGCTGACTAGTTGCCCCTGGTATACATAGACCACAGTTTGTTAATCCATTCCCGGGTTGATGGACACTTGGTTTGTTTCCCTATCTTGGCGATTATAAATTAAGCTGCAATAAACAATCTAGTGCTTTATAATAATTTTCTTTTTCTTCTGGGTAGATCCCCAGGGATGTGGAATCAAATGGCAGGTCTACTTTGAGTTCTCATGATTGTGAATGAGAAAAATGTTAGAACTCAGAGGAGACATTATTAAGAAGACTTTAACCTCATTGGGTGATGTCAGAATCCTGAGGCTGGAATCCAGGACTTTGCCCGGGCATGCTTTGGGGCACAGTGGTGGGGAGGGAGTTATGGCAAGGATGGGACAAGAGTGGTCTGGAAGTGACTCAGAGACCATTTAATGTGAAAGAATGGGAGTTATCTACCAGCTGGTACTTGCCATGAGCTGTCAGCACTTCTCTGATCCATTCACCTTCACCAGGGCACTAGCCTGCAGTGAGGAGGGAGGGGCTGGCTCCAGTCAGTGACATCCACCACCCCCTTTCCTTCCAGGCACCCCTTCTTCTTCTTCCTCTGCACCCCTCGATGTTCTCTTTGACCACATTACCTACTCCAGGACAGAGAGTCCAAAGATTAAGTAGGCGCACACACACTGGGTAAGCTGGAACAATCACATTCTGTTGAGACTGACCGAAGGCAAGTCTCATTTTTCACAAAAAAAATTTCCACTGGTGACCTCACCCCCAAATATTGCCACAGGGATAAACTACCAGGATTACAAGAAGTGCCCCATGTAATTATGCACCACTTGTATCCATCACCAGGTCCCTCTGCCTTTGGTGTCCTATAAATAGATTTAAAAAAAAATAAATCCTGTAATTATCCTATAAGGAGCT
>NW_003852453.1:5774444-5788117 GCF_000181295.1 Otolemur garnettii
TTGTGTTTTTGTTCTTCATTGTATCCCTTATTTGTAAAAACATGACATGGTAGGTGCTTAGTTAAAATTTGTTGAATAAAGAAATAGATGAGGCAGGTGGGGGCTGGCACTTGTAATCCCAGCGCTCTGGGAGGCTGAGATGGGTGGATCACTTGAGTACAGGAGTTGGGAGGCCAGCCTGAGTAAGAGAGAGAGACCCCATCTCTAAACATAGCCGGGCGTTGTGGCTGGTGCCTGTAGTCCAAGCTGCTTGGGAGGCCAAGACAAGAGGATCACTTGAGCCCAAGAGTTTGAGGTTGCTGCGAGCTATGACGCCACAGCACTCTACTAAGGGCAACACAGTGAGTCTCTGTCCGGAAAGAAAGAAAGAAAGGAAATAAGGAAATGTAAACATGTTTGTATCCGTGTTGGCACGTCATCATTTAATTAAAAAAAAAGGGTGGGGGGAGACTCAGAAAGGGAAGTGGCTAAGGAGTCCCACCGCTCTGAAAAGCCTGACCCTGACCTTTGAGCCTTCCCTGGACATGGATTGCACTTCATTAAGTGCCATCTGACATTAATTACCGGTCCTGGGCAGTCCCCCTCCACCCTGGGAGACTATTGGAAATATCAAGTGGTGTCTGGGGGTCACAATGAGGAAGGTTGGCTACTGGCATTTAGTGCTAAGGAGCTGGGGATGCTAAATGTCCCTAAATGTCCCGCAGGGCCAGAGCAGCCCCATCCAAAGAAAGGCCAAGGGCGCCCCGTGTTGAGGTCTGACCCAGACTGGATCAAGTTCTACCAAACAGAACAGAGAGCACGGTACACGGTCAAGGGGTCTGGGGTGGGGGGCGGGGAGTGGCAAGAAGGAAGGGTCGCCAGTCCTCCTGGGCGTGAGAGAAACCCAGTCTTTTGCATCTTTTGATGGTCCCAGCCTATCTTAAAGAGAAACTGCGCCAAACTGGAATTCATCGGAAGCTGCCGGATGAAAGGAACGATCCCTTGAGCCCAGCCAGGAAAATCCCAGGGTGGATCCCAGGCCGAGGCCCTGAGCGAGCGCCCCTCCGTGCCCTGCAAGAGAAAGTTCAGCAAGATCAGGTCCCGGTGCCCCGCACGGGGTGAAGGTGATCCCGCCCGGGGCGGGTCTGCACCCCCGGGGCTCCCGACCTGCTGGGAAACCGCCCACGTGGGAAGCCCTCTCCGCATTTCCGCCCTGGCCCGACCGCGCTCCCACGGCGCCCCCGGCCCGCGCCGCCGCCCCGCGCCCGCTAGGTGGCGCCTGCGCTCTAGTGGCGCCTCGCGGGCGCAGCGACAGCCACACGCCGAGCCTGAGTGCCAGGATTCCGGGGACTGGAGGGCAGCGCGGGCAGCCAAGGTAGGATTCCCGAGCTCCGGGCGTTTCCCGAGAACCTCTGTGGTTGGGGTGGGCCGCTTGGTGGCCGCGGAGGACTGGCTGCGGTCTGCGGAGATAACCCGAGAAGTCGGAGCGGCAGCACGTGCTGTGGCCGCCCAAGGGGACCCGGAGACCCGCAGTCTCCGAGCTGGGCCTAGGAGCAGAGCAGAGCGCCGGGTCGCTGGGCACACTCGCATCCTCCGTTAGCCCTTGCCTCTGGAGAGCGTGTCCACATCCCCAAAACAAGAAGTCCTAAAAGCAGAAGGAGCTGCCTTACTAAGATCCAAAACACCACTTCTTAAACTTGCCTGCTCGGTGGCACTGCTCTGGGAGCCTTAAAAATGCTGATGCCCCAGTTCCACCCCCCAGGGACTCACATGTAATTGGTCTGGGTTACAGGCCTGGGCGTCTGGATATTAAAATGTTCCCAGGAGGTTCCAGCTTGCAGCCAATTTTGCGGATCCTTGATCTAAAGAGTTAGAGCGAAGCTGAGGACGTTTGTTTGTAATGACCCCAAATGCTGATGACTCCCCACACACACTCCTCTTCCTTCTCCTCCTCTCTCTTCTTCTCTCCCTCCACCTTTTCCCTAAGTCTCTGCCTTTGTGAGGTCAAATCCAAGGGAACAAACCCACACCCACCCCCTTCTCCTCCAGTGGAGGTTCTGAAAGGCTTGAACTGGACAGTGAGCAGAGGACAGAGACAGGAGTGTGGGATGTGAGATAACTCAACGAGCTGGGAGCCCCTCAGAGCCAGCCCTCCCTTGCAGGTGACCCCCTGTGCTCACTGAACCATCCTCAGCTTGAGTTACCTTTTTGTTACTGAAACAAGATATAGTGAATGAGGTGTCTGCAAAATGGTTATGACAGTGTAAAATGCTTAGGAGTGCCTTGAGAATTGTTAACCATAAAAGCTGGTGTTTACTAAAGCCTCACCCCGTGCTAACTGCGTTCTATGCATTGCCACCTCGACAAAACCCCAAGTAGTGCTTGCTTTAAGTAGCCCATTTGACAGCTGAGGAAACTGAGGCTCAGCGAGGCCCAGGAACTTGCTCAAGGTTATATAATTAATAAGAGGCAGATCCCATATTTGAACCTGGACGGTCTGATCCAGAGCCCAAGAACAATACTGGGATCCCGGAGAACCACTTAGCACAGGGGCAGGCCTGTGGGGTGTCTCCGTAAACACCAGCCACCATTGCTGGGAACAGAGCCCTTCCACCGAGTCGACTCATTCTAAGTATATTGTGAGCCTACTGTGTGCCAGGCGGTTTTTCAAATGCTGGAGATAAAAACGGTCAGACAGGGTAAAGCAGACCTCAGTGAACTCACGCTCTGGCGAGTGAGAGAAACCGGGAGAAACTACTGTGGATTCTCAGGATGCCCAAGCTCTGCATTTGCAAATTCATCTACTCACTGAAAAGTCTTTGTAACCCTAAAATCAGCATCCACGGCCCTTTCAGAGTCATATATGGCTATGTGCAGAGCCCTGAAAAAGTTGAGTGGCCCCAGGCACATATTCCCCCAGCTGAGGTCAAACAGGGGGACATCGCTGCCTTTTGGGCTCAGCTCTTAGACACACTATAAACAAGAGCCCTTTCTGCAGCCTATTCGTTGCCACATTTTTTGCATTTTTGTGCTTTTTGTTTGTGACCTGGCTGTTTAAAATGGCCCCCAAGCATAGAGCTAAAGTGCCTCTGGTGTTCCTAAGCGTAAGGAAAGGCTGTGGGGCGCCTCGTGTGCAGAATATGTGTTAAAGGAGCTTCATTCAGGCAGGAGTGGTGGTGCTGCCGGCTGAGTTCAATGTTAAGGAAACAACAAGATGTACTGAATAAGGTGTCTTTAAACAGAAACACACATAAAACAAGGTTTTATGTATTGGTCTGCCAGGGGTGTGGTGAGGAAAAAGGGTTTTAGCCAGAAAGTGCATTGTGTGCAAAGGTGGCCTGGAGCTTGGCAAGGTCAGGGAATTCAGGGAGAGCCAGTGGCAGGGAGTGCGGTGGTGGAAGGGAGCAGAGGTTCACCAATATAATACTACGCTGGGAAGAGAGAGGGGCCAGGTGGCACTGTGTTTTGTGGGCAGCTGTCATTTCATCTGATTAGCACAGTAACCTGGGTAGGCTTTGACAGAAGACAAAACCCACACTCCGCACCCTTAAATGACTTGCCCAGAGTTAAACTTCTAGTTGGCAGCAAAACTCATTCCATTCTCTCATCTGAATCTAATGTTGAGCAGACGTTTAGTGACTGATTAGCGATCTCAGGACTTGGTCCTAGGCTTGGGGTGTGGATTGTTTGCGGGGAGGAATCAGTAATCGGTGGCAGCAAAACCCATCGAGTATAGATGAAAAAACCACCTGGCTCAGTGGCAGGGCGTGAAGATGAAAAGTTCTCCCGTCCTTTAAAATACAAAAATACTCCTGGCCTACAGACATTAATGCATCAGTGAAAAAGTCTTAGAAACCTGCAGAGAGGCCGGGAGTGGTGGCTCATGCCTATAATCCTAGCACACTGGGAGGCTGAGGTGGCTGGATCACCTGAACTCAGGAGTTTGAGACCAGTCCGAGCAAGAGTGTGACCCTGTCTCTACTAAAAATAGAAATACTAGCTGGGTGTTGTGGCAGGCGCCTGTAGTCCCAGCTACTCAGGAAGCTGAAGCAAGAGGATCACTTGAGCCCAGGAGTTTGAGGGCTGCTATGAGCTATACCATCATGGCACTCGACCCAGGGTGATAGAGTGAGACTCTGTCTCAGAAAAAAGAAACCTGCAGAGGGCAGGAGGAATGAGGGTGATCATAAGGGGTAGAAAAGGGAATGTGATGTTCTGATCAAAACTGCCCTGAGTACTCGGTCTCATGGTCAGCCTTTCCTTTTTTTTTTTTTTTTAATTAAATCATAGCTGTGTACATTAATGCAATCATGCAGCCTCCCCGTTCTTGAGGCGGCCACACCTCAGTCTGCCTCTTATCCCTGCAGGATAATTATCTCAAACAGGGATCAGCAAACTTGTTCTTGTAAAGATCCAGATAGTGAATAAGTTGAGCTTTGTGGAGTGTACATTTTCAGCTGCAACTCTAAGGTCTCACTTAACTGTGTCAATAGGATCTTGGAAATTTCAATGATGTACATACGTCAGGTCCTTCAATATAGTCCCTTTGTCATAATGTTGATGGAAAACTCTGCCACCACAGAGTAAACGCAGCCACAGACTCAGTATGTAAACAAATGAATTTATCTGTGTTCTAATACAACTTTATAGGCACTGAAGTTTGAATTTTATGGAATTTTTATGTGTCACAAAATGTCAATCTTTTTTTTTTTTTTTTTTTTTTTAAGACAGAGCCTCAAGCTGTCCCCCTGGGTAGAGTGCCGTGGCATTACAGCTCACAGCAACCTCCAACTCCTGGGCTCAAGCGAGTCTCCTGCCTCCGCCTCCCAAGTAGCTGGGACCACAGGCGCCCGCCACAACACCCGGCTATTTTTTGGTTGCAGCCGTCATTGTTGTTTGGCGGGTCCGGGCTGGGGATTCGAACCCGCCACCTTAGGTGTACGTGGCTGGCGCCTTAGCCGGTTGAGCTATAGGCGCCGAGCCAAAATGTCAATCTTTTAACTTTTTTGTCAATCATTTAAAAATATTATAGAAAACATTCTTAGCTCACAGGCTATACAAAAACAGCCAGTTATGGCCCAGGGGCTGTCTGTCATTGCTGACTCTTCATACAGATTCATGAGCCCTGAGGAGCAGACGGATGCTAAGTGTTTCTCTTTTTCTCTTTTTCTTGAGACAGAGTCTCACTTTGTCATCCCCCCCCCACCCTCTGGAGTGCTGTGGTATCATAGCTCACAGTAACCTCAAACTATCGGGCTCAAGCAATTCTCTTGCCTCATCCTCCCAAGTAGCTGGGACTACACGCGCCCTCTCACGACACCTGGCTATTTTTAGAGACAGAGTTTCACTCTAGCTCACGTTGGTCTCAAACTCATAAGCTCAGGCAATCTGCCTGCCTCAGTCTCCCGGAGTACTGGGATTACAAGCGTGAGCCACTGGGCCCGGCTAGTTCAATGTTTTTCAGTCTTTTTTTAATCTCATAGTACACGTGAACCTCTGGTTAAACTTCCACGATACACTTAAATTATATAATCAAAATTTAAAAAGTGAGAGAAAAGGATATACTTACTGTGCTTTGAACTTCTTTGGAAAATAATGTAATTAATGGTCTTTAAAAATTTTCACGGCACACCAGTTGGAAATCACTGACCTAGCTGAACCCTGGCCTGACCCGTGCGTGAATCTCCATTGAACATTCTCAGTCATTTCTTGAGTACGCCAATGAAATTGAACTTACCATCTCACTGGGCAACTTGTTCCGTCGCCTGAAGTTTAAAACTGTGCCATAGTTGGGGTTTCCCCCCAAACAGATCATGAGACAAGAATTTGGGTGCCAGAATTTTATTTGGGAAGTGATGCCAGAAAGCCCAGTGAGAATAAAGTGAATCAAGGAAGGGAGAAAAGTCAATAAAGGGAGTGGTGATGAGTGAGTTACCTCTGGGCAAGAGGGCCTCGATCCATGGGGGACCCTTGGAGACTGGAGAGCACATTTCAGAAGTATCCCACAGAGAGGCAAGCCAGCTAGGCTGTTTCCCCAACCTGAGTGCCTCACTATTGAGGGTTGCTCTGCAGCCCTCCCCTCCCTGACAGGCCTGGCCTGTCCCACCCACTGCCTGCTCTGCACACTCTGTGGCCTGAAAAATGACTTAGGACAGAACAAAGTGAGTGGTAGCCAGCGTGTCTGGAAAGCATTTGCAGGTAACCTCTGGGGTGCCGAGGAGTATGGGTGGGGCATCTGATACCAAATGTTTCTGTCTTTGCTTTTTGAGCCGCGCTACTCATATCCCTCACAGGGGCCGTGTGAGATGATTTAGTGCAGCACAAAGAGGGACTTGGAGCCAAGGAGTGTGAAGTCTTAGACTAGGAAAGGCCTGCCCTCCCGAACCTGGCTTTGATCCTGCCCTGGCTGTTGCTCAGCCCCCTGAGGCCGCCCTCTCTCCCCAGATCAGGTGCTCCACTCACACTGGCCTTTCACTTCCTCCGAGTTGCCAGACTCTTCCTTCTGATGAGTCAAAAGAAGAAGTCTCAGTGACATAGGAGAAGGCCTTGTGCCACCTGCTTATTTCCCTTTTAATTGGAAAACAGCAGTCCTCCAACTCGGGGTGCTTCGCAGGCAGTAGGAAATTGCTAAAATGGTAACATCTCATAACATTGTTTCATTGTAGGTTTATCTTTACAGTTTCTACCTTTACACAAGTGTTACTAACTTTGCATGTATAGTAGTAATAAGTTTCCTTTAAAATAGGTTTATAGTTTATAGGCTCGGGGCCTGTGGCTCAAGCGGCTAAGGCGCCAGCCACATACACCTAAGGTGACGGGTTCGAATCCCCAGCCCGGGCCCGCCAAACAACAATGATGGCTGCAACCAAAAAATGGCCGGGTGTTGTGGCAGGCACCTGTAGTCCCAGCTACTTGGGAGGCTAAGGCAGGAGACTCGCTTGAGCCCAGGAGTTGGAGGTTGCTGTGAGCATGATGCCATGGCACTCTACCCAGGGGGATAGCTTGAGGCTCCGTCTCAAAAAAAAAAAAAAATAGGTTTATAGAAACCATGTGTCCATTGACAGAAAAATAATAATAGAATTGGTGGTGTGAGGATATAACGAGACACAGTAGCTATCACTTACTGAGCACTTGTTTTGTGCTAGACACTCTTCCAAGCACTTTGCATATATAATTCAATTAGTCCTCACCAATATGGGGTAAGTGCAGTTTGAAGTAGGCACTATCATTAGCCCCACTTTGCTGTGGGAAAACAGACACAAGAAGTTGAGTAACTTGCCCCAAGTAACCAGTAGATTAGCCAGTCAATGACAACCTGGAAAATAAACCCAGGTGGTCCTGCTCCAGAGTTTGTGCTGTGAACTGCAAGATTACACTGCTTCTCACAATTTTTTTTTTTTTTTGAGACAGAGTCTCACTATGTCTCCCCCAGTAGAGTGCTGTGGCATCACAGCTCACAGCAACCTCAAACTCTTGGGCTTAAGCAATTCTCTTGCCTCAGCCTCCTGCGACTACAATACTCGGCTATTGTTGTTGTTGTTGTTGTAGTTATTGTTTGGCAGGCCCGAGCTGGGTTCCAACCCACCAGCCCCGGTTTATGTGGCTGGTGCCCTAACCACGGAGCTATAGGCACCGAATCTGCTTCCCATAAATTCGACAAAAAGGAAAATAAAAAAATATATGCTAAGATGGTATGTGGGTGACTAAAGTTAGAGGAAAACAGCCTTAAAAGGTTTCTCTGCTTGATCTGTCCTATTGTATCCTTGGTTGCCATAATTTCTTTTGGAGCCTCAGAGAATAGATATGTCCCCTTTTCATTATGACAGTATTAGATATTGGATGACAGGGAACTGATTGGCCTTCTCATAGATCCTCCTTGATCCAGATGAAACATCGCCAGTCAGGCTAGGCACAGGGGCTCACGCCTATAATCCCAACACTCTGGGACATTGAGGTGGGTGGATTGTCTGAGCTCAGGGGTTCTAGACCATCCTGAGCAAGAGAGAAACCCCACCTCTATTAAAAAGGGAAAACTATTTGGACATTGTGGCAGGTACCTGTAGTCCCAACTACTTGACAGGCTGAGGCAGGAGGATCGCTTGTGCCAAAGAATTTGAGGTTGCTGTGGCTATGACACCATTACACCCTACCCAGGGCAACAGAGTAAGACTCTGTCTCAAAAACAAACAACAGAAGCAAAATGCTAGTTCTTCCTTTTGCTTGTCCTCTAGTGCATGTTCTTGGCATCATCCTGCAAGCACGGGGGAAGAGACAGAGACAGAGTCTCATTTGTCACCCAGGCTTGAGTTCAGTGGCCTGATCACAGCTCACTGCAGCCTTGAACTCCTGGGCTCAAGCAATCCTCCTGCCTTAGCCTCCCAAAGTGCTGGGATTACAGGTGTGAGCCTCCAAGCCCAGCTCCTCCTTAATCTTTCTTATTCAACAGAACCTATAAAATTAGTTTTGTTGCTGCAGCACTTTTTTGCAGGTATCCCACAGTTCATTCTGGGCTCACGGTAAATAGTTGTGGTTAGGGTGGTTGCTGTGGCAAAGGGCCCCAAGAGGGAGGAGAAACCTGTCAGGGTTAGCATCGTGGGGGACTGTTGATCCTGGTTCTTTGCCAGCCAAAGATGGAGGTTCTTTTTTTTTTTTTGTAAGACAAAGTCTCAAGCTGTCACCCTAAGTAGAGCACCATGGCATCATCATAGCTCACAGTAACCTCTAACTCTTGGACTCAGTGATCCCCTTGCTTCAGTTTTTCTATTTTTAGTAGAGACAGGGGTCTCTCTCTTGGCTCAGGCTGGTCTCAAACTCATGAGCTCAAGCAATCCACCTGCCGTGGCCTCCCAGAGTGCTAGGATTACAGGCATGAGCCACCATGCCTGACCCGAGATGGAGGTTCTTTAGTGCACTTGGAGCAAGTTATGCTCAAAACAGTGGACTAATCAAATTCGCAGAGCCAGGTGAGGAAGCCAGGCCGCAAATGTAGTAAATCACGACGGGAGAAAGGACGGCAAAGCAGCCTGAAACCTCTGTGCCAACTACTCAGCACATTCTTCCGTGGGGAAGTCTACGTAGGAAGCCAAATGCTGGTTAGAAGATTATAGCTGTAGAATCAAAGCAAGGTGAGCAAGATGAATGATTTTAATAGCCATGGTAGCCTAAGGTATTGGTTTCCTCTGAGGAATACAGGCGTCCACAGTGGCAGCCCTGCTGGTGGGAAACATCACTAATCAGTTACCCTATTTTCCTTCCTTCTGCTTTCTGGACAAGCTTAAGATGCTTATCAAGAGAGTATTCAGGGCAGCTCTGGCCGGACCTCTGAGCTGCCTGTAACATTCAAGGCGGTTTTCAGAGCTGCCCTCCTCTGGAGGACGCAGAGGACAAGACTGGCTCTCAAATACCTGCTCTTTGGGTTTCTCTCTCTGAGCCCCTCACTCATCATCACATCTACCTATTATTCTTTCAGCTTATGTTAATACAATTGGCTTGCTTTTTTATTTTTTTCTGTCTTTCTTTGGTTTTTTGGTCAAGTCTTGATTTGATTTCCAGGCCTTGATCTCCCAGCTTTTCCAGAGACACATCCTGTCCTGTCCTGAGGATTTCTGCAGATCAGTAATCACAGATGTTGTGTGCATGCTGCTGGTAGATGCTCTGCTCGTATTTGGGGGTGACTTACTGTGTACCCTCCAGAAGCAGTTTGCAGGGATGTTGGTTTTGCTCTATTTTTAGAATTGGCAAAGCAGCACAATTTTAAATTGTCACTACTTTCCGCACTCAGCTACAGCTGAGGCCTGGTAGTGACACAGGAGAGGAAGTTTAGGCACTAAACCCAATGAATCATTCAGTTTGCTGCTTCTCTCTCTCTCTCTCTCTCTCTCTTTTTTTTCCTTTTTCTTTGAAACAGAGTCTCTCTGTCATCCCAGGTAGATAGCAATGGCTTCATCATAGCTCACAACAACCTCAAACTCTTGGGCTCAAGCAATCCCTTTGCCTCAGCCTCCTGCATAGCTGGGGCTACAAGTGCCTGCCACAACACCTATCTTTCTTTCTTTCTTTCTTTCTCTTTTTTTCTTTCTTTCTTTTCTTCCTTCCTTTTTTCCTTCCTTTCTTCCTTTCTTTTCTTTCCTTTCTTCTTTCTTCCCTTTTTTATTGACACAGAGTCTCAAGTTGTCACCCTGGGTAGAGCATCGCGGCCTCTTAACTCACAGCAACTTCAAACTCTTGGGCTCAAGTGATCCTCTTGCCTCAGCCTCCCTAGTAACTGGGACTGCAGGCGGCTGCCACAACACGCGGCTATTTTTAGAGGTGGGGTCTTTCTCTTGCTCAGATTGGTCTCAGACTGCTGAGCTCAAGCAATCCACCTGCCTCAGCCTTCCACAGTGCTAGGATCACAGGCGTGAGCCACCAGGCTCAGCTAGAATTTCCTTGTTTTTTGATGACTTGGACAGGTCTGAGAATATTGTAGAATACCCCTCTTCTGGAATTTGTTTCCTGGGTTTTTTTTTTTTTTTTTGAGACAGAGCCTCAAGCTGTCCCCCTGGGCAGAGTGCCGTGGCATTACAGCTCACAGCAACCTCCAACTCCTGGGCTCAAACAAGTCTCCTGCCTCCGCCTCCCAGGTAGCTGGGACCACAGGCGCCCGCCACAACGCCCGGCTATTTTTTTTTTTTTTGGTTGCAGCCATCATTGTTGTTTGGCGGGCCCGGGCTGGGGATTCGAACCCGTCACCTTAGGTGTATGTGGCTGGCGCCTTAGCCGGTTGAGCTATAGGCGCCGAGCCTGTTTCCTGGGTTTTTTTTCATGATTAGGGTTTTGAAGAAAACCACAGAAGTGGGGTGCCATTTTTATCACATCCCAGCAAGCGTACATAACACTAGCATGACTTAATTACTACTGACACTGACCCTGACCACCTGGCCGAGAAGGAGTTTCTTTGGTCTCTCCACTGACAGCTCCTTCGCCTGTTCTCATCTTGTGCTCTAGGAAGGCAGTCGTTGCCTGCAGCCCACACTCACGGAGTAGGAAGTTACACTTTGCCTCCTTTAGGGGAGAACATCTATATAATTTATTTGGAATTTTTCCGCATAAGAGATTTGGCTCTTTTCTCCTACTTATTAATCTTTAAATTTATATTACTCATAAACATTTATTTATAATCCAGGTTCTAATCTAGTTCCACTCTGTTTTGTTGCTCAATTTATTTCAGATTTGGCCATTGGGAATGGAATTTTTTTGTGGGGAGACAGGGTCCTGGTTTGTCACTTGGGTCAGAGTCAATGGCCCGTCATAGCTCACAGCAGCCTCAGACTCCTGAACTCAAGTGAACCTCCTGCCTCAGCCTCCCTAGTAGCTGGGACTACAGGCAGGCATTAGTATACCTGGCTGATTTTTCTGGTTTTTTGTAGAGATGGGATCTCACTCTTGCTGGGACTGGTCTTGAGCTCCTGGCCTCAAACAGTCCTCCCATCTTGACTTCTCAGAGTGCTAGGATTATAGGCTGAGCTCCCTATAGTTTGAAACTCCTTAGGCCTATGCCCATACCCAGTCCTCCCATCTTGACCTCTCAGAGTGCTAGGGTTATAGGCTGAGCTCCCAAAGCTTCTGTGTTTCTTATGTGTATTAAAGTTTGAAGTTCCTTAGGCCTAGGTTCATACCCAGCTCTACCGCTTATAGAGCTATATGTGCCTTTGGGTAAATCGCTTAACCTCCTGTAAGTTTTCTCAGCTGAAAAAGGGAGCTAATGTTGCTACTGACCGTTTAGGGTTGTGGAATAAGAAGACCTGGTACGTCCTCTATGAAGAGAAGTTGCTCATTGATGTTTGGATCCCTCTGGAAACGGCTGCAGACCCAGACTTAGCTTCCTCGGGAACAGGACACCAGCCTGTGTGGCAGACGTTCCGGCCCTGACTCACCTTCTCACTAATTGCTCCTTCTCTCTTGCCCTGCAGATCCAGTGTTCTCTCCACCCCCTACCTCTCAGCCACCCCACACTTTGGCCAAATGAATGGCTGCCTAAAGTGCCCTCCCCCAATTCACACAGCTGCACATCACGTCTGGTTCCCTCCAACCCACCCTAAGCAGCACTTCCTCTGCGTTGCCATCTGAGAGCCAAGTAAGACTCGCCCTCTCCTGGGAGCTGCCCCAGCACCCGCAGCCCTTCCCCTTTAGACCCTGTCCCCCACCCCTGAACAACGCTGGCCTTTGCTCATCTTTCTCTCCTCCCTGCACACACTGGGCTCCCACACAAGCCGTGGTCTTATTTGCACCCCTGGTGGGTTTTGGCAAGACAAAGGGAATATAGAAAGGAGGGGAAAGACCACAGCCTGGGCCTATCTGGGCAGCCTGTGCGGGCAGAACTGCACAGAGGTCGAGAGGCTGGCCCTGGGTCACTCCGAGTATTTTGTATCTATCTACATTTTTTTCTTGTCTTTTTTGTCATTGTTATTCTTTACCTTGTAGCTTAAGCTCAAAGGGTATCTACGTATTTTATTGCAGTAAAATATATGTGACCTATGTATTTTATTGCAGTAAAATATATGTGACCTAAAATTCGTCATTTTTTGCATTTTCTTGAGTTCCTGGCATAAAGTACATTCACCCTGTTGTACACCCATCCCCACCATCCACTTCTGGAACTCTTCGTCTTCTCAAACTGAAACTCTGTCCCCAGTAAACAACAACTCTCCCTCACCCCCACCCCACAACCACCGTTCTGCTCTCTGCCTCTGAACTTGACTACGCTGGGCACCCCATCTAAGTGGACTCATACAGTGTGTACCCTTTTGTGACTGGCTTATTTCACTTAGCTTGGTTTCTGTTTTTTTGAGACAAAGTTTCAACCTGTCATAGCTGCTGTGGCGTCATAGCTCACAGCAACCTCCAACTTGTGAGCTCAAGTGATCCACCCACCTCGGCCTCCCAGAGTGCTAGGATTACAGGTGTGGGCCACTGTGCCCAGCCACTTAGCTTGGTTTCTGCTGTGTTTTACTACTCTATGTGCACATAAGTGTTGATCAATTAGTTCCAGTTTATTTATTTATTATTACTATTTTATTTATTTATTTTTGAGACAGAGTGCTGGGGCATCTGAACTCACAGCAACCTCAAACTCTTGGGCTTAAAAGATTCTCTTTCCTCAGCCTCCCAAGTAGCTGGGACGACAGGAACTCACCACAATGCCCAGCTAACTTTCCTATTTTTATTTTTAGATTTTTATTTTTTTTTAGAGACAGAGTTTCACTTTATCACCCTTGGTAGAGTGCTGTGGTGTCACAGCTCACAGCAACCTCAACCTCTTAAGCTTAGGTGATTCTCTTGCCTCAGCCTCCCAAGTAGGTGGGACTACAGTTGCCCGCCCCAACCTCTGGCTATTTTTTTTTTTTAATTTTTTGCAGTTATTGGCCAGGGCTGGGTTTGAACCCGTCACCTCTGGTATATGGGGCCAGCGCCCTACTCCAGCCACAGCCGCCGCCCCACCCGGCTATTTTTTTGTTGCAGTTTGGCTGGGGCCAGGTTCAAACCTGCCACCCTTGGTATATGGGGCTGGTGCCCTACTCACTGAGCCACAGGTGCCACCCTCCTATTTTTATTTTTGTTTTTTGAGATAGAGTCTCACTATATCACCCTCAGTACAGTGCCATGGCATCACAGCTCACAGCAACCTCCAACTCCTGGGCTCAAGCGAGTCTCCT
>NW_003852453.1:5789172-5795850 GCF_000181295.1 Otolemur garnettii
CCATATGCCAGAGGTGGTGGGTTCAAACCCAGCCCCGGCCAAAAACTGAAAAAAAAAAAAAAAAAAAGACTTCTGCCTTTTTGGTTAAGTTTATTCATAAGTAATATATTCTTTTTGATGCTCCTTTCCACTTTTCGAGGCTCCTGATATATTGAAAAATGAAGAAATGGTAAACAGGATACCAATATGGTAGTAGATTTAAATTATTTGATCTTGGCAGGGTGTAGTGGCTTGCACCTGTAATCCTAGCGCGCTGGGAGGCTGAGGCAGATAGATTGCTTAAGCTTAGGAGTTCCAGACCAGCCTGAGTAAGAGCAAGACCCCATCTCTACTAAAAATAGAAAAACTAGGGGGGCCTTGTGGTGGGTGCCTGTAATCTTAGCTGCTTGGGAGGCTGGGGCAAGCAGATTGCTGAAGCCTAAGAGTTTGAGGTTGCTGTGAGCTTTGATGCCATGGCACTCTACCTGGGGCAACAGTGTGAGACTCTGTCTCAAAACCAATAGTAATAATAACAATAATAAAACTATTTGATCTTCTCAGTGCATCTTGGAGACGGTGTGTATAGACAAAGATAGGGTTATACAGTAGCAAAAGCCTAGGTGTAAGTTGCTTTACAAATGTAAGCTCCTGCTGGGCAGCACCTGTGGCTCAAGGAGTAGGGCACCGGCCCCATATACTGGAGGTGGTGGGTTCAAACCTGGCCTGGCCAAAAAAAAAACCTGCACATGTAAGGTCCTGCCCATTCACCCGGCTATGATTGTAGAGAAGGGTTTGAGGGTTTCACTTACCAGGGTAGGAGTGGGAATAGCATGATATTCACTCAGGTGGGCTCTCCTGCGGAACCCAGCAAAGGCTTGTCGTCACCATCGGCCTAAACAAGACATCTTCCCAGAAAGGGATGCTGAGAACCTGCAGAGGCCTTTGAGGCCTTAGACTAAAAGACCCCAGAGCCCCAGGGTCTCAGAGACTTTCCACCTACAGCAGAAACAGTCACCAAGGGGTACCAAAGAAAGAAAACAGCCAGCTTGCCCACCCCCACCGTTCTGCTAACCTGCGGGGATTTTGTCTCCTGTGTTTCTAGCCTGCTTCAGATTCAATTTGAAGGGTTGTGCTGAGGGCAGAGGTGAGGGAACACAGAGTGAGCGGGTCAGTCCCTATTCAGTCATTTTCTCCAACCCCTGGAAGGCTTCTAAATGCCAGGCCTCCCTTCTTCTGTTATTCAACCATCTGGGGACTTCTTGCCCTCAGGAGACCTGGTGAAACTCTGTTCTTTTTCAGCAGAGAGTTTATTTTGCTTCTTGTTCTTTTGGCCTCTGGGAATACAGACATCCTCACACGCACACACTCCATCCTGCGTTACTCCAAATGTCTGCAGAAGTTGCAGGCTTCAGTGTCTGGAGACCAGCTCTGCCTCCTTTTCTCTCTTCTTCCTACCTCCTCCCCATCCTGCTAACGCCTGCTGTTGTCTTCTTCCCAGCCGGAAGCCCCCTCTGTCACAGGGCCAGCTTCCCGGCCACTTGTTCCACCCCAGCTGCTGCTCCTGCAGGCCCCAGCCAACGCCTATTTCCATAGCAACTGAAACTCATTTTTCCATCCCTGCATTTCTACTTTGGAAAGAAATCCTATAACTTTTTTTTTTTCTTTTTCTTTTCTATTTTTTAAATTGTGTTAAAAGGCACATACATAAAATTTACTATCATACCCATTTTTAAATGCACGATTCATCGGTATTAAATACATTCATAATGTATCACTACCATCCATCTCCAGAATTCTTTTCATCTTGTAAAACGGAAACTTTGTATTCTTTAAACCCTAACTTTTTTTTTTTTTTTTTTTTTGAGACGGAGCCTCAAGCTATCCCCCTGGGTAGAGTGCTGTGGCATCACACTCACAGCAACCTCCAACTCCTGGGCTCAAGCGAGTCTCCTGACTCCGCCTCCCAAGTAGCTGGGACTACAGGCGCCCGCCACGACGCCCGGCCATTTTTTGGTTGCAGCCATCATTGTTGTTTGGCGGGCCCGGGCTGGGGATTCGAACCTGTAACCTTAGGTGTATGTGGCTGGCGCCTTAGCCGCTTGAGCCACAGGTGCCGAGCCTAAACCCTAACTTTTGATTTTCTCCTCCCCCGACCCCCTGGCGACCACTATTGCACTATCTGTCTCTATGAATTTGACTACTGTAAGCCCCGCATACGAGTGGAATCATAGAATATTTGTCTTTGTGTGACTGGCCTATTTCACTTCGCATGATATACTCAGGGTTCATCAACGTTGTAGCATACGTCAGGATTTCCCTCTCTTTTCAGGCTGGATGATATCCCGTTGTATGTACACACCACACTTTGCTTATCCATTCATCTGCCAGTGGACAGTTTGGTTGTTCTTGCCTCTTGATTTTTATAAATAATGCCCCTATGGGGAAGGCTGAGGTGGGTAGATTGCCTGAGCGCAGGAGTTCAAGACCAGCCTCAGCAAGAGTGAGATCCTGTCTCTACTAAAAATAAAAAAAAACAGCCAGGCGTTATAGAGGGTGCCTATAGTCCCAGCTACTTGGGAGGCTGAAGCAAGAGGATCGCTTGAGCCCAAGAGTTTGAGGTTGCTGTGAGCTGTGACGCCAGCATATTGGGGGTGACAGAGTAAGAGTCTGTCTCAAGAAAGAAAGAAAAAAGCTGCTATGAAGGTGGGTGTACAAATAAATATTTCTTTGAGACCCTGTTTTCAATTCTTGTGATATATACCCAGAAGTAGAATTGCTGGATTTTTTTTTTTTTGCAGTTTTTGGCAGGGGGCCAGGTTTGAACCTGCCACCTCCAGTATGTGGGGCCAGTGCCCTACTCCTTGAGCCACAGGCACTGCCCTTGAATTGCTGGATTTTTTATTTTTTATTTTTTTGAGACTGAGTCAAATTCTGTTGCCCCAGGCTAGAGTACAGTGGCATCATATCTCATAGCAACCTCAAATTCTTGGGCTCACACAATCCTCTTGTCTCAGTCTCCCGAGTATCTGGGACTATAGGTGTCCGCCACGATACTTGGCTAATTTTTTTATTTTTCTAGTAGAGACCAGGTCTCTTTGTTGCTCAAGCTGGTCTGGAACTCCTGGAATTCCTGCCCCCACCCCACCGTTTCCCTAAAGACACGTACCTATTTCCCTCCCTGCCTTTACTCAGTGGTTCAGGAGTGATCCACTGGCTTCAGCCTCCCAGGCATGAAACACTGCGCCCCAGCCTTCTTTTAGCAATTTTGAAATAAACAAAAATTGGGCATCACCCATAGCTGAGTGGGTAGGGCGCCAGCGGCATACACACAGGCTGGTGGGTTTGAACCCGGCCCGGGCCAGCTAAACAACAATGACAATTGCAACAAAAAAAATAGCTGGGCATTGTGGCAAGCACCTGTAGTCCCAGCTACTTGGGAGGCTGAGACAAGAGAATTGCTTAAGCCCAAGAGTTTGAGGTTGCTGTGAGCTGTGACGCTACGGCACCTACCGAGGACGACATTGTGAGACTCTATCTCAAAAAAAAAAAAAAGAAGGTGGCGCCTCAGGCTCAAAGGAGTAGGTCGCTGGCCCCATATGCTGGAGGTGGCAGGTTCATAACCCAGCCCTGGCCAAAAACTGCAAAAAACAAACAAACAAACAAACAAACAGAATTTATTATAGTCACCATTCTGTGCAGTAGGGCACTAGAGCTTATTCCTTCTAACTAAAACTTTTTGTACCTGCTATAGTTTGAATGTTCCCTCTAAAATGTGTGTTGAAATTTAATTGTGATTGGGACAGTATTTAGAGGTGGGCTCTTTAAAGGCTGATTAGTTAATGAGGGCTCCGCCCTCGCAAAAGGATTAATGCCATTATCTTGGATTTTGAGGGTGGGTTCCTAATAAAAGGTGAAGTGTGGTCCCCTTTCCCTCTCTCTGCCTCCTGAGCTCATTTGCCCTCCTTCCTTTCACCTTGGAATGATACAGCACAAAGACTTTCACCAGATGCCAGCTCTACGCTATTGAACTTCCCAACCTCCAGAAATGTGAGCCAAATAAATTTCTGCTCATTATAAATTACCAGTCTGCGGTATTCTGTTACAGCAACATAAAACAGACTAAGACAGTATTCTTTGATCATGTCTATTTTTTCTTTTGTTGTCTGTGCCTATAACAATTCTTTAAAAGAAAATAAAATGCACCGCGTCTGGCAGAGTGAACTTGAACTATACAGCACTCCTGCCCCACCCCACAGTTTCCCTAAAGACCCTTACCTCCTTCCCTCTCTGCCTTTACTCTGCTAACTCCTCATGGCTCCTAGCTCAGAAGCAGGTTTAAGCAGAAGTCTTTGTGGGGTCCTTTCTTTATATTAATGCAAGAGGACTTTGTGCTTTGCTATTCCAGAGAAAAGGAGGATATTACAGGTTTTGTTACATTATATCGGGGATGCTAACCTGTCACCAGGAGTCATCTACTTATTTACTCCCCTCCTAGGGAGGTCAGAGGTTGTTTGATTATGTCATTATCTCATCTCTGAAAATGAGGCTTCTACTCTGCAATCCTTGGGCAGCATAATTCCTAGGTTGGTCGAGCAAGACATGATAACTACATTCCCGGTATGGATTTTTTTTTGACTACCATTAAACATAAAGAAGCCCTGGAGTGTGATATGAAGGAGCTTGGGAAAGCTCTTCCTTCTCCCACCCGAGAAAAGACTTTCCATACTGACCTGGTCCATCCTTGGTGCCTAAAATCCCACCATTGGCTTGTGTATGCCATTGGGCTCACCCACCATTTTCTTTTCTTTTCTTTTTTTTGAGACAATGTCTCACTTTGTCACCCTCTGTAGAGTGCTGTAGCATCACAGCTCACAGCAACCTCAAACTCTAGGGCTTAAGCAATTCTCCTGCCTTAGCCTCCCAAGTAGCTGGGACCACAGTGCCACCACAACGCCCGGCTTTTTTTGTTGTTGTTGCAGTTGTCATTGTTATATTAGCTGCACCAGGCCACGTTCGAACCCACCAGCCTCCGTGTATGTGGCTGGCGCCCTACCCACTGAGCTACGGGTACCACCTCACACACCATTTTCTATTAAAAATGCGTTGTGCATGTTAGGCTGCGGTGAGCTTGGACACCCCCACCCCAGTGCTGTATCTTACGCACAGTAAGCACTCAATGTTCAGTTGATTGAATTAAGGTCTGAGTATAAAATGGTTCAGCAGATGCCTTCGGATCTGACATCTGGCCAGAAAACACATCTAGAACTAAACTGGGGTTAGGTGCTGTGAACAGAATATATGTTTGGTGTTTGTCTCTATTCCCAGGCACAGATCTCCTGAATCCCTTGGAAATTCCGGAGTGATCAGAGTATCTTTGGTTACTCACCTAAAGTCCCTTTCAGTTAGATCTCAGTTTATGTAGATAGCCGCAGGATGGGGCTGGTCACCAAAATGACCAAGTGATTGGAGGGCGGGAACTTTTAGCCCCACCCTCTGACTTTCCTCTAGAAAGGAGCAGGGGTGCTGGAGATGGAAGTATAGGAACTCTGGAACCATGAGACTGGAGGGGCTTCTGGGGTGGTGAACATGTCGAGATGGACGGAGGTGATGTTCCCAGAGGGAGCATGGAAGTTTGCCTGCCCCTCCAGCCCCCGAACTTTGCCCGGTATCTCTTCCATCTAGCTATTTCCAGACTTACCTCCTTTATGATAAACCGACAGTTTCCCTGAGTTCTTTGAGCTATTCTAGCAAATTATTGAACCTGAGGAAGGGATTGTGGGGCAATCCCCTGAATTTATAGCTGGTCAATCAGAAGTCCCGGTGGTTCAGGACTGGTGGTTGGCATCTGAAGCGGGGGCAAGTGTGCGAGACGGAGCCTTTAACCGGTGGGATCTGTTGCTAACCGCAGGTAGGTAGTTAGTGGGAGAATTGAGTTAAATCGCAGGATACCAGCTGGTGCTAGAAAATTGGTTGGCATGGGGAAAAAAAGACCCACGCACTTGTTATCAGAAGTATCCGTGGGTAGCAACACATCTTAAGAGGCTCCTTTTGGCAAAGAGAGATTTCTTTCTTTTTTTTAATTAGCCACTTTTTTGGATTATCCCTCCCCTGTACCCTCCCTACACCCCCGTCAGCATGTAAGTGAGAGGCACATGAAAAGTGCAGAGATCAGTTTCTAGTACAAGCAGTTTGTTAGTACAGTTGCTCAAAAAAAAAAAAAAAAAAAATGTGTGCTGGGAAAATAAAGAGTATCACTGAACACCTCCAAGAGGGAGACAGTGTTTGTCTAAACACAGGTCTTTGTCTCTGCAATATGCTACCCCACCCACCCTGCTGCCCAAGTGAGCTGGGCTTTTTGAGTCATTTGTGATGTGTTTTTGAACGCGACATGGGGGAAGAGCTCCCACAGGCTGTTCAGGTCTCGCTATGAAAAATACAAGCTGCATTTGACTGAATGACAAAAAGAAATCTGTTGAGCCAGGAAGCATAGTAAATACCGTGACACTCTGCAAATGTGCACAGCCCAAACAGCTTTTTCCAGTCTGGAAAAATGGAGAGATTTGTCTGTACAAAACCAGCCAAGTCTCCACCCCTCTGCCTTTCTGCCACTCCACCCCCACCTCCTGGCAAGGCCTCCCACCCTGCCCCAGACGTTCAGTCATCAGCTTTCATCCTCTGTGACTTGCTCTGCCCCAGGAA
>NW_003852453.1:5796828-5807974 GCF_000181295.1 Otolemur garnettii
TAGACTGCAGGTGGATCATAGCTCACAGCAACCTCAAACTCTTGGGCTGGAGCAATCTTCTTGCCTCAACTTCCCCAATAGCTGAGACTACAGGCATGTGCCACCATACCAAGCTAATTTTTCTATTTTCAGTAGAGATGGGGTCTGTATCTTGCTTAGGCTGGTCTTCAATTCCTGAGCTCAAGCAATCCACCTGCCTCAGCTTCCCAAAATGCTGGGATTACCGGCATGGACCACATGCGAGCCTGCCCACAGCAGGAGCTTTCTTGATATTTGTTGAGTCACTGAATGAATGAATGAATGAGCCCATAACCTTGGATACTTTTCCTCTTTGAACCTCAGTTTCCTTATCTATAAAAAATAATATAAAAAATCTAACATCTATTCTACCTAGCTTACCAGATGTGTGTATGGGAAGAGGAGGGGGATTAAAAAATGTATGAGATGAGGGTTCTTTTTTTTTTTCTTTTATCGAGACAGAGTCTCACTTTGTCACCCTCAGTAGAGTGTGTGGCGTCATAGCTTAGAGACGGTGTCTCCCTCTTGCTCAGGCTGGTCTCGAACCTCTGTGCTCAGGCAATCCACCTGCCTCAGCCTCTCAGAGTGCTAGGATTACAAGCATGAGCCACTGCACTCATCTGTTCTTCTTCTTCTTCTTTTTTTAAACAACAACAACAGAATCTTACTCTGTTCTGTCATTAGAACTCACAGCGACCTCAGACTCTTGGGCTCAAGTGATTCTCTTGCCTCAGCCTCCTGAGTAGCTGGGACTATAGGTACCCACCATCATGCCTGGCTAATTTTTCCACTTTTAGTATAGACAGGGTCTCGCTCTTGCTCAGGCTGGTCTCCAACTCCTGACCTCAAGTGATCCTACCACCTCTGATTCCCAGAGTGCTAGGATTACAGGTATAAGCCAGTGAACCAGACCTGTATGTGTTCTTTTTTGTCCCCTGTAAATTGGAATTTAACAGTCAGTGGCCCACGCCTGAAATCCTAGCACTCCAGGAGGCTAAGTGGGTGGATTGCCTGAGCTCAGGAGTGCAAGACCAGTCTAAGCAAAAGTGAGACCCCATCTCTACTAAAAACAGAAAAACTAGCCAAGTGTTGTGGTGGGCGCCTATAGTCCTAGCTATTCAGGAAGCTGAGGCAAGAAGATCACTTGAGCTCAACAGTTTGCAGTTGCTGTGAGCTATAATGCCATAATACTCTACCCAGGGCAACAGAGTGTCTCAAAAAATAAAAATAAAATAAGTCAGTTTGCCTCAGGCTCTGTGTTTTACGTACAGCGTTTGTGTTTCTCAGAAGGCAGGCCTGTATTCTAGAGTGTCCCCTAAACAATTCTCCATCCTGTATTCTGAGGACTCTAAGGACAGGAGGTCACTTTAAATGCTTTTAACTGAGTGGTTTATATGTCTGAGAACAGAGATTTTTAAGGTTCTCAGGCTTGGCTTATGGCCTCTGCCACGCCGATTCCTCACTTGGCTCCAGAACCCCCCATGCAGCCCTTCCTAGGACACAGTGTGCCTCTGCCCCATCAGATATTCCTGTGCTGCGGGACCTCCACATGCTTGTCCATGCCGTTCCGCTGGCTGACACATTCTCCTGACAGTTTTACCTGTCGGATTCCAGCTCGTCCTTCAGCTCTCTCATCTTCAGACCTCAGTGAGGTCAGACTCACTTCCTCCGGGATGGGCTCCCGGCTGGGCTGGCTCTGCCTTCTAGGGCACGCCTCTTCCTCTACACCCTCTCTACTTCCCCTGGCTGGGTGCTCACCCCCACTGAACTGTAGTCTCCTGTCACTTTCCTGCCTCCCTTTTAAACTGTGAGTCTGGGGACTCAGATCGGGTCTTTCTCGCTCAGTGATGGAACCCTGGTGCATTTCACAGACGTACAGAGAAGGTGCTTCACAAGTCAATGTCGATTAAGGGAGTAACACCACTGTTGGGGGATGGGAGGGAGAGGGCGATTAGAGTCATGAATGTATTGTATTTACTGAAGTATGAGAGACAACACTTCTGCTTCTACCAAAATGGCTTACAAACAAACTAAGCATGCAAATAATACCCAGACATCCTGCAACACCCTCCCCCCCCCCACGCCCCCGCCAGGCAGTCACTGGTGTAACTCACTTTCCCTTGGTCTGAAATTTTCCTTCTTATCATCTCCTGCTCATCTTTCTCATTCCCTGTATTTAGGGAATTGCAAGACAGGAAGGATCTAACTGGCAGCAAAAAGAGACAGCCAGGGAAAGAGATTAGACTGTCACACCTTTGCCTGAGACACTTTTCTCCTCTGTACTTTAGATTTCTGTACCGTTCTATTGTAAGGAAATTCTACTTATCTTTATTATGTTCAATTCTAGAAGGCACCTGAACTTTTAAAAATAGCTTAGTACATGGTTGTGCCAACTCTTTCGAGCACTGCCAAATGTGTCTCTTGGCAAACAGCCCCCAACTCTGTGCCTCGGTTTCCTTTTTTTCTCTCTCATGGAGATGAGGAACAGAAGTTGTCCTTGAAACACACTACTTTATTTAAAAAAAGAAGAGCTCCTTAAATATGCAGAGTTACTTGGTCTCGACTTTGCGGGGCTTTAAAGAAAGGAAGGTGTCCCTGGAGTCTTCCACGGGCAGGTGGATTCTAAGTTGTTTGCCTGGACTCAGATGTGCTCAGAGTCTAAAGTGACAGCTTGCCCTGCCCGTGGAGAGAGTTCTGAACCAGCCTTGGAGAAGAGAACTTCTGAAAAGGGAGGGAGGGTTGTTAGTAAGGACCCAACTGGCAAGATAGAGTGCGATAAAATCACAGAAGCCACAAAAGGTTTTGTGAGCCCTGGGCGCCACAGCCCTGTGGCCTTAGCCTGCTGCTCCAGGCCTTTGTGGAGTGTCTCTGTCTGCCCTCCTGCTGGCTTCTCCCCTCATTCTCTGTCTGCTGCAGGTACATAGGACCCACTTTCTCAGTCAGGGCTGCAACTGGGGGTGCTTGGATGAACTCGGACTGCTAGACAGGTTTTATTCGGCTCATAGTGTCAGTTTTTGCAATTTTTTCCCCCCAACTAAATCAGTTCTCAAATTGGGAGACTTCACATAAAATTCAGATCTAGGCTGGGCAAGGTGGCCCACACCTATAATCTTAGCACTCTGGGAGGCTAAGGCAGGTGGATTGCCTGAGCTCAGGAGTTGAAGTCCAGCCTAAGCAGGAGGGAGACCCCTTCTCTACTGAAAATAGAAAAATGAGCCGGGTATGGTGGTGAGTGCCTGTAGTCCAGCTACTGGGGAGGCTGAGACAGGAGGATCGCTTGAGCCCAAGAGTTGGAGGTTGCTGTTAGCTATGATGCCATAGCGCTCTTTGGAGGATGACAAAGTGCAACTCTGAAAAATAAATAAATAGATAGATAGATAGAAAGATAAATAAAATTCAGATCTTCACTTTTTTTTTTTTGGAAAAATGAGAGATGTGGCAACCCAAAACTCATATTCTTCCACAACAAAAGTCAGACAGAAGTATGCAGCTCCTGCCCTGTTTCTTTTTTTTGTTTGTTCTGAGACAGAGCCTCAAGCTGTCCCCCTGGGTAGAGTGCTCTGGCATCACAGCTCACAGCAACCTCCAACTCCTGGGCTCAAGCGAGTCTTCTGCCTCAGCCTCCCAAGTAGCTGGGATCACAGGCACCTGCCACAATGCCCGGCTATTTTTTGGTTGCAGCCATCATTGTTGTTTGGTGGGCCCGGGCTGGATTCGAACCCGCCACCTTAGGTGTATGTGGCTGGCGCCTTAGCCACTTGAGCCACAGGTGCCGAGCCTCCTGCCCTGTTTCAAAGCAGATCTTCAGTTTGCAGCAGATCTCTGCTGCTCCATGTCAGCTTTTTTGATCATCTCCCCTCCACCCCCGGACATTTATGTTGCCTGCTGGACTCCTGAAGGCCTCTGAGGGTTTCTGTCCTCTGCCTGGATGACCACCCCTTCCCCTAAGATTAGTTCATCAGACAACCTTTCCTCCCTTGCCCCCATTAAAGCTGACTTGCCCATTATGTCACTGCTGAGGCCTGGGTTCTTTCTGCCTTCCAGGGGATGACTTGCCATTACCTAGAGAAATACATGGCCACAGGCTAAGGAGCAGGCGGGGGACGTTCCTGGATTTCCAGATAACACATTCCCGCTTTAGCAATAAACCCTCTGGGATGCCTGCCTGTAACTTCTTTTTTCTATTCCATTAGTGATTTTCAGAAAGGAAGTTGCAGCCAGATAAAGGAAGCAGATGGCACTGTATCAGGCCTCCCACAGGATAAATATTTTGGAAGAGCCAGGGCCTTTCTGTGAGTCGTCGCTGGTACCTGAAAAGCTTTGCTCTTCCAGGTGACTGAGACGTGCTCTCCTAAGGAAGAAACCAGGCCTTGCTTAACCTTGATAATTGAAATCACTGTTCTCCTTGCCCTTCTTTCATAAACAAGGAAATTGGAACAGAGCTAAGAGAGGCTTTTTCACGCACTTTAGGAAAGAATGAGCAATGGAAAAAGGAAATTGAGAGCTTTGGGGAGTTTATAGCAGAGGAGCATTGGAGTTTGAAATAGGAGCTGAGGATCCATATGTTTGGGAGGAAAGAAAAGAAAAGAACAGCCACATGCACAGAGCTTCAAGGGTACGTGCGGAAATAGCTATGAGAAAGGGGGCAGGGAAGCCCACGTGGGTCTCCCTTTATCAGACCCAGATGTTCAGGCAACAGTTCTCAAGATGCCCATGAAAGGGTCCAGAGCCTCCCAGAGTAGACTCAGTGTTTTCTTAACTACCAAGAAGCACGTGAAATCAGTGGCTGGGAGCTTTCCACTGTGCACTCAACGACTCCCTGAGGCCCTGCTGGGGTCATTGCCACATCACTTATCCACAGGCTGGGCTGCCTCAGGGCGGCATTTGGAAGAGGATAGGACTGGCATACTAGGTAACTATCCCTGCCTGTCAGCCCCTGCCAAACAGAGGCTGCCGAGGGTGCTGAACCTGCCTCTGTTGCCGCTGCTCCAAACTGGAATGAAGGTGTAGGTTCAACTCCCAATTCCTCAGATTCACTGTCTCTAAAATGCCAGGGAAATCACAGCTGCGGTGCGTACAAGGTATGTGAACAAGGTCTGCAAGGAAAGCACAAAACATGTCTGCTTTTTATTATTCTTGATCCTTTTAAAAATTACTAAGGAAAATTTCAGGTGTATGCTCAGGTAGGCAGAATAAACTCTGATAACCCAGCTTCAACAGTGATCAACTCCTGGCCAATCTTATTGTATCTACATTGTCACATACGTACTTTCCCCACTGCTGTGCAATTTTGAAACAAATCCCAAATATTGTCTTGTTTTATTCCATTAACAAACTTACATGGCTGGCCTGTTCTCCCAACCAATTTTGAAACTTACCCAATCCTCAGGTGACCCTTTTTGTCCCCTTTTGCCCTCCCAGGGTGCCCTTGCCAGTCCCCACCATGCACCTGCTGCCCTAAACTCTCTCAAACCCATTCCTACTAAACTGTCTTGGCTCATAGTTGTCCAGGTTGTGAGCCCTGGGAAGCCGGAGATATGTTTGCATTTAATCAGACCCCAGGATCTTTGGAGAAGAGAGTGAATCCTAACAAGTGAACACAGAAGCATCAATCCTTGGAAGCAGCAGGAGGTGTTGGGCCATTTAGAGTCCTCCAACCCCTGACATCAAGCCTAAGCACTATGGGAACTGACTGAGGCCTCTTCCTATGGGTGCTTTTCTTGCCGGGAAAGGGCACGCAGAGCGTAGAACACCAGTGAATTACGTTCTCTCTCAGCCATTGGCTGCAGGGGGTCAGCCTCTCCCCTCCCAGATAACGCTCTACTGCTGAGTTGAAGTGCATGACCAAGCTTTGAGTGTGAGCCTCAGGTCTGTTTCCAAGCCCTTGGGTAGTGGAGAGAATGCACGCTCTACAGGCCAGCAGACCTGATGCAAATCCTGCCTCCATGATTTGTGTCTCAGAGCTTCTCTGTGCCTCCGTTTCTCCTTCTAGTCTACAAAGTGTGGGTTGTAATACAGACATCAAAAGGACTCTGAGATAGTGGCGGCACTGGTGGCTTAGTAGGTAGGGTGCTGGCCCCATATATACTAAGGGTGAAAGGTTCAAACCCGGCCCCGGCCAAATTGCAACAAAAAAATAGCCGGGCACTGTGGCAGGCACCTGTGGTCCCAGCTACTCAGGAGGCTGAGGCAAGAGAATTGCCTAAGCCCAGGAGTTGGAGGTTGCTGTGAGCTGTGTGATGCATAGCACTCTGCTGAGGCCAATAAAGTGAGACTGTCTCTATAAGAAAAAAAAAAAAAAGTACTCTGAGATAATGCTGTAGCCATTAGGATTCTTTTGGTAGCAAGAGGCAGAAAATCCAACTCAAGATCCCTTGGCGGCCAGGCGTGGTGGCGGGCACCTGTAGTCCCAGCTACTTGGGAGGCTGAGGCAAGAGAATCACTTAAGCCCAAGAGTTTGAGGTTGCTGTGAGCTGTGATGCCACAGCACTCTACTGAGGGCGACAAAGTGAGACTCTGTCTCAAAAAAACCCAAAAAGATGCCGAGCAAAAAGGGCACTGGGGGGACTCACCTCAAGATGAACCTCCGTAGATGGATTCTGGATTCAGATGCTAAATTCAGGCCTCGAATTCTCTTTATTTCTTGGCTCTATCTTTTCTCTTTTAACTTTAGTCTTGGATTAATATGTAACAAGCTGACAGCATCAGTTTTAGCCCCTGTATCCTCTAGATTAGGTTTTGGTCCCGAGAGATTCTTTTCCAAGAGTCCTACCCAAAGTCTCATTGACCCCAATTTCATCATATGACCATCCCTGAAACAGTCACTGTAGCCGAGAAAAGTGACAGGCACATATGTATTTGCGCTGGTGTCACTGCATCTGTGTGGACTGAGAGGGTGGGAGAAGGGGTGGTCCACTAGAAGGAATTACAGAGTGGACTTGGGCTTGGTTTCCAAAATGAAAGTCAGTGGCGACTGGTATAATACTGAAGATGCTTGCTATACGTGTTTAGTAAGCATTACTGGGTACATTACAGAAGCTGATAAGATTATAATTCTTATAATTCCCTTCTCCTATATTTTGGAGCTTTTATGGCTCCTTTTCAAATAAGTCTCACATATTTGATCTCATCAAGCTTCCTAACAGTCTAGGAGACAAACAGGAATACAGATACTATCTTCCCATTTTACAGATGAAGAAATCAAGGCACAGAGAGCTATAACTGGCTCTGGATTCCCTGGCTGCTCTGCTGGGACTGGAAACTGGGACATACAGGGTATGGGTTAATCAAGGCCTGCCCTGGGGTTTGGATCAGCCACCCGGGTTTGTTCCTGAGTAAACAGTCTGGACTGGTAGCAGTTGGGTATGTCAAGGACCCATTGTTGACACACTGGCAGGTGGCAAGGGAAAGAACTGGTACGTAGGGAAGACCCTGCCACCCCAGAACACCCTCTCATGACTGATCCTGTTTACACTGAGCCACTTCGTACAAGACTTGGTCTTCCTTCTGCCCCCCAAAAAATGCCAATCAAAAAGAAAAAAGGGGGGAGGGCAGCGCTGGTTCCTGGACTTCTCTCAAGGGAACTTGGTGCTGGAGCCAAGAGCATCCTTTGCCAGGATGTGGAGGGAGAGCAGAATCCCCTGGTCAGATGGGAGTGGTTTGGCCAGAGCTCTCAGCTCCCTCCTAAGTGTTGTTGAGATCTCCAGTCTTCCAAAAAACAGCATCCCTCCTCCACATCCAGGTTCTGAACACGTTAGAGAAGAAGACAAAAGGATGGCAGAGAGCCAAAGCACCACCTTAATTACCACTAACGCTAGCATGGAGGATGTAGCTTAGTCTGAAAAACAAAATTAGCTCCCTGACTGAACCTGGGAGAAGCTGATTGATCATTCCAGAGAGTCTTGCCTGTTTCCCAATGAGATAAGTCATTCTATTGCCGGGGAGGGTGATAGTCAAGACAAAAAGTGTGTTTAGGGAAGAAACCCTCCTTGTGAAAATCAGAAGCAGGGAAAACGTGTGGCCGTGGTAGATATCAATCTGTCTGTGTGTCAGTCTCTTCCTCGGTGTAATGGGGATAATGACAGTTTCTCCCTCGCAGGGAGGTGGTGAGGATCCTGTGGGATCCTGGCCATGACACTGGCACACAGTCACCTCTCAGTAAAGGCTGACTGTTTTTATGTACAGTCCAGGTTCATGGAAGGTGGCCTTGCTTTTCTCCCGGCCTGGAGCCTGGGGACCCAGAGTCCTGCGTGCTTGGGTAACACTCCCCAGCTGTGAGAATTCATGAGAACATGGGCGTGCAGTGGCTTTCCAGTTCCCTGGCTCCTTCCCAGGCTGTGTTCTCCCACTTGGGGGGCCGGGGGGCCAGCAGACATCCTTTCCACAGTGGTGAGCACCACCCCATCCCAACCCCCACGCCCTGTTCCAGCTGAGCCTGGCTCAAAGTTCAAAGCTGAGGTGGCTTTGTTGAGTAATTTGGTGACACTGCCTGCCCGCCCGCCGTGTGAGGGTAAGTCTCACTCCCACACGCCCATTTGCTGAGCATCTGTTGCCCTGTGTTTTGTGGCGTGGAGGCTGGGAACAGGCACACCACCCCAACTGACCGCGGTGAGCCTGAGCTTCCTTCCTCTCCCCCGCTGCCCTTGGGCTCTGGGTCTCACACACAGCCCCACTCAGTGAGGTTTCGGATCCGCTCCCAGGCTGCTTGGCGCTAACTACATCTGGATTCCCACCAACCTCTTCCTCCTGGGGGTTCAGAGTGTTCTTGGAAGGAAGCCCGGGAAGGGAAAGGCCTTCCCCAGCATTCCCCATCCAGTGGTTGGCTGACAGCGTAGAACTGAGCTGCCAAGAACTCCGGAGTCAGACAGACCTGAGTTCAAATCCCTGGGTGACCTTGGCCAAGCTGCTCTCTCTCTGCTGCAGTTTTCTCATCTGTAAAAAATGTGACAGTGACAGGATCTACCTCCTGGGATTATTGTGAGGATTCATCGAGACACTGACTGTGGCACATTCACCCTTATACCCAGCCAGTGAGGCGTGCTGGAGAAGTGACCACCCTTGACCGTGAGGCAGGGACCTCCTGCCCTGCCCTGGGTGAGCTCATAGGGATGGGGGAGCACCATCCCCCTTTGCTCATCCCATGTCCCCCTGGTAGGCCCCTATTGTAGTTTGTCTAGTTTAGTTTTCTGCAGATCCTTTCGGGCAAAGACTCTGTCTCATGCCTCGCGTGGTCCTGGTGCTTACAAAGCCTTAAACGTTTGGAGTAAATAAGTGGAGAGTCAAGAAGCAGGGGTGTGCCTGGCAGGCAGCATCTGTTCAAGGTCTGTTTTCTGAACTCTAGGCAGTTGTATCTGCCCCCTCCATTTTCCTTCCCTCCCTTCCGTCTGTCCTTCCTCCCCTTTGATCTTCCTTCTTTAGACCTTACCTTCTTTTTCCTAAATGGAAAGCGCTTCCTCCTTTCCTTCCCTTGTAACATCCAAGCTGCAAGAGCATCCCTGGAGAGCCCTTCACCCAGCCGAGAGCAGCAGCGATTCCTCTTTCAAATTGAGTCTGTCCCCTGACTCATTCATTAAAATGCATAGGGCATGTGACCAAACTGCATAATGATTCTCTCATGAGGAAGGCTGGGAGGCAAGGAGAGGCTGCCAACTGCAAAGGCAAACACATCCCCCCAGCTGCGGATCAGGCTCATTGGCTATCGTGCCCTGGGCTGGCTGGGGGCTGCCGTTCATCTCCAGTAAACCAGCCAAGCCCTGGAGAGCTGCAGTCTGGCACGGGCTGGACAGACTTGGAAGCTGTGTTGCTTTGGAGAGCCCAACTCATGACCTTTTTTCAACCTTCTTCCACCCCCACTTCCTTTAGTTTATCATGTATTCAAATATACCTTTAACTATAGAAGTAATATACGAATACATTTCTTATCATAAAAATGTCAAACATAAAAGAAAGCCCCCCTTGATAACTCCACTATACGGCTACCCCTCTTGGACACAAACAACTGTCGTCATTCAGCTCTTTACCTTCCAGGGTGCTAGGCGACAGCCACTCCATGAACTCTTTGCCCTTCTGAAGCGCTATGCAAGTTTTCAACAAAGCAGTCGACATTTTGGACACCTTCTCAGCTCCCATCCTGACCGCCCCTGTATCTGCTGTGTTTAACCCCCACCTACCCACCCAGGAAACCCCTCCCTGCAGAAGAGCCACACTGTCCACCCTTAGGAAGCAACCAGGTAAACCAGATTATTCCCTTATTAGGTATTTAGGTTTGATTGTTCTCTAGAGGCGTCTGCCCTTGAACGTTGGATTCTCTTTTTTTTCTTTTTGAGACAGAGTCTTACTCTGTCACCCTGCATAGAATGCCTTGGCATCATAGCTCACAGCAACCTCAAACTCTTGGGGCTTGAGCAATCTTCTTCCTTCACCCTCCTGAGTAGCTGGGATTACAGGCATCCACCACAATGCCCATCTAGTTGGTTTTTTTGTTTTGTTTTTTTTTTTGAGACAGAGTCTCACTATATCACCCTTGGTAGAGTGCTGTGACATCACAGCTCACAGCAACCTCAAACTCTTGGGCTCAAGCAATTCTCTTGCCCAGCTTTTTTTGTTTGTTTGTTTGTTTGTTTGTTTAGTAGGCCCAAGCTGGGTTCAAACCCACCAGCCCCAGTGCCTGTGGACGGTGCCCTAACCACTGAGCAACAGGCCCCAAGCCCCAGCTAGTTTTTCTATTTTTAATAGAGATGGGGGTCTTGCTCTTGCTCAGACTGTTCTCCAAACTCCTGAGCTCAGGCAATCCACCCACCTTGGCCTCCCAGAGTGCTGGGGTTCTAAATGTGAGCCACCAGCCCAGCCTTTTGGGGAGAGGATAGGACTCTGTCACCCTGGGTACAGTGTCACATCCTCATCATATCTGACAGCAACCTCAAACTCCTGGACTCAAGACATTCTCTTGCCTCAGGCTCCACAGTAGCTGGGACTATAGGGACCTGTCACAAGGCCTAGCTAGTTTTTCTATTTTTAGTAGAGACTGGAGACTTGCTCAGCCTCCCAGAATGCTAGGATTTCAGGAATGAGCCACTGCCCACGGCCTAACATTGGCTTCTTGAAGAGTGAGAAAGGTGTCAAGATCCAG
>NW_003852453.1:5808446-5809681 GCF_000181295.1 Otolemur garnettii
TCAGGCAGTCTACCCACCTTGGCCTCCCGGAGTGCTGGGATTACAGGTGTGAGCTATTGCGCCCAGCCTGGAGTTTCATCTTCAGCTGGACCTTGAACAATGTGCATCTCGTTATTTATTATTCATTTACATGTTTGTTTATTTGCTTACCAGATATTTGAACCCTTTGAAAATTCTTCCCTTCCCATTGCTTCGATGTCCTCACCGCATCCTGAATCTTGAGTTTACCACTGCTTTGCATTTCTACAAAATATTTTAATTTTATTTTTCTAAAAAGCTTATTATTTAGATTTGTCATTTTTTCCCTGGCTTAGGAGACTATCCTACTGTATGTTGCCTTCTGGGATGTAGTGCAAAGGCAGTGCGATGGTCCCCACTGTATAGATAAAAAGCTGAGGCTTGGGCTCGGCGCCTATAGCTCAGCGGCTAGGGTGCCAGCCACATACACTGGAGCTGGCACATTCGAATCCAGCCCAGGCCCACTAAACAACAACAACTACAATTAAAAAATAGCCAGGCATTGTTGTAGGCACCTGTAGTCCCAGCTACTCAGGAGGCCAAGGCAAGAGAATCAATTAAGCCCAAGAGTTAGAGGTTGCTGTGAGCTGTGACACCACAGCACTCTACCAAGGGTGACAAAGTGAGATTCTGTCTCAACAAAAGAAGCTGATGCTTAGAGAATTAAGGTAACAAAGTCTGCTGGAAACTGACTAGGTCCAGCTTGCCCCGGGTTCCTTCTGACTGCAGTTTCAGTGCCCTCTCAGGACAGATACTGACAATTGCTGTGGGGAGCAGGAGTAGTGGGCCTGGCCCCGGCCCCTCAACCCTGACCCACTGTCAGGAACTCAAAAGAGAGTCAGGACTGCCCTTGCAGTGCCTCTGACTCCCAGTTCTGTCCATGAAGTCTGTCAGTCAGCTGGGCCTGACACCATGTTCCTCCGCCTGGTGTCAGCTTTGGGGGCCTGGAGGAGACCGTATCTTAAGAAAAAAGTGGGCCCAGCGCCTGTGGCTCAAGTGGCTAAGGCTCCAGCCATGTACACCCAAGGTGGCGGGTTCGAATCCAGCCGGGGCCCGCCAAACAACAATGATGGCTGCAACCAAAAAATAGCCGGGCCTTGTGGCAGGCACCTGTGGTCCCATCTACTTGGGAGGCTGAGGCAGGAGACTCGCTTGAGCCCAGGAGTTGGAGGTTGCTGTGAGCTGTGATGCCAGAGCACTCTACCCAGGGGGACAGC
>NW_003852453.1:5810380-5812341 GCF_000181295.1 Otolemur garnettii
ATTTTATTTTTCTAAAAAGCTTATTATTTAGATTTGTCATTTTTTCCCTGGCTTAGGAGACTATCCTACTGTATGTTGCCTTCTGGGATGTAGTGTGTCTCATAAAATTATGTTGCTAAAATTCATCCATACTGTAGCCTATAGCCATGATTTCACAACTGTATCACAGTCCTCTCTGCTTTGGTTTTTGTTTGAGACAGACTCTCACTCCATTACCTAGACTGGAGTGCCGTGGTGTCATCATAGCTCACTGCAACCTCAAACTCCTGGGCTCAAGTGATACTACTGCCTCAGCCTCCTGAGTAGCTGGGACTACAGGTGGACACACCCAGCTATTTTTTTCTATTTTCAGTAGAGATGGCGTTTCACTTTTGCTCAGGCTGGTCTTGAACTCCTGACCTCAACTAATCCTCCCATCTGAGCCTCCCAGAGTATTGGGATTACAGGTGTGAACCACTGCGCCCGGCCTCATCCTCTCTATTATGTTCCTTATATATTTACTTCATCTCCTGTTAAGGGACATCTGGGTTGTTATCAGTTTTCCACTCCTTTGAACTTGCTGGGCTGAACGTTCTTGTGTCTTGTCTTCAGGCAAACAGTGTGGATTTACCAATGTACAATCCCACCACCAACAAACATATAGAGATCCTATTGGTCTAGGTATTATCAGACTTCTTCACTTTTTCCAATTGAAAGGGTACTAAGTGGGATCTCACTGTGGTCTCTTAATGTTCACTGACTTTCCAAATAATGATTTACAGTGCTTGGAGTGCAGTGAGGATCACCCTGCAAGGGGGCCCTAAGAGTTAGTGAAGTCCAGTCTGCTTACAAAGCCTCTCCTGGTTGGGACCATGTCACTGTTGTACTCAACTCCGGGTCCCCCATACCCAGCACAGTGCCTGATACCTCATCATTATCTTCACTGGCATCATCGTAGCAACAACAATGCAACAATAATTATAGATAACATTTATTGTCTGCCTATTAATTGCCAGGTGCTATGTTAACTAACGCCTTTACTTTTATTATCTCATATAATCATTCCAGAAACCCTATAAGGAAGGTTCCATATTACTTTCATTTTGTAGATAGGAAACCAAAACTAAGTATCTTTCCCGGAATCACACAAGTATAAAGGATAGAGCCGGATACGAACTCTGGCATCTGACATCTAAGTCCTTAACCACTCGATTACATGTGCCTAAGAAATTCCTTTTTTAAATTCTAGATTAATGGGCGGCACCTATAGCTCAAAGGAGTGGGGTGCCGGCCCCACATGCTGGAGGTGGTGGGTTCAAACCCAGCCCTGGCCAAAAACTGCAAATAAATAAATAAATAAAAATAAAATAAAAAGTAAATTTCAGATTAATATAAAGGTACAGATTGGGTTACATTGTTTGCATTCCTAATAAATTCTTCATTGAAATACCTTTACCTATTTATTTTTTTCTTTTTTTTTGGAGACAGAGCCTCAAGCTATCCCCCTGGGTAGAGTGCTGTGCCATCACAGCTCACAGCTCACATCATCCAACTCCTGGGCTCAAGCGAGTCTCTCAAGTAACTGGCACCACAGGCGCCCGCCACAACTCCCAGCTATTCCTTGGTTGCAGCCGTTATTGTTGTTTGGCGAGCCCAGGCTGGATTCGAACCCGCCACCTTAGGTGTATGTGTCTGGCACCAAGCCACCTTTACCTATCGTATTAACCTGTTTTCTGTTGCTCAGAACAGAATACCAGAAACTGGGTAATTTATAAAGAAAAGAAATTGAGTTTTTATGGTTATGGAGGCTGAGAACTTCCACGTTGAGGGTTCATTTCTGGTAAAAGTCTTCTTACTGGTGGCTATGCTGAGAAGTACTGAGGAGGCCCAGGGGATTAATTGGTGAGGAAGCTGTGTGTGCTAAACTGCTAGCTCAGGGCTCCCTTCCTTCCTTCCTTCCTTTTCTCTTCTTTTCTTTCTTT
>NW_003852453.1:5812623-5814474 GCF_000181295.1 Otolemur garnettii
TTTTTTTTTTTTTTTTTTGAGAAAGAGTCTTACTTTGTTGCCTAAGCCAAAGTGCTGTGGCATGAGCTTAGCTCACAGTAACCTCAAACTCCTTGGTTCAAGCAATCCTCCTGCCTCAGCCTCCCAAGTAGCTAGGACTACAGGTGCCCACCACTAGGCCCAGGTAATTTGTCTATTTTTAGTAGAGATAGGGTCTTACTCTCACTCAGGCTGATCTTGAATTCCTGAGCAATCCTTCTCTCTAGGCTTCCAAGAGTGCAAGGATTACAGGTGTGAGCCACAGTACCTGGCCACTTGCTTTTCTTATAAAGCCACCAGTTCCTCTACTACAATAACCCCATTAATCAATTTTTAAGGGCAGAGCCAACATGATCCAATTACTTCCTAAAGGCCCTAACTCTCAAAACTGCCACATTGGGGATTAAAGTTCAACTTGAGTTTTGAAGGGACAAATATTCAAACCATGGAACCTACCCATAACCCAAGGGTCACATGTGATGACACCTTTAATTTTTATCTCCTATCAAATGTGTTTAAATTGTGCCCACATTTTTTATTACAAACACAACTTAAAGGATTGCTATAATTTTATTCTACTCAAATGTAACTGATCCAATTTGTGATTGGTTATAATTTCTCATTAATCGTTATGCAGATTAGAGAGCTGTCACTATGAGAGATCTAACCTGCATATTGCTCTCAAATGTCATGAGATGTTTATCAATTTCTCCTTGACCAGCAATTCTCCTAAGTCTGCTCTATTTTTTCTCTTATTAATCACAGTTACTGTCTCTTACATACCATATAATTTACTTATTACTGTGTCTATTATTCATATTTATTTATTTTTAGAGATAGGGTCTCACTCTGTTGCCCCTGCAAGTGCAGTGTTATGATTGATGCACAGCTCACTGCAACCTCAAATTTGTGGTGATCCTCCTGCCTCAGCCTGCTTAGTAACTAGGACTATAGACACACATGACCATGCCCAGCTAGTTTTTCTATTTTTTTGTAGAGAAAGGGTCTTACTCTTGTTCATGCTGGTCTCAAGCAGTCCTCCAGCCTTGACCTCCCAGAGTGCTAGGATGATAGGCGTGAGCCACTATATCTGTTCTATTGCATCTATTATTAATATTGACCCACAAGGGCAGGAATATTTGTTGCTTAGTTCTGTCTGCATCTTTAATTGGTTTAGCACCTGTATATCCCTAGCACTTAGTACTATGCCTACCATAGGAAGCAGTTCAACAAATATTTGTTAAATGAATGAAATAAATGTTGTCTGTAATCCTAGCACTCTGGGAGGTTGAGGCTGGTGGATTACTTGAGCTTATGAGTTCGAGACCAACCTCTGCAAGTGCAAGACCTCATCTCTAAAAGTAGCCAGGCATTGTGGAGAGCGCCTGTAGTCCCAGCTGCTCTCGAGGCTGAGTCAAGAGGATCACTCAAGCCCAAAAGTTTGAGGTTGCTGTGAGCTGTGACACCACCACACTCTACCCAGCTGGACAAAGTGAGACTCTGCCTCAAAAAAAAAAAAAATGGATGTATGCTTGCAGGAATGAATGGATGGATGGATGGATGGAGTGAGTGAACAAGTCAATGAATATTTAATTAAAGTTCATGGAGATTGACAGTGTTATTTTGACTTTGTGGTTTTTGTGTTTATTTGGGGGGGGGGCAACTATTTTTTCAGCTTTCAAACATTTCTGTAAGCCTGTTAGAAAAGTTGGGAGTCCTGAGATCCTGTGTCTGTAACGCCTCAGGGGTTAAACATTCTTGACCTGAAGGCCCAAAACAGTGTTTTATTGTTGCCTTTTCCTTTATCTCTTTTAAAGAAACAACATCAACCAC
>NW_003852453.1:5814640-5818671 GCF_000181295.1 Otolemur garnettii
GGTAATTATAGCTTCCCTCTATGGTGTGCAGGGCAGGAGGCTGATTTAATAAAGGAAGCCTGCTGTCTGTCTCCAGCCTGGCTCTGACTCATGGAACTAGGGATTCCCATCTCAGTAGAGTGCTGTGGCACCACAACTCACAGCACCCTCAAACTCTTGGGCTCAAGGGATCCTCTAAGGAAGCCTGCTGTCTGTCTCCAGCCTGGCTCTGACTCATGGAACTAGGGAGTCCCAGAAGCGCTACCCGCAGAGGGTGGTGAGCAGCGAGGGGTGGGAGGCGAGGGTGGCCGCCTAGCAAGGCCTGGGCCGAGAGCCCTGAGAGCCAGAACCAGGAAACTCCCTGCTTGGCCAGGAGGAACCTGCAGCTGGAGCCAGAGGAAGTGAGGCTCAGACAGAGCAGCTGCTGTTCCTGCAGCAGCAGCCACTGCCGCTCCCTTGAAAGGAGGCCTCTGCGTGTGGACCCGTAAAATAAAATGGGTTAGTAATTTTCATATTCAGGATTAATTGGGGGAAGCAGTTGAATTGCCTCTAATAGGGATGGCTGGCTTTGTATGCTATACTGGTGTCTGGTTTCTTTTAGGGGGTCGCGGTGGATGAAGTCTGGAGTGATGAGCTTTCTGTTAATTCGCTTTCTCACTTGGGCAGGGAGGCTGCTAATTAGGTCTTTACAACCACAGAGACAGTTTGAGCTGGGAGTGGTTTCAGCTGCACGGAGGGTGACAGCCATCTCTGGAGTGGATTTGGACTCCACCTTAGAAAGGTCACCAGAGGTCATTTTATCTCTCCTTCAGTCGGTCTCTAGCAGCTCCCCCTTCCTGCCCTGACAACCAGCGGGGCAGGGCAACTTGACCTCCTGCAGGCCCTGCGGGGCAGGCGATTCCGGCTCCGCCCCTTCCCTTCCTTCGCTTCCCGCTGAGTCACACACCTCCCGGTCAGGTGATCCTCCCCTGGGCCCTTCCAGAGCACCTTGACCTATATTCGGCACTCCCCATTACGGCCGATTCTAATCGTCCTGGGAGAGGGCCCGCCACGCCGGCGGGCACAGGCCCCGGCAGCCCCGGGCTGCAGGCGAGGCGCCCCGGGAGGGGGTGGGTCCCACGCAGAGTCGACCCGAGAGGCCTGGAAATGGAAAGTTGGGAGGCTGGAGGCTGAGCGCGGGGCGGGCGGCGGCGGCGGGTTGAGTCAGCTGGGAAAGCCGACAGCCCCTGGGAGCCGCGCGCTTCCTCCCCGCCCTCTGCGGGCTCCGCGGCTCCCCGCCAGCCCCTGACTGTGCAGGCTGCTGGCAGCCAGTGGTGGGGGGCAGATGCCCCTGTGGCTGGGTGATCTCGCTGCCCGCGGGACGGGGAGCGGTGAGGAACTGTGCCAGGAAGGGGGCAGACCTCTGACTCATCCGGAGAAAACTCCCCTCGCCGCTCTGGGGAGCACTTTCCCATCCCCAAATTACCCACAAAAATGGCCTCTACTTAACTTTGTCTGTGGATCCTTTGTGCGATTGCTGCCTTGGCGGTCTTTGTTCCTCCAAACGTGAGGATAATGGGGGTGCTGTGGGGGAAGAGAATTCAAAGAAAAGTGTTCAGTGTCAGACTTGAAGCCTCCTCCTTGGGGGTCCCGGCCTGTAGAAAGTGACACTAACCGAAGATCACGCTTCCTTTTGAATTAGAAAGGGCACTGAATTTGCCCGTTCTTTGCAGCCTACCTTTCCCACCTCGGAGCCCTGTGACCTTGGCAAGTCACGCACGGTAGGCCGCAGTCCCCAACCTGTGATACGGGGGTTTTAATAAAAACCCCATTACTACTGCATCAGATGGTGTGAACAGGAGATCAGATGAAACGCATAAAACACATTCATCGTGTAATTGTGCAGAACTCGACAACATGGCTCAGGCACTGCCCCTTTCCCATCTGAGGAGGGGGGTATTTTATTTGTTCAACGTGCTCCCCAGTAGAGGAGCCTGCCTCTGGGTGAGTTTATAAGTAAACAGAAAACTACCCTCTCTCTGCAACGTGACTACTGCAGGGAAAAAAACGGGCAGCCCCACCCAGCTTGTTTATACATCACCCACAGGTCCAGCACACATCATTTCATTCATGTATATCAAGAAAACCTGTGTGTTTATCATGATTTAGATAGAAATGTGATAAACACAATGTTTTAATCAGGATGTAAACTTGTGAAGTTAAGTGTTCGGTACATGTGAAATGAGAGGCTAGGTGGAAGTTAGATAGACAGAGAGAAAAGGGAAGAAGGGAAAAACTGAGCTGGATTCACCAGAAGCTAATTATGCTGAAACTTCAGGGCCTTTCACCTGCATGTGTGCCTTTCCAGGCCTTGTACCTAATTTTTTATGTTTTTGACAGAGTCTCACTTTGTCACCCTTGGTAGAGTGCCCTGACATCATAGCTCTTAGAAACCTCAAACTCTTGGGCTCAAGGGATCCTCTTGCCTCAGCCTCCCGAGTAGCTGGGACTACAGGCGCCCGCCACAACACCCACCTGTTTTTTAGAGACGGGGTCTCACTCTTGTGCAGGCTGGTCTTGAACTCCTGAACGCAAACAATCCATCCGCCTCTGCCTCCCAGAGTGCTAAGATTCTAGGTGTGAATCACTGGGTACGGCCCCAATTTTTAATTCGTGATTATATATTCTTTTCCTAAAGAGAGTCGACCATATTACATACACTTTAGGCCCCACTAAACCTGGATCTGCCGCTTTACAGGAGACACTTTGTTCTTGGGGGTTTTTTCGTTGTTTTTTTTTTTTTTTTTTTTTTTTTGAAACAGAGTGTCACTATGTCACCCTCAGTAGAGAGCTGTGGGGCAGCAGTTCTCAACCTATGGGTTGTGACCCACAGGAGCTGTATTAAAGGGCCGCAGCATTAGGAAGGTTGAGAACCACTGCCGTGGGGTTACATCTCACAGCAACCTTAAAATCTTTGGGCTTAAGGGATTCTCCTGCCTCAGCCTCCCACGTAGCTGGGACTACAGGTACCTGCCACAACATCCAGCTATTTTTTCTTGCTGTTCTCATTGTGTAGCAGGCCCGGACCAGGTTCAAACCCACCAGCTTTGGTGTATGTAGCCAGTGCCCTAACCACTGATCTATAGGCACTGATCCATGTTCTTGTTTAAGATACTTCTTTTTAAAGGGACAAGATCTTAGGGCAGGTACAGCTGGAGCTCAGGAGTTCGAGACCAGCCTGAGCCATGACGTTCTACCCAGGGCAACAGAGTGAAACTCTGTATTAAAAAAAAAAAAAGACAAAATCTTGTTCTGTCACCTGGGCTGGAGTACAGTGGCCAGATCATAGCTCACTGTAACCTTGACCTCCTGGGTTCAAGTGATCCTTCCATCTTATCCTCCCAAGCAGCTGAGATCGAAGGCGGGTACCACCTTGCCAGGCCTTTATTTACCATTCTTAAGCACAAATGGATGTGCAAGTGGGTGGGGAATGTAGTATTTCCATGTGGTCACCACCATGAACTCAGAGATCTACATACATGGCCGCGCAAATACAACGGCTTAAGGAACGGGATTTAGAAAGATGATTGAACAAAATAATTGGTCCGATTCTAATTGACTTGCATAATTCTCTTCTGATGCTTCAGGGCTTACAAATTTCCAGATTTCAATCAGAGCAGTGCTGGCTGTGCTGCACGGGACAATGGAGAAACAGTGACTTACAACCTGGAACTCTGTTACTAGTCCTGACTGGTCTTCTCTAGTCCTCTCTCACTAACTAGTTTTGTGGCCTTGATGGAGTTCCTTCACCTCTTTGGGCTTAAATTTCTCTACATTTAGGATGTGATAGGTGATTTCAGAGTCCCTTGTTTAAGCTTCCTGGGGGAAGGGATAAAAATTGCCTTGTTATGAGATATTATATTATTGAATACAATATCTAATGATAATAATAATTATTAGTATATTAACAGTGAATTTTTTCCAAGTGCTTATTGAGGAGGAAACTGAAGTTTATAGAGCTGTTACATAAACTCCCTGAGTCACCCAGCTGATAAATGACAGAACCACAATTT
>NW_003852453.1:5818691-5819860 GCF_000181295.1 Otolemur garnettii
GCCCACCACAACACCCGGCTATTTTTGGTTGCAGCCGTCATTGTTGTTTGTCGGGTCCGGGCTGGGGATTCGAACCCACCTCCTTAGGTGTACGCGGCTGGCGCCTTAGCCGGTTGAGCTATAGGCGCCGAGCCTAAAATTGTTATTATTAATTCATCTTCGTATTTTGAAAAAGTTTAAACCTACAGAAATGGTTTAAGAAAGTTACAATGAACTCCTTTCTCTGTATGTCTTAGATTAAGAAGGTTTAATTCATTGTTAAAATCTCACTTAATGTTATTTTATTTCTCTTTAAAATATTAATTCTGGGTGGTGCCTGTAGCTTAAGTGGCTAAGGCGCCAGCCACATACACCGGAGCTGGCGGGTCCGAATCCAGCCTGGGCCTGCCAAACAACAATGACAACTATAACCAAAAATAGCGGGGCGTTGTGATGGGTGCCTGTAGTCCCAGCTACTTGGGAGGCTGAGGCAGGAGGATCGCTTAAGCCCAAGAGTTGGAGGTTGCTGTAAGCAGTGATGCTATGGCACTCTACCCAGGGCGACAGCTTGAGACTCTGTCTCAGAAAATAAGTAAATAAATAAAATATTAATTTTGTTTGTTTTGAGTAGGAATTAAGTTTGTGTGGTTCAGAAATCAAAAGGATACACAGCAAGGTGTTTCCCCCAAACCCTGTCTGTCATTATCCAATGCCTTCTCTAGAAGAAGCCAATATTTTCTATTTCTTTATTTTATTTTATTTTATTTCATTTTGAGACAGAGTCTCAAGCTGTCACCCCAGGGGTAGAGTGCCATGGTATCACAGCTCGCAGCAACCTCTAACTCTTGGGCTTAAGCGATCCTCTTGCCTCAGCCTCCCAAGAAGCTGGAACTACAGGTGCCCGCACAACACCCGGTTATTTTTCGGTTGTAGTTGTCATTGTTGTTTGGCAGGTCCAGGCTGGATTCAAACTGGCCAACTCTGGTGTATGTGGCTGGCGCCCTACTCCTTTGAGCCACAGGTGCTGCCCCATGTTTATTTATTTATTTATTTTTATTAAATCATAGCTGTGTACATTAATACTATCATGGGATACAGTGTGCTGTTTTTATATACAATCTGAAATATTTTCATCAAACTGGTTAACATAGCCTTCATGTCATTTTCTTAGTTATTGTGTTAAGACATTT
>NW_003852453.1:5820289-5822793 GCF_000181295.1 Otolemur garnettii
GAGCCTCTCTCTCTCTTTTTAATGACTTTATTGTATTCCATTGTATGAGTGCTACTTAAATTGCTTAACCAAATTCCTTCAGATGAGCGCTCAGGTTGTTTCCAAATCTTTGCCAATGCTAATAGTGCTGCAGTGGATAAGCTTGTGTGTATGTTCCACTGGAGGGCTTACAACTGTTCATAGAACATGGAATCAAAGTTCTACTATAAGACCAGGAAGTTTCTTTCTTTCTTTTTTTTTTGAGACAGAGTCTCACTCTGTTGCCCTGGGTACAGTGTCGTGGTGTCACAGTTCACAGCAACCTCAAACTCTTGGGCTCAAATTGTCTTCTTGCCTCAGTCTCCTGAGTAGCTGGAACTACTGGCACTCACTGTGATGCCTGGCTAGGTACCAGGAAGTTTCATAAGTTCTACTTAGAAGGAGGGTTATTGCTTAGAAGGAGGGTTATTACTTATCTCTATATTCTTTTGATCTGGGGATTGGTAACCTAATATTGAATGTTTAGCTCTTAAGTTTTTACAGGTGATAATTCTCTGTTCACAACAGTGATAAGAACTTTTGTGAACAGAATGCTTCTGGTTCTAAAATGGTCTGTTTCTCGTTATTCTCCTGTGCTTTATCTCTGCTCAGGTCATTGGTCAGTTTGTTCAATACAAATCCCATCTGTGTTGCCACCAGGAATCTCATCCAGCCTGGGATCTATCCATCACTTTGTGTTCTGACTTAGCTACCAGGTTAGAATATGTGAAGTTGAAGTTCAGGTTTGATGATGTTTGTATTTGGGAAATGAACCAAAGTTTTCTATGTGTGCTGTTTGGGGAATTCAAAGAAGCATAGTAAAAAGACATAAACACCACCAACAACAAAAAAATGATAAACAGGTATTTTGCAAAGGACAGCTGGAAGGCAGTGCTGGAGAATTAAGTCGCCAGGAATATCCTCCGTTTCCTTCTCAAGTTAGGTCTTATAACGTGTGTTTACTAGGTCACATTCCATATTTAAAACAAAAACAAAAACAAAAATCTGAACCCCATGCGTGTTAGAGGAAAAGAAGAAAGGTTCATAATCTAATTAAAGATTCACCTGACTCAGACACACAAACACCCCCCCCCCCCCCCCACACACACATACCATATATCTGTTATGGTTATGGTGCTGCATTTTGAAAGAAACAAAAGGTCATCCCATTCAGCATTCTCATTTTTTGAAGTTAGATTGATTGTCCGCTCTCTCTGTATCTCTTTATTCCTGCAAGTTCAATTCTCAAAAATGTTTCTTGGATATAAGCTTTAGAGTCAGGCCGGGCGAGGTGGCTCACACCTGTAATCCTAGCACTCTGGGAGGCTGAGGCAGGTGGATTGCCTAAGCTCATGGGTTCGAGACCAGCCTGAGCAAGAGCAAGATCCCATCTCTAAAAACAGCTGGGTGTTATGGCGGTTGCCTGTAGTCCCAGCTACTTGAGGCAAGAAAATCGCTTGAGCCCAGGAGTTTGAGTTTGCTATGAGCTATGATGCTACAGCACTCTACCAAGGTTGACAAAGTAAGACTCTGTGTCAAAAAAAAGGGGGGGGGGAGAGAAAAGAAAAGAAAAACAGTGTAGAGTTCATGGATCATAAATTCAGTTGTCTATAGGGACCAGACAGTAATGGATACCAATAGGTGTAAGGCAGTAAGGACTAGTGGGGTCCATGACAAACTACTCAGCTCCTGAGATTGTTATCAATTGGGTATGGGAGTTCCATGTTCTAGAATTTCTCATTTTTCAGCAGAAGCTGAAAATACAAATATTTAGATAAAATAGTCCGATTATCAAATGTAACTAATTCAAGATCTTTTAAATACACACTGTGCAGGCCCATTTATGATCTCTGATATAAACAGATAATTTTCATGCATCTTGGAGTATGATAAGAAAGACAGGCAAAGGAAAGACATCTGATCAACCTGATGGTTTGAACAGGTAAATTTTTTTAGGGAGTTGATCTTTACTAAGTCACCCTTTTACCAAAGTTCTATTTTACCTATTTAACCAATAGGTTATTTTACAGAACAAGCAATGTCTAAGAAGTCCTGGTGGAGCGGGAAGAAAATGCTGAACTGAGAAGTCAGAGGCCGGGGTCTAGTGTTGGTTCTCCCACAGACTTACTGTGCAATGTTGGATGAATCCCTCAGCCCTTCTGGCTTTAATTTTTTCGTCTGCAGAACAGGGGGCTGAACTTAAGAGTTTTCAAAATGTGTCCTCCAGACTTAGGAAGTCTTCAGAGATGCCTGTGAGACATAAGGAAGGGTGAGGGATCCCCAGGGCTGGCTGAGGCAGCTCACCTTTGTTCTGTTTTCTTTTGGGGGCTTCTGCTTTTCTATTTTATGTCTTGAGCTTCTGCCAAAAGAACAATTTTTTTTTTTTTTGAGACAGAGTTTCACTTTGTCACCCTTGGTAGAGTGCTGTGGCATTGTAGCTCACAGCAACCCCAAACTCTTGGGCTCAAGTGATTCTCTTGCCTCAG
>NW_003852453.1:5822813-5826864 GCF_000181295.1 Otolemur garnettii
AACTGCAAAAAAAAAAAAAAAAACCAAGATGCCCATCTCTACTAAAAATAGAAAAACTGAGGCAAAAGGATTGCTTGAGCCCAAGTTGGAGGTTGCTGTGAGCTATGACAGTACAGGATTCTACCCAGGGCAACAGCGAGAGAGAGAGAGAGAGAGAGAGAGAGAGAGAGAGAAAAGAGAAAAGAAAAAAATGCTTTTGTATCCTTGTTATCTTTAGGTCTTCAGGACAGCTTGGGAAGGTGGGTGAGGCAGTTATTCTAATTCCATTTTATAGAGGAGGCTACTCAGGCTTAAAAAAATTAAATGTATATGACAAGGGTTGAGGCAGCATCGGCTCTGAACACAGATGGGTCGACTTCCTAGTCCACGTCCCTCCCGTCTCACCAGAGCACCCTCTGCTACCAACTCCTCATGGCACAGATTCTTGCTGGGCCTGCACAGAGGAAATACCTGGTTTGCTGTGAGTCCTCAAGGGACTGCTCCCCTTCCCAGGGGTTGCTCAGGGGATTTTTCCAAAATCTAACTTGGCATTGAACTTCTCCTAAATGTTTGGAGGCAAGAGGTGTACTTTGACATTTTGTTTTTTTCTCCATGTATTTAACTAACAGGAAGAGTTGGCCATTTTTAGTTTCAGAAGGTTGTATCTGATTTTGATGGTGTGGTCAGAAATTGCATCCCCAATATTGGACACCCATCTCATGATGGCAGCAAAGGCGGCCTTTCCGCTCTGCCCTTGGCTCTCAGGTCCATATAAACATCCCTTTAAAGCAGTGGTTCTCAACCTTCCTAATGCCACAACCCTTTAATACAGTTCCTCATGTTGTGGTGACCCCCGACCATAAAATTATTTTCATACACCAGTATTTGTACAGGGTGTATGTGATGGTTTTAGGCGACCCCTGTGAAAGGGTCGTTTGACCCCCAAAGGGATCACGACCCACAGCTTGAGAACTCCTGCTCTAAAGGAAGCAAATTATCATGGGCACATCTTTCTTGACAGTCCCTTTTTAAAATTGTTATTATTATTATTATTTTTTTTTTGAGACAGAGCCTCAAGCTGTCCCCCTGGGTAGAGTGCCATGGCTTCACTGCTCTCAGCAACCTCCAACTCCTGGGCTCAAGCGAGTCTCCTGCCTCTGCCTCCCAAGTAGCTGGGACCACAGGCGCCCACCACAACACCCGGCTATTTTTGGTTGCAGCCGTCATTGTTGTTTGTCGGGTCCGGGCTGGGGATTCGAACCCACCTCCTTAGGTGTACGCGGCTGGCGCCTTAGCCGGTTGAGCTATAGGCGCCGAGCCTAAAATTGTTATTATTAATTCATCTTCGTATTTTGAAAAAGTTTAAACCTACAGAAATGGTTTAAGAAAGTTACAATGAACTCCTTTCTCTGTATGTCTTAGGCGTGAGCCACCATGCCTGGCTGAGAACAATTTTTCCAAAAAGTTTGGAAATCTTTGGATGAGTTCATCAGCTTTAGCGTAAGGTGTTATTAGCCCAGGTTTGGCAGACTGTATAAAGGCTGCAGCTCACGTTTTGTTTGTTAAGGCTGAATGTTAAGTTTTCTCCTCATTTGTCTAATGCTGTTTGTGAGCTTACAGTTGCCGCTAGCTCCAACCCCAGGCCTAAATCAAATGAGCAAGTAGCCAACAAATGTTATGGGCTGATCCTGACTCATTATCCAGTTCTAAAGCTTGTTTTAGAGGGATTTTCTTTCTTTGTTTTGGTGAACAGATGTGTTCTTGTTTCTTTTTTATCTTTTTTTTTTTTTTTTTTGAGACAGAGTTTCACTTTATTGCTCCAGGCTAGAGTACCCTGGTATCGGCATAGCTCACAGCAACCTCAAACTCCTGGTTCAAGCCATCCTGCCGGAGCCTGCCAAGTAGCTAGGACAAGAGGCACCTGCCATGATGCCTAGCCAGTTTTTCTATTTTTTCTTTGAGACAGAGTCTTATCATGTCACCCTCCGTAGAGTGCCATGGTGTCACAGCTCACAGCAACCTCAAACTCTTGGGCTTAAGCCATTCTCTTGCTTCAGCCTCCCAAGTAGCTGGCACTACAGGTGCCCACCACAACTCCCGACGATTTGTTGGTTGTAGTTGTCATTGTTGTTTAGCAGGGTTCAAACCTGCCAGCCCTGGTGTATGTGGCCAGCACCCCAACTACTGAGCTATGGGCACCAAGCCAGTTTTTCTATTTTTAGTAGAGACAGGGGTCTCACTGTTGCTCAGGCTGGTCTTGAACTCCTGAGCTCAAGCCATCCTCCTGCCGCAGCCTCCCAGAGTGCTGCGATTTCAGTCGGGGCCACCTTGCTTGCCCTTATTTCTGATGTGTTGCCGCCATGTGTGATGTCTCACGTCTGCATGTCGGGAGGCTGAGGCAGGAGAATGGCTGGAGCTCAGGAGTTTTGAGGTTGCTGTGAGCTATGATGACACCATTGCACTCTAGCCAGGGCAACAAAGAGAGACTCTGTCTCAAAACAAAACAAAACAAAATGAAACGTCGCTCATAGACAGTGTAGTCATGTTTGCTACTAAAAATGCTTTTTGTTTCATGTGGTTTGATAAAATACATCAACGATCATAGTGATCAGCAACCTGGAGGTGCTCTGCCACTTGAAAAAGTCTGAAAATCATTCCACTGGCTTCATTTTTGTCTCTGTCTTACGATAAATAAAGAGATTACGTCTATGTGAGGTTAAAAGCTTGCCTTGACCACACAGGATTCCATCCCAAACCAGTCCCAGAATATTCTAAGCCAGACAACCTCTAAAGTTGCTTCTTGATGTGAGAAGTCAGGCGACAGCAGGTCTCTTGCTTTAAGATCCTAGGTCCTAGGATCCTGCAAAACTGCTTTCAACTTTCAACCTTCCAGATCCTCTTATCTGAAAATGCCTGACTGGAAGCTTGTTAACTCACAACTGTTCGGGATTTTCTTTTTTTTTTTTTTTTGCTCCAATCTGAACTGATAAGAGGGTCCCTGAGTTTGAATATGTGTAGCCCATTCCAAAGTCTGGATTTCTTCAGTGGAAATGAAAGAACTTGAGATCTGGGGATGGAAAAAGACTTTGGGGGAATGAATAAGCGGATTTTTAAATGTTATTCCTGCACTTGGTGGAGCTGAGTTTCTTCTGCAAAGGAAATTGCTTTCCCTGCTGTTTGATCTACCTACTGTTCTCTGTCTAATGGGTCAGTTTCCCTAGTGAAGGGAAAGTATGTCACACAGCAATTATTCATTATGGACCATTTGGACCATTCTCTTTGTTTAGGACACTCTGGGCACATAATAAATCCTAGGTCAGTCCTTCTAATTACTGTAACTACTGGAATTTTTCTTCCTCTTTTTTTTTTTTTTTTTTTTGCCTAAAGTTTGCCGATAAGACAGAAGACCAGTAATTTTCATTTGCACACTATGGTACCTTCAGAGAACGCTATGAACACTATCTACAGGAAGCAAGATGGCCAGGCACGTGGCTCACGCCTATAGCACTCTGAGAGGCTGCGGCAGTGGGTTGCTTGAGCTCAGGAGTTCTAGGCCAGCCTGAGCAAGAATGAGACCCCATCTCTTGAAAAATAGAAAAACTAGCTGGGTGTTATGGTGGGCCCCTGTTGTCCCAGCTACTCAGAAGGCTGAGGCAAGAGGATTGCTTGACCTCGAGAATTTGAGGTTGCTATGAGCTATGATGATGCCATGATGATGATGATGATGCCACTCTGTCACTCTACCCCGGGTGACAGAGATTCTAGCTAAAAAAAAAAAGAAAAGAAGCCACAGCAACACGAGGCAGGTAGCATAGATGTTATGATGCTCATTTCACAGGCAAGAAAAATTGCTAATCATTCATACCTGGTCAGTGGGAGAGCCTGGACTATGACTCATCTATTTCCACTTTTAATCCCGTGTCTTGGTTTTCCATCATCATTTGGCTTTTCTAACTGGAGGAAGGCAGTGGGTTCCAATTGACTTCCAGCATGAGCATAGTTTTTTGTTTGTTTGTTTTTGTTTTTTTTTTGCCGGGGCTGGGTTTGAACCCTTCACCTCTGGCATGGGGGG
>NW_003852453.1:5826921-5830178 GCF_000181295.1 Otolemur garnettii
CATGAGCACAGTTTTTGTTAACATTTCTGATTCCAATTTGGTAAGGTTATTGATTACATTCCTTGAGAAAAATATCACTAGCCATTGTTTTTTCATTAAAGAAAAGTAGAGGTCCCAATTGTAAGGCTTTAGCATTTAGAGTTTGCCATAACAAAAAATACGAACCAGCATTACTGAACCCCCTACTACTTGGTCTCTGTTGCTTTCAGGGAAAAGGATAGAATCTAGCCACTTCTCTCTTCTATGTATATTATTTTTTTTATTTCCTTTGTAGCTTATGTGCTTGCTTGCTTGATTATCTCACTTCTACAGCTAAATGGAAGGAAACTGTTGATGACTGTCTTTCAAGAAGGAAGAGAGAAGTGTGCTGGAACTTTCCTTTCCCCCCTTAGTTTGAAGATTTCAGGACAGGTCCTCACAGATGAACCTAGGTTATCTAAATGCCTTTTCTCTTTCCGGAGAGGTTCATTTTTCATCTGGTTTGTGCTGGGTGCTGCCCCTTTGTGGTAATGAGGCAGGTATTTTTAGCAGCCAAGAGAATGGTCCAAAGAACACTTTGGGGTGCCCTTGACCTGGGTAATACATGAAGGACTCACAGAGGATAGAACTTGATAGGTAATTACTCAGTTCTGTGTCACGTAGAGCAGTACTTTTCTGTGTCGGTTGCACAAGTAATTACACAAAGAGCTTTTAAAACATACTGATGCTGAGCTCTGTCACCCCCAGGTCTGGGCAGGGCTGAGCAAAGATCATTTTGAAATTTCCTGGGAGATTCTAATATGGAGTCAGGTTTGAGAACTCCTGATAGCTGTTTCCCGTATCTTGTTGAAAACCAAGAGGGAGAATTCCAAATGGTGACTGTTTTTCCTGCCAGAACAATATGGATTTGTTGGGTGAGCAGTTCACTCAGTTTAAAACACACATGTAGGGAGCCCCTGTGTTCTCGGTGTTGGGAATACCTTGAGGAAGAAGGCTCACCCTGTTGATACCTCCAGATACTTTCTTTTTAGTGGATGGAAACAGAAAATAAGTATCTGAACAGGACTGTGGTAAGGGTTAAGAAGGAAATAAATTAGATAATTAGAAGTCAAGGATGGCTTGGCGCCTGTGGCTCAAGTGGCTAAGGCGCCAGCCACATACACCTAAGGTGGCAGGTTCCAATCCAGCCCAGGCCCGCCAAACAACAATGACGGCTGCAACCAAAAAATAACTGGGTGTTGTGGCAGGCGCCTGGAGTCCCAGCTACTTGGGAGGCTGAGGCAGGAGACTCGCTTGAGCTCAGGAGTCGGAGGTTGGTGTGAGCTGTGATGCTACGGCACCCTACCCAGGGGGACAGCTTGAGGCTCTGTCTCAAAAAAAAAAAAGATATCAAGGAAGATCCCTAAAAGGAGGGACCATTTTGCAAGACCTGAGGAGGAGGAGGGGCAGCTGCACCCAGGGCCAGTGATAAGGCCTGGGGGATAAGGGCGACAAGCTCCCTGGAGGAGCAGGGTGGTGTCTTTGAGGAACAGGCTCCAGCTGTTTTTAGTTATCTCTCTAGTGAGAGGAGGGGCAGACAGTGAGCAGGTGCCAACCTGACAGTTCTCGTAGTTTGCACAAATCACTCAGTACGTTCTTTCCAAACAGTTCACACTCTGCAAAGGACACACAAAGAGAAGCATCCTCCAGGAGCCAGTCGTGAGTGTGGATAGAGAGGGCTCTGCTTTATTGGCCCCAGATTGCTGATTATGAGAAAAGTTTAGGCAGTCCCACAAGACAGAGATAAACAGTGAAAAGAGACCAGTGCAAATACCGTAGAACCTCCATCATTGACCACTTCCCTACACGGACCACCTCCTTAGGATGACCTAATTTTCATAGACTGGACAGGCTCCCTGTATACGTATCAGTCAGGAGGCCTAGTTCCTTAGGTTGACCACCTCCGTATGTTGGCTAGTTTGCTGCAGTCCTTTAGGTGGGCAACTCACAAAGGTTCCACTGCATACGTGAGATACACAGAAGATTTACCTTAGTCCTTTATCCTGTTGCTAATTGAATACAGGTTTTTAGTGCAGCAAAACCATAGAATACAGAGTGTTAGTTTGGTAGACCTGGCCCCAGACACTTAATTCTTTGTTGTACTATGTATGGGTTTGAGGCCTTTATCCAGTCAAACTCTCTGGAAGATGGATAGTTTTTCGATCATCTATAATGGTGGAGAGATCAAATATGTGCTTATATGACATCTAAATATTTCCTTTCTTTTATTTTCTTTTCTTTTTTTTTTTTTTTTTTGAGACAGAGTCTAACTCTGTCACCCTGAGTAGAGTACTGTGGCGTCATAGCTCACAGCAACCTCAATCTCTTGGGCTCAAGTGATCCTCTTGTCTCGGCCTCCTAAGCAGCTGGGACTATAGGCCCCCACCACAACTCCAGTTAGTTTTTCTTTCTTACCTATCTCTCTCTGTCTGTCTGTCTCTCTCTCTCTATATATATACATATTTATATATAGGTTTATATACACTATATATAATTATAGAATATATAGTTTTTTTTTAGTAGAGACAGGATCTCCCTCTTGCTTAGGCTGGTCTCAAGCTGCTGAGCTCAAGGAATCCACCAGCCTTGGCCTCCTAGAGTGCTAGGATTATAGGCATGAGGGGCTCAACAAGATGGATTTAAATTGCACCAGGATGGGTTTCTTTACCCTGGAAATATGTCTATAATACCTGCAAAACAAACCAACTGATTATAAAAATACATGTTCACAGTTTCCATCCATCCGTGGCCTAAATCAGGCGTCCTCAAACAATGGCCCATGGGCCACATGCAGCCTGCCTAGGACATTTATCTGGCCTGCTGGGTGTTTTTGCCACCACTGCCTGTCCTGCTTAGCAGCCAACTCGTCCTGGGGCCCGCAGTCCGGCCCTCCAACAATCTGAGGGACAGTGAACTGGCCCCCTGTTTAAAAAGTTTGAGGACCCCTGGTCTAAATGGTATAGATCATACACACTTTTCAAAGCACACCAATGACAGCACCTTTCAATAAAGGTTGCATTACCAAAATTAATTAAAATAACCAATTACTGGGCATGTATTTGCTTTAGAGAGTAATTTCTCCTTGTTGTATCCTCAGCGCCCAGCATTGTACCTGACTTGTCACAGACACTCTCTACGTACTTGTTGAATGAATTCACTTTTTTAGTAGCAACCACATTTCCTGCACTTGATCCCTCCAAACTAGATTTGGATACGCTTCTCCAGGAGCACCTATATTA
>NW_003852453.1:5832105-5833265 GCF_000181295.1 Otolemur garnettii
AAAAAAAATCATTTATTGTTTAAATTTATGAATATAATTAAAATACATTCTTTTGACTCAACATATGTTCATATAGATATATAAGGACATATACACTGTATATATTACTATAGCAAAGTAGAAGTTGCTGGCTGGAAATCACTTTTTTTTTTGGAGACAGTCTCACTTTGTCACCCTTGATAGAGTGCTATGGTGTCATAGCTTACAGCAAGGTTAAACTCTTGGGCTCAAGTGATTCTCTTGCCTCAGCCTCCTGAGTTGCTGGGACTACGGGTGTCCGCACAATGCCTGGCTATTTTTTTTTTTTTTTTTTTTGAGAAGAGGTCTCACTCTTGCTCAGGCTGGTCTTCAGCTCTTGAACTCAGGCTATCCACTGACCTTGGCCTCCCAGAGTGCTGGGATTATAGACGTGAGTCACCGCACCCTGCCTGCTGCAATGAATATTTGCGTGTAAGTTTTTCTGTGGACATAAGTTTTCATTTCTCCTAAGTTTCTGGGTCCCATGGTAAAGATGTTTAACTTTTTGAAGAACTGCTGTTCAGAATGACTGCATCATTTTACATCCCCCACCAGCAATGGATGAGGGTTCTAATTTCTCCACATCTTCAGCAACATTTGTTTTCGTCTGTCTTTTTTTATCATAGCCATCCTCATAGCTATGAAGTATTATTTCCTTCTGGTTTTGAATTTGTGTTTCTCTAGCAACTACTGAGTTGATTCCCTTTTCCTGTGCATGTTGGCTGTTCGTATATCTTCTTAGGAGAAATGTCTATTCAAATACTTTTAAAATTGGTTATTTATCTTTTTATTGTTGAGATGTAGGAGCTCTTTATATATTCTGGATACTAAACCCTTATCAGATACCACAGCCCCCTCCTTACCATGATTCAACTTGACAATTTTTGACATACATGCAGAAGTGGTAGAAACATGGTACACCTTCAGTAGAAACTATGTTGGAATTTTGACATTGTCTGAGGTTGATAATATCTGGCAGATAGATACTCTCTTATGATGCCTCGGTTCCCAGTTAGCCATTTGATCACAAGGGTAAACACTTCATATCCTGTGATGTCCTGTGTTGCCAAATGATTTTGCCCTACAGTAGGAAGATGTTAAGTGATTGAGTTAGGCTAGGCTGGATGGTGCCTGTGGCTCAA
>NW_003852453.1:5834401-5837813 GCF_000181295.1 Otolemur garnettii
AAAAAAAAAAACAACCAAAAAACAAAAAACAAACTACTTTTTTCCCCCAATTTAAATGTCTTGGCACCCTTGTGGAAAATTAATTGACCATAAATATAAAAGTTTATTTTTGCTCTCTACTTTATTCCCATCATGTATTATGTCTATCCTTATGCCAGTGTCACACTGTTTTGATTATTGTATCTTTGTAGCATGTTTTGAAATCAGAGCGTATGCGTCCTCCACCTTTCTTCTTTTTCAAGATGGTTTTGACTATTTTGTGGTCATCAGTTTTGTAGGTCTCTCTGAGGCAGGATCTATTCCTCAGTTTTGCAGTTTCGGGATCTTGATTATATCAATTTTCCCTTAAAGTGAACAGGTATTCAAGGATTGGCTCATATTCCTCAAACTTGCAGGAAAACTCCATAAATTTGCATAGTAGGATATTCTTTTGGTAACCTGAACCAAAATGCTTATGCGGGGAACTCTCCCTTCCAAGGTGCTAAAGTAAATATGCTTGATAAATATGGAATTGGAAACGCAGGTGGAAGGAAGGGATACAGCATAGTGGTTAAGAGTGACAGGCTTTAGGGCCAAACAGTTCTAGACTTGAGTATTAGTTCTTTCAGTCAATGACTGTGTAACCAGACCAAGATTTTGGACCTTCTTCATCAGTAAAATGGGAAAAAATAATACTTTCCTCACAGTGGTGTGAAGATAAGATGAAATAAGACATCTAAACCCTAACAGAGAATAAATGATACCAATTGTAGAATGTTTCATTCCTTCATCATATCATAGGCTTTCTGGTCACCCATATTTTTGTATCCACTGATACAGGGCCTTTTTGATTTGATTTCCATTGAGTGGAAATGGAGGCATTCTTATTCTAGAGTACCATGAGAGGGACCTGGAGAGCATGGCCACCACTGGGCTTTGGACAGTCCAGGTCTGATGGGAATGGTAGGCCAGTGTTGTTAGAACTTGTTGCTGTTCATGTCAATTCTTGCTAAAGTAAATTGCAGAGGTTGATATTTACTAATCCAGCCTGGAAATTCTGAGATTTAGAGCTACCCTCAGCAGGTTCTCCTGAGTCCACATATCCAGACACCTGTTACTGAGAATGCCTCCAAGATATAAGAAAGAAGTGAAAACCAGTCACTGAATGGTTAAAATAGATATCACAAGAACTCGTGTACTTAAACCATAGGAGAACCCCACAGGAAATCTTTACTCGCAACCCGAGAGTCTAAACTATTAATTTGTTATTTAAGTTCATAAGAGCTTGGAAGCATCAGAAAAGTAAGAAGATGGTTAGGTCAAAGAATTGAGAACTGTTTATTACAGGGAGAAATTGTACGTACTTTTAAGGGCATTTGCTGATCATAATGGAATACGATAATGTTGATGTTTATAGCGCTGTTCCTTTCATCATCGAGTAGAAGTAATTTTCAGAGAGCTGTGTTCAGGAAAAGCATGAAAGTTTTCCAGGAGAGGATGGAAGGAACATTCTGTAGAGTAGCTGAAGTTTTTCATTTATATGGCATATCTTGTTCATCTTGATGCCAGATAAGTGAGATGTTACTGGCCTTAAATTGGACTTAACATGTTGAATTTGCAAACTAAAGCAGTATTCAAATAAGCAGCAGCATAGGGGGCTCCAAGATGAACTATTTCTGTGCATTCTTATTCTAATATGTGGTTGTTACCAAGTATCCTGGAGGGAATCAAAGCTGTAATTGTAACCTCTCTTTCAGCTGGTTTCCTCCCAGTATCTCAGCTAAGTAGAGTTGTGTTGATCTACTCTGGGGGGGCCTTCTTGGGGAACATAAAGAATGAAATTACTTGGCAACTACCACTATGTATGCCACAGCCATTCCATTCTGGTCAGGCATAAACAAACACAGTGACACTCCTTTGTGGAGGCTGAAATTCAAGAGGTCTCTGTCAACCCTAAGGTGAATGTTAAATATCACTCACACTGGATTTGAAACTGTAAACAGTTTGGAACAAACTATAAAGTAGGCTGAATTAAGTTCAAACATTTGTCTATGTCGCGTTTTAATATGGATTTTAAAATTTTTATTAAGTACAAAGCCAGCTGAGGGCCTTAGAGACCCATCGAAAGTAGAGACCCATTGAAATTGAGAGATGAAAGCCTTTTAGAAAACTTGTCCAGCCTTTTCATTTTACAGACGGCAAAACCAAGGCCCTGGGACACGTTATGATTTAATGTAGGTCACTCAGTTAATTAGTGACAGAGCGAGAGGGAACCCAGGTGTCCCAATGCCTTCATAGGCCAGTGGTTTTCCAATACGCCCCGTAACTCCTAAACTAGTGTCATCCTCCTCCGCTTTTTTTTTTTTTTTATTCTTGCGTGCGTTCTTTCCCTCCCTCCCTAACTGTGCGATTTAGAACGAGAGCCCGAACCTCGGGAAGTCTAGGTTTCGGCCCCAACCGAGGTGCGCGCGCCCGTTCTAGGGCAGGACTTGGGGACCGGCTCTGCCCAGCCTGGCCCGCCTCTTCCATGGCAGGTGCTGAAGCACCTGGCCCGAATCGCTGCATCATCGCGGCACTCTCAGGCAGCGCTCCCCATTTTACAGCACATGCAGGCGTGTCACCAGGATCTCAGCGCCAGAGGAGAACGTGGCTCTAAAATCAGGGTCCTTTGAAAAGGGAGGCTCAAACAACCTTCATCGCTCCTTGGAGGGCCCGCGGTGACCGAGGGATGCCCTGCGTGTGAGTGACCTCGGCGTCGACCCCGCCGCTGACCAACTCGCGGTCGGGGCGTGCCTGCCGGTGCCTGACGTGGCGGCGGGGACGCGGGGCGGGCGGCGGGAGGGGAGAGGCCGCCGCGAGGGCGCGGCCTGACGTGGCGGCCGCGGCGGAACGGCGAGGCGAGCGCGGGCCACTGCACTGCCCGGCGCTCCGGCCAGAGGGCGCCCGGCCCCAACCCTTCCCCGCCCCGAGGCAGCCCAGGGCTCCAGGAGTAACCGCGCCGGCGATTGGGTCGGTGGCGCGGCGGGGCCATGTTGGAGCAGGGCAGCGACCCCGCCTCCCGCCGCCCTCCGCCCTAGGTCGGGCCAGGCCGCGAGGCTAGGGGAGCGGCGAGGGGGGAATGTCCCCTCTCGAGCCGCCCAGCGTGGCTGCAGCGGCAGCGGGAGCTGCAGCCGGAGCTGTGGCGGTCGCAGCCGGCCCTCCGCACCCCGGCCAATCAGCGGCGCGGGCACAAATATGCAAATGACGCGCCGGTGCTGCCGGAGTGCCGCTCGCAGGGGCTGGTGGGGTCGCGCTGGGGGAGTGAACTGGGCCAATCAGGCGGGTGCGTGGCGGCGCGGGGGAGGCGGTGCCCCTGCACTCCTCCCTCCTCTCCCTCCCGGCCCCGCGCTGACAGGGGGGCCTGGCCGCGCCGCCGGTAAGTGCAGCCGCCGCC
>NW_003852453.1:5839010-5842799 GCF_000181295.1 Otolemur garnettii
TGGATGAAATAAAGTTTATCTTCGTTAATAAAACCACTATCCCAATTTAGTTTCTCAATTTTGCATGCTACTTTTCACCTTTTCTTTTTCTCTGATTTCAAATTCTCTCAGTTCTGCTTAACCAACTAAAACCTTGAACGGAAAAAAAGGCAAATGCATCTTGTGTAATATTACTCACTGCCTAAACTCTGTACCTAACTGTACAGGTAGTTTTTAAAAATTTATTTATTAGAGATGGGGTCCTGCTCTGTTGTCCAGGCCAGATGACAGTGGCCAAATCATAGCTCCTAGTAATTTCAAGTTCCTGGGCTCAGGTGATCCTCCTGCTGCAGCCTCTTGAGTAGCTAGGATTAGGGGTGTACGCCATCATGCCCAGCTAATTTTTTAATATTTTGTAGACATGACATCTCACTGTTGCCCAGGCTCATCTTTGACTCCTGTCCTCCAATGTCCTTCTTCCTGGCTTCCCAAAGTATTGCCATTACAGGAATGAGCCACCACGCCCAAGCTTGTACAGGTGGTTTTAAAAGAACCACTAGGTCTACAAACACTTTACTTTATAGAAGGTTAACTTAAGAGAGGGTTCCACCTTAGCGAGAGAGGGTATTTTTGTTTTGGGCCATAAAAAAGGATGATCTTAATGTTTCTTCTTCTTGGATTTAGAGAACTTTAATTTTTGCTAATAGTAGGTAAACCTGCTGATATGATAATTGATAAGTATTTGTTAAGACATCTACTGCTTAAAACAAGTTAAACCTTTATTTGCAAAGGCTGAATGTTTCTTCTATTGCTTTAACAATTCACATTAGGGCGGCGCCTGTGGCCCAAAGGAGTAGGGCGCCAACCCCATATGCCGAAGGTGGTGGGTTCAAACCCAGCCCCGGCCAAAAACTGCAAAAAAAGACCCAAAAAGAAACAAAAAAAATTCACATTAAGTACACAGTTTTAGTGTACCTCAAAGTATTGGTAGGTTTCAGTCCTTGGAGAGTTCTCTATAAACTACAGACCATATAATATAGGCATGAAATGCACTGGTGAAAAAAATAAGTAGTTGCCTCCCAGATTTGGTTAAGGCATTAAGAGTAGCTGTCATCTCTGAACAGTTTGGGGGAGTGGATACAGTGTCGTAGTTTAAGAAAAAATAAAGTTAAAACCAATTGTGATTGATTGACCATGAGCAGACACCATCCTAAGGGTATAGGAAATAGCATTAGAAAACATGCTGAGGCTGGGTGCAGTGGCTCATGCCTGTAATCCTAGCACTCTGGGAGGCCAAGGCAGGTGGATTGCCAAGTTCACAAGTTGAAGACCAGCCTGAGCCAGAGTGAGACCTTGTCTCTAAAAATAGCCAGGTGTTGAGGCTGGTACCTGTATCCCAGCTACTTGGGAGGCTGAGGCAAGAGAATCGCTTGAGACCAAGAGTTTGAGGTTGCTGTAAGCTATGATGCCATGGCACTATACCAAGTGTGACAAAGTGAAACTCTCAAAAACAAAATCATGGTGCTGGTGTAACCAGTAGAACTCTCTTCTTGATTTGGACAGAGTGCTTGTTGAACAGAATCAGGACATTGTCACTTAATGTAGTCAAGTTTATTGACCTCTGTGAGCCTTAGTTTTCTTTTGTATAAAATTCTGTCACCTCCAATTTTATAGTTTTAGGATTCTAAGTATCCCTTGAGGTTTGTCCTCTGAAATACAAAAACAACATTTGGGTTTTAAGTGTAACAAGGCAGAAGTTTTTAAACAAACAGTGGTATAGTTGGCCTTACTCAAATCATTTTTTTTTTTTTTGAGACAGAGCCTCAAGCTATCCCCCTAGGTAGAGTGTGGCATCACCGCTCACAGCAACCTCCAACTCCTGAGCTCAAGCGAGTCTCCTGCCTCAGCCTCCCAAGTAGCTGGGACTACAGGCACCCACCACAGTGCCGGGCTATTTTTTTTTGTTGCAGCCCTCATTGTTTTAGCGGGCCCTGGCTAGATTCGAACCTGCCACCTTAGGTGTATGTGGCTGGCGCCTTAGCCACTTGAGCCACAGGCGCTGAGCCACTCAGATCATTTTTAAAGGAAGCACTCTGTAGTGTTCAGGTATGAATACAGGTAAGAAAGCCTATGACAGGCTAAGATTAATGAAATGATGGTTGTCACCCTCAACTTGGAAGTAACTTCGGAAACTTTAAACTCCAAACTCCTTACTTAAAACCAGATGCCTTCTACAAGGCATTGTGCTAGACCTAAGATTTTACCTGTGTAAACAAGGTGGAACTGAAGGAAAGGCTTAATGTATGAATTTAAGAGGCAGAAATTTAAGAAGCATTACAGATTTTATTTTATTTATTTATGTTTGGCCTGGGCTGGGTTTGAACCCACCACCTCCAGCATATGGGGTTGGCACCCTACTCCTTTGAGCCATAGGCGCTGCCCCTCATTACGGATTTTAAAGTAAAATCTGTTGAATCTACTATCAATAAGAATTTTGGCATTTGTGAAAATTTTAGGTTTTCTAAAGGGTTAGATATGTTTATCACTGATGTAAATGCAGTGGCATAAAAAGCCAGCTACTGTAAATAAAAGAAGAAAAATGAAATCCTAGAGAGGTCAGAGTCTATAAAGAAAAAAACTATGATCTACTGGAGGAATTTCATCAAGTAATCACAATACAGGGAGTAAAGAGTATAGGTAGGAAAATGGACACTGGAGGCGGTTAGTAAAAACTAATGAAAACATGTCATAGTGTGTGGAAAACTTTAGAAGCCAAAAATTGCAATCAGAAGAGAGTTATGGACACCGATGAGATAGGATGATTTTATTTCAACTTTTAAAATGCTTTGTAGTTACTATAGTCTTAACGTGAGATACAGATTTCTTTTTTCTTATTATTTCTATTTTTTATTTTGAGCAAGGTCTCACCATGTCATCCAGGCTGGTGTTGAACTGGGTTGAAGGGATCCTCCTGCTTGACAAAGTAGCTGGAGTTACAGGTGCATGCCACAACCCCGAGATATAGTTTCTTTTTTTTCTTTTTTTTTTTGAAGGTCTCACCCTGTCGCCCTTAGTAGAGTGCATGCCACAACCCCTGGAATATAGTTTCTTTTTTTTTTGAAGGTCTCACCCTGTTGCCCTTAGTAGAGTGCCATGGTGTCACAGCTCATAGCAACCTCAAACTCTTGGGCTTAGGTGATTCTCTTGCCTCAGCCTCCCTAGTAGCTGGGACTACAGGCCTCCGCCACAACGCCCAGCAATTTTTTTGTTGCAGTTTGGCCATTATTTACTTTGTAAATATTACCTATTGTATTACCTTCATGTATTCAGGAGCAGTTTTTGTTTTTCCTTTCAGAAATAGTTGGAAAGCTGATCAAGTGATAATGGGAGATCCAGGGAAGGGGAAACCACTTTGAGCTCTATTCTCTGGACTCAAGGTCCTTCACTTCCATTCAGTCATTAAACAGATACATTAAGTGTAATATGTTAAGTACATAATAAGTGAGTCCTGCCTTCATGGAACAGTCTTAGTGGAGACAGATAACACGTAAATAATAACTTAAGATTAATTCAGTGAAAGGAAAGAATAGTGCTAAGAGAGAAAAATGGGTAGAATTTTAGATAATACAATCAAAGAAAGCTCTCAGGGCTCGGCGCCTATGGCTCAACCGGCTAGGGCGCCAGCCATGTACACCTAGGGTGGCAGGTTCGAATCCCCAGCCCGGACCTGTCAAACAACAATGATGGCTGCAACCAAAAAAATAGCCGGGCGTTGTGGCAGGCGCCTGTGGTCCCAGCTACTTGGGAGGC
>NW_003852453.1:5843957-5849711 GCF_000181295.1 Otolemur garnettii
TTTTTTTTTTTTTTTTGGAGACAGCCTCAAACTGTTGCCCTGGATAGAGTGCTATAGCATCACAGCTCCCAGCAACCTCCAACTCCTGGAGTCAAGCTATTCTCTTATCTCTGCCTCCTAAGTAGCTGGGACTACAGGTGCTCGCCACAACACCCAGCTATTTTTTGGTTGCAGCTGTTCTCATTTGGTGGGCCCTGGCTAGATTGAAACCTGCCAACTCAGGTGTATGTGGCTGCTGCCTTAGCTGCTTAAGTCGCAGACACCAAGCCAATTTTTGTTTTTTTTAACTTTTTTTTTAGACAGAGTCTTACTTTGTCGCCCTTAGTAGAGTGCCATGGCCTCTTAGCTCACAGCAACCTCAAACTCTTTGGGTCAAGCAGTTCTCTTGCCTCAGCCTCCAGAGTAATTGGGACTATAGGCACCTACCACAATGCCTGGCTGTTTTTAAGAGACAGGGTCTTGTTTTGGCTTAGGCAAGTCTCGAACCTGTGATCTCAGGAAGCCCACCTCCCTCGGCCTCCCAAGTGGTAGGATTAAAGGTGTTAGCCACTGCACCTGGCGGTTTTTTAACTTTTTTATATTTTTACTTCTAATTTTTACTTTAATTATTAATTTCATTTTGAGAAAGAATCTTATTCTTTTGCCCTGGGTAGAGTCCTATGGTGTCAGGCAAGCTCACAACAAATTTAAAGTGATGAGCTCAAGGGATCCTCCTGCTTCAGCCTCCTAAGTAACTGAGAGTACAGGTGCCCACTGCAGCACCAGCTTGTTTTTCTATGTTTTTTTCATTCTTACAAACATTTATTTTTCTTCAAATTTACTGTGTTTTTCTGTAACATGAAAAGTCTTCAGGTCCCTTTTCCCAAGTATTGGGGTTCAAAAAGCCACGTTTTAACCATAGACTAATCTTCATCTCTTTAATGTTTTGTATGCTGATTTAGTTTCATGTGTAAGTATTTATATTTGTTTTCCTTAGGGATTTATACATATATATATTCATACACATATATATATATACACACACACAAGCTTTTTATCCTCATCGTACCACTTGACAATACAACTTTAAGTTTTACACAGCTGTTCCTTGGTCAAGGTTATTTGCAAGAGCAAGTTGGTTTCTGAAGAAATTTTGTTTGGTGGGTGAGGATCCATTGAGGGATTCTCATTAGTTTTCTTCCCTGTATTCTGATCCACTGGACCTAAAATTTATTTATTTTTTATTTTTTTTGAGACAGAGTCTCACTGTGTCGCCCTCAGTACAGTGCTGTTCCTCACAGGAACCTCAAACTCCTGGGCTTAAGCGATTGTCTTGCCCTAGCCTCACAGTAGCTGCTAAAATTTCTTTTTAAAGAGCTTGCAGAAGGAACTGTGAAAGCCCCCTTTCTGGTCTTGCCTGAGGTTTTGATCACTGAAAGATGTCTGTTCACTTTCTTTTTCTTCCTTCGGACAGAATCTGGTGGCATCTTCTAAATGCATCTCTTCCAAATAGGTCAGTTTTTCACTTTGGGGCCTCTGTTGGGGGAAGAAGTTCCCTGGCATTTGCCAGGCCACGTGGCTGCACAGCGCCTATTTTTCTATTTTTAGTAGAGGTGGAGTCTGGTTCTTTTTCAGGCTGATCTTAAACTCCTGAGCTCGGGCAGTCCACCTACCTTGGCCTCCCAAAGTACTAGGATTACAGGTATGCGCCACTATGCCCGGCAGTTAATTTATTTTTTGAGATAAGGTTTCCCTCTGTCTCCCAGGCTGGAGTGCAGTGGTGTAATCATAACTCACTGCAGCCTAGAACTCCCAGGCTCAAGTGATCCTCTTGCCTCGTTCTCCTAAGTAGCTAGGTGTATACCACTGCACCCAGGTAATTTTACATTTTTTCTTGGAGACAAGGTCTCACCATTACCCAGGCTGATCTTGACTCCTGGCCTCCAGCAGTCATCCTGCCTCAGCCTCCCAAAGTGCTGGGATTGCAGGTGCTGCGCTGCACTTCATTCTTGAAAGCTTAGAGAGACATAAACTGAACTACAGTGTTACATAGGCATATATAGTCGTTGGGTGATGATGCAGAGTACAAAATTTTGTAGGCAGTATGGTATTAAATTTATAAGTTTTATTTATTTATTTATTTTGAGACAGTCTTACTGTGTCACACTTAGTAGAGTGCTGTGGCATCACAGCTCACAGCAACCTCCAACTCTTGGGCTTAAGCAGTTCTCTTGCTCAGCCTCCCAAATAGCTGGGACTACAGGCATCTGCTACAATGCCCGGCTGTTTTTTGGTTGTCATATTCATTGTTGCGTAGCTGGCCCAGGCTGGGGTCTAACCCACCAGCCTCCATGTAAATTTATAAGTTTTAATGAGGCTTCTCTTAGTGGTGCCTATGAGTAAAAACTATACCTGAGGTCATTACTAGCTATTGCTTACCAAATAGTTGTCAGATACTGATGTTTCTGTTACAGTTTAGCATTATTAAGCGAAGTTAACCAAACAAATACTTAGTTTGGGTTTTTTTCTTTTAACTATATCTTAAAACTTTTTTTTTTTTTTTTAGACAGAGTCTCAAGCTGTTGCCCTGGGTAGAGTCCTGTGTTGTAAAAGCTCACAATAACCTCCAACTCTTGGGCTCAAGCAATCCTATTGTCTCAGTTTTTCTATTTTTAGTAGATATGGGGTCTCACTTTTGCTCAGGCTGGTCTTGAATTCATGAGCTCAAGCTATCCACCCACCTTGGCCTCCCAGAATGCTAGGATTACAGGCATGAGCCACCATCACACCTAGCCTAAAACTTTTTTTTTATTTTATATTTTATTTCATTTATTTATTTATTTATTTTGAGACAGAGTCTCACTTTGCCACCTTCAGAGTTCCATGGCAGCATAGCTCACAGCAATCTCAAGTGATTCTCTTGCCTTAGCCTCCCAAGCTGGGACCACATTTGCCTACCACAACACCTGGCTATTTTTAGAGATGGGTCTCTCTATAGCTCATACTGATTGGGAACCTGTGAGCTCAGGCAGTCCACCTGCCTCAGCCTCCCAGAGTGCTAGCATTACAGGTATGAGCCACCATGCCTGGCCTAAAACTTCTTTTAAATTAGTAATTTTAAACATTGTTACTGCTGAAACAAGAAAAAAATTATCTTCCCAATGGTCATTTCAGATTACTTCACTTAACTAAGAAGCAGTAGTATAAAGTATATTAATTTTGTTTTGTTTTTTTTTTGTTTGTTTGTTTGTTTTGAGACAGAGCCTCAAGCTATCCCCCTGGGTAGAGTGCCGTGCCATCATAGCTCACAGCAACCTCCAACTCCTGTGCTTAAGCAGTTCTCTTGCCTCAGCCTCCCAAGTAGCTGGGACCACAGGTGCCCACCACAACACCCGGCTATTTTTTGGTTGCAGCCGTCATTGTTGTTCGGCGGGCTGGGCTGGATTGGAACCCGCCACCTTAGGTGTGTGTGGCTGGCACCTTAGCCAGTTGAGCCACAGGTGCTGAGCCTTAATTTTGGTTTTGAGGCAGAGTCTCATTATGTCGCCCTCAGTAGAGTGTTGTGGCATCACAGCTCACAGCAACCTCAAACTCTCAGGCTTGAGCATTAAATTTTATTCTATTGGAAATCAGTGACTATGATTCTGAAAGATAACTGCTAATAGATCTTGTTGAAAGAGAAAAAAATAGGCTGATGGTTAAGTTTCATTTATTTTGCATAAAGTTTGTTTTATCCTAAAATTACGTGCTGCATAATAGGTCAAGTTAATTAAAAATTACTCTTTTCCCAATTATATTTTTGTCTTTGCAATGTTTATCTTTAAAAGATAATTAAGTATTCATTAAAGTTTTTTTTCTGTCATTTAGGAACACCTGTACCTAAAAAAATCTAGGAATTTAAAATTATAGATTTGGTGGACTTAATCTGTTTTACAGTTGGAGCAGCTGATGTACAGAGAATCTGAATTGCTTGAAGTTTTAGTATTAGGGAGATTCCATACATGTTTCACAGGTTCCATAATTTAGCAAATTCATTGCATAGTCAAATTTAAGAATGCATTTATTCTGGTTTAGTGAATGTGTGTTGAAATCAGATGCAGTATTTAGTGAAGTCCTTTCAGAGATCGCTTAAAATATGTATGGCAGGTTTCTTTTCTTTTTAGTAACATACAACTCTAAATGTTGATTGATAAATATTTATTTGCTTATACTTCATTTTGTTTCAGTGACTTTTTAAAAAAAATTTTTTTTTCCTGAGACAGGATCTCACTCTGTCTCCTGGGCTGGATTGTAGTGGTATCATTATAACTCACTGCAACCTCAAAGTCCTGGGCTTAAATGATCTTCCTGCCTCATCCTCCCAAGTAGCTTGGACTACAGGCACATGCCACCACGCTCAGCTAAGTTTTCTATTTTTCATAAAGATAGGGGTCTCACTTTTGCTTAGGCTGGTCTCAAACTCCTAGTCTCAAGTGATCCTCCTGCCTTGACCTCCCAAAGTTCTAGGATTTTTAAAAACTTTTTAAAGGTATAATAGGCTAGAAAGTATGTAAATCATGTCTCTAAGTCTATGATTAAAGTAAACACATCTCTGAAGCTATCACTTAAGTCAAAAAATAGAATATCATCATTATTGGCACCCCAAAAGCTTCCCAGCTAGAAACTGTTTTCTAATTATTATTTTCTTTCTACCTTACCAGATAGAAACCATTTTCCTGACTTGTAAAACCAAAAATAAGAGGCCAGGTGCAATGGCTCATGCCTGTAATCCTAGCACTCTGGGAGGCTGAGGCGGGTAGACTGCCTGAGCTCATGGGTTCAGAGACCAGCCTGAGCCAGAGCAAGACCCCGTCTCTAAAAATAGCCAGGCGTTGTGGTGGGTGCCTGTAGTCCCAGCTACTCTGGAGGCTGTGGCAAGAGAATCACTTGAGCTCAGGAGTTTGAGGTTACTATGAGCTATGACACCACGGCATTCTGCCCAGGGCAACAAAGTGAGACTGTGTTTTTAAAAAAAAAGCAAAACCACAGATTAGAAATGTAGAACATTATGTTAAGTGAAATAAGCCAAGCACAGAAAGACAAATTTTGCATATTGTCACTATATATGGGACCTAAATATTAAAACAATTGATATCATGGAGACAGAGAGTAGAATGATGGGTACCAGAGGCTGGGCAGGGTATGGGGAAGAGTGATAAAGTGGGGGTGGTTAATGGGTACAAAAATATAGTTAGATAGTTAGAATGATAGCATACCCAAGTGACTACAATCAATAATAAGTTAGAATACACTAGTTTAAAGTAACAAAAAGAATGGAATCTGAATGTTTCTAACATGAAGAAATGATAAATGCCTGAGGTGATGGATACCCTAATTTGATTAATTTACATTGTGTGCCTGTATCAAAACATCACATGCATCTTATAAATACATACAAATGTTATGTATCAGGCCAGGCACAGTGGCTCACACCTGTAATCCTTGCACCTTGGGAAGGTCTGGTGGATTGCCTGAGCACAGAAGTTCCAGGTTAGCCTGCGCAAAGCAAGACCCCATCTCTACAAATAGAAAAACTAGCTGGGCACTGTGGTAGGTTCCTGTAGTCTCAGCTACTTGGGAGACTGAGGCAAGAGGATTGCTTGAGCCCAAGAGTTTGAGGTTGCTGTGAGCTATGATGCCATGGCACTCAACCCCCAGGTGACTGAGTGAGGCTCTATCTCAAAAACAAACAAACAAATTAAGTGTATAGTTCAGTGGAGGGGCATTCTTCTTCTT
>NW_003852453.1:5849877-5850203 GCF_000181295.1 Otolemur garnettii
GTCTTGCTCTTGCTTAGGCTGGTCTTGAACTCATGAGCTTAGGCAGTCCGCTTGCGTTATCCTCCCAAAGTGCTAGGATTACATCTGTGAGCTACCTCTCCTGACCCAGTGGGGACATTCTTAAAGTTATAAAGATGGCATTTTGTGGCTTAAAAGAATACTTTTAAGTCTTTGCTTTTGCAATAACTGTAAATGATTGAGAGATTTAGTTTTGTTTTATAAAATTTTATATTTATACTTTTCAGTCTTAGCTTTTGCAATAACTGTAAATGATTGAAGGATTTGGTTTTGTTTTATATTCAATAATTCAGAAATTAGGCTCGGCG
>NW_003852453.1:5851096-5859852 GCF_000181295.1 Otolemur garnettii
GCCCACCACAATGTCCAGCTGGCTATTTTTTATTGTTATTGTTGTTGCAGTTTTGGCCAGGGCCGGCAGCCTACTCCTTGAGCCACAGGTATAAATATTTTTAAATAAATGGCTTGGCACCAGTGGCTCAGTAGCTAGGGCACCAGCCACATACACCAGAGCTGGCAGGTTCAAACCCAGCCTGGGCCTGCCAAACAACAGTGACAATTACAACAACAACAACAAAAATAGCCAGGCATCGTGGCAGCTGTAGTCCTAGCTTCTTGGGAGGCTGAGGCAAGAGAATGGCTTAAGCCCAAGAGTTTGAGGTTGTTGTGAGCTATGACGCCACTGCATTCTACCGAGGACAACATAATGAGACTCTGTCTCAAAAAAAATAAGAAAAGAGGACAGCACCTTTGGCTCAAAAAAAAAAAGAAAATAAGTAAAATACAATCAGATATAACAGACTTGGATCTTGGTAATATTCGTATTTCAGCAAGTCAACAACGAAGCTTGATCTGTGTTCTTAGTTCTATAGGTCGGTGAGAGGAAAATGTGTAATTATCAAGCACTTGTTGTGTTTTAGGACTTTAGATGTATTCTTTCTGAACTTTGCACCCCTTTTAAAATCCTACAATGTAGATGGTCTGATGAAGAAATAGACTAAGCATGTTTAAGAACTACTCAAGCGGTTGAGTGCAGTGGCTCATACCTGTAATTCTAACACTCTGGCAGGCTGAGGTGGGTGGATTGCTGGAGCTCAGGAGTTCAAAACCAACCTGAGCTAGAGCAAGACCACCATCTCTACAGAAAATAGAAAAGCTATCCAGGCATAGTGGTGGACATCTATAGTCCCAGGTACTTGGGAGACTGAGGCAGGAGGATCACTTTAACCTAAGAGTTTGAGTTTGCTGTGTACTATGATGTCATGCACTCTACCAAGGATGACAGAGTGAGACTCTGTCTATAAAAAAAAAAAGAAGAAGAAAGAAAAGAAAAAAATATAGGCTAGGCGCAGTGGCTCACACCTGTAATCCTGGAACTGCACTCTGGAAGACTGAGGCAGGTGAATTTCCTGAATTCAGGAGTTTAAAGACCAGTGTAAGTAAGAGCAAGTCCTGGTCTCTGAAAAAATAGCTGAGCGTTGTGGTGGACGCCTGTAATCCAAGCTGTCTGAGAGGCTAAGGCAAGAGGATCACTTGTGCCAAAGAATTTGATGTTACCGTGAGCTATGATTTCACTGCACTCTACCAAGGGCGACAAAGTGAGAGTTTGTCTTAAAAACAAAAAGGTCCCAGAGATTGGTTGTATAACAAGGTGAATATACTTAACATTATTGAACTTTGAACTTAAACATGGGTAGTCAATTTTATGTTGTGTGTATTTTACCACAGTTAACAAAAAATGAGTGGCCCATAAACTCAATGCTCAGATAATCATTGTTGCCATTATTTTTAAAATGTTACAAAGATATTAAAAAAGAAAAAAACGTTTCTGCCTTACATAATACTCCTCTCCCTTACTAAAAAGCTTTTTGTGTGTCCATTTCATTTAGAAATACTTACTGACTTGATACTGTGTTACTAGGTACTACTAGGAATGTATCATTCAAGACCTCCTGAAACTCACGTTTTATGGGAAATGTAGGCTTTAAATAAAGTAAGTGTGTAAGATAAAGGGTGTTAGCTACTGCTAAGGCAGAAAATAAAGCAGGGAAAGGGAATATGAAGCATTGGGGAAATGATGACATTTTAGTTACTTCTGCGAAAAGAATAGCCGGGCGTTGTGGTGGGCGCCTGTAGTCCCAGCTACTTGGGAGGCTGAGGCAGAAGAATCGCCTAAGCCCAGGAGTTGGAGGTTGCTGGAGCGACTCCGCTGCACCCTACCAAGGGCGAAAAAGTGAGACTCTGTCTCTACAACAAACAAACAAACAAACAAACAAACAAACAAAAAACTTCTGCGAAAAGAACCGAAGGAAATAAGGGAACAGTGCCTCCCTAGCAAAGGGAACAGCAAGTGCAGACACCTTAAGGGAGGTACTTGTTTGGCAGCCGTACTGGTACAACCATCACCACTGTTTCCAGCTTTTTTTTGTTTGTTTGTTTGTTTTAGTGGCAGTCTCACTTTGTTGCTCTCGGTAGAGTGCTTTAGCATCACAGCTCACAGCAACCTCCAACTCTTGGACTTAGGCGATTCTCTTATTTCAGCCTCCCGTGTAGCTGGGACTGCAGGCACCCGACACAACACCCAGCTGTTTTTTGTTGCAGTTTGGCCAGGGTCAGATTCGAACCTGCCACCCTCGGTATATGGGCCCAGCACCCTACCCACTGAGCCACAGGCGTTGCCTTTTTTTTTTTTTTAATCATCCCAAACAGATACTCTGGACCTAATAAGAAGTAACTCTCCCTTCTCCCCTTCCTTCAGTCTCTGGTAAAGGCTAATCTTACAGGTGCATCCAATGTGTGGCGTGTGGGCAACATGTGGATCATGTGAGGACTTTTTTGCCTTTTGGTGGTGGCAGATATCACAAAAATTATGCACATTTTTTCCCCTCATTTTCTTTCATTAGTGTTTGTGTATTTAATGTGTTGCCTTTTCTTCTTCCAGTGTGCACAGAGAAGCCAAAAAGTTAGACATTCCTGACTGTTTCCATCTATGAATTTGCCTGTTCTAGGTATTTCATGTTAAGTGAAATCATACAGTGTTTTGCTTTGTGTCTGTCTACTAATTTTACTTAATTTTCTTGAAGTTGCTCTGAGTTTCAGAACTTCATTCCTTTTTATGGCTGAATAATATTCTATTGTGGGTGTCTACCACACTGTGTTGATCTGTTGATGGACACTCGGATTGTTTCCAACTTTTGGCTATTATCGAATGAATAATATTTATTTATTTATTTAGACAAAGTCTCACCATGTCACCCTGGGTAGAGTGCTGTGGTGTCACAGCTCACAGTGACCTCAAACTCTTGGGCTTAAGTGATTCTCTTGCCTCAGCCTCCCGAGTAGCTGGGACTACAGGCACCCACCACAATACCCAGCTATTTTTTGTTTGTGGTTGTCATTGTTGTTCAGCAGGCCCAGTCTGGGCTCGAACTCGCCAGCCCATGTGGTTAGCTCCCTCCTCACTGAGCTATGGGCACTGAGCTTGAATAATATTTGTATGAATGTCCATGTACAAGTATTTCTTTGAGTCCTGTTTTCAGTTCTTTTTAGTATATACTTAGGAGTGGAATTGCTGGGCCATATGGTAACTCTCTCTTTAACTTTTTTCTCCCAATAATATATTATCTGGCTGTATGTATGTTTAACTTTTTGAGAAATCACTACACTGTTTTCCACAGTGGCTCTGCCATTTCACATCAGTGTATGAGGGTTTCAGTTTCCCCACATCTTCTGACACTTGGTTTTACATCATTCCTAGTAGGTGTGACATGGTATCTTGTTGTGACTTGAATTGCAGTTCCCTTGTGATTGATACTTGGTATCTTGTCTTTCTTGTCCAATCCCCTATCTTTTTTGGAGAAATATCCATTAAAGTCCTTTGTCGACATTTATTTATTTATTTACTTATTTATTTTGAGACTGAGCCTCAAGCTGTTGCCTTGGGTAGAGTGCCATGGCATCACAGCTCACAGCAACCTTCAACTCCTGGGCTTAATTCTCTTGCCTTGGCCTCCCAATTAGCTGGGACTACAGGCGCCCATCACAGTGCCCAGCTATTTTTTGGTTGTAGTTGTCATTGTTGTTTGGCAGGACTGGGCTGGATTTGAATCTGCCAGCTCTGGTGTATGTGGCTGGCACCTTAGCTGCTTGAGCTGCAGGTGCCAAGCCCTTTGTCCACTTTTAAATTGGGTCATTTGTCTTTCTGGTACTGAGTTGTAGGAGTTCTTCATAAATTTTGGATATTAAACCCTTATCAAATGTATGATTTACAAATTATTTCCTATTCTGTGGATTATCTTCTCGTTATTGTGGTAGTGTCTTCTGATGCACATTTTTAAAACTTTAATGAAATCCAATTTATCTGTCACCTGTGATTTTGTTGTGTTTAAGAAACCATTGCTAGGCTTGGTGTCTGTAGCTCAGCGGCTAGGGCACCAGCCACATACACCAAGGCTGGCAGGTTTGAATACAGCCCAGGCCTGCCAAACAATGACAACTACAACCAAAAAATAGCCGGGAATTGTGGTGGGTGCCTGTAGTCCCAGCTACTTCGGAGGCTGAGGCAAGAGAATCCCGTAAGCCCAAGAGTTTGAGGTTGCTGTGAGCTGTGATGCAATGACACTCTACGGAGGGCAATATAGTGAGATTCTTTCTCAAAAAAAAAAAAAAAAAAAAAAAAAACAAAGAAAAGAAACCATTGCTAAAGCTGAAGTAGTGAAGATTTGCTTATTTTCATTCATCTAAGAGTGTTAGCTTTTAAATTTAGATATTTGATCCATTGGAGTTAATTTTGGTATATGGAGTGAAGTAGGGATCCAACTTCATTTATTTTGTAGGTGGCTATTCAGTTTTCCCTGTACCAATTATGGAAAAAAATATTCTTTCCTGATCAAATGGTTTTGGCACCTGTTATGCTTTGAATTTGTCCCCACCAAAATTTATGTTAAAATTTGATTCTCAGGCTGGGCACAGTGGCTTATGCCTGTAATCCTAGCCCTTAGGGAGGCCAAGGTGGGGGGATTGCCTGAGCTTACAGGTTTAAGACCAGCCTGAACAAGAGCAAAACCCCATCTCTAAAAATAGCCGGCATCGTGGAGGATGCCTGTGGTCCCAGCTATTCCGGAGGCTGAGTCAAGAGAATTGCTTGAGCCCAAGTTTGAGGTTGCTGCGAGCTGTGATTCTACAGCACTCTTCCGAGGGTGACAAAATGAGACTCTGTCTCAAAAAAAAAAAATTGATCCTTAAGGTGGCAAGTGTTGGAAGGTGTTCGGTTCATGAATGAGGGTCCCTCATGAATGCTTTGGTGGCGTTCTTGTAGCGAGTGAGTTCTCGCTCTTCCGAGACTAGATTAGTTCTTGAAGTAATGTTCCCATAGCACAGTGGTTACAGCACCAGCCACATGCACTGAAGCCGGCGCAGGCCAGGTAAACAAAGGTGACAACTGTGACAAAAAAATAGCCAGGCGTTGTGGCGGGCGCCTGTGGTCCCAGCTACTTGGGAGGGTGAGGCAAGAGAATCTCTTAAGCCCAAGAGTTTGAGGTTGCTGTGAGCTGTGAAGCCATGGCACTTTACCGAGGGCGACATAGTGAGACTCTGTCCCAAAAAGAAAAAAAAAACAAACCAGAACACCTTAGGGTTTTCTCTTTTCACACGTGTCTGCTCTGTCTGCCATGTTGTTATGTGTGTTTCCCAGAAGCACCAGCTATTCCCTTAAACTTCCCAATCTACAGAACCATGAACTAACTACAAAACCTCTTTTCTTTACAAATTACCAAGTCTCAGCTAGTATATTATAACAACACAAAACGGACAAAGACAGCCCCCCTTGTTAAAGATCTATTAACTATAGATGTGAGGATTTATTTCTGGGTTTCAATTCTATTCCATTGGTGTATATGTCTGTCTTTATGCTTGTACCACATGGTTCTGATTACTTTAGCTTTGTTGTAATTTTTTTTTTTTTTTTTTTTTTTTTTTTTTTGAGACAGAGTCTCACTATGTCACCCTCAGTAGAGTGTGTGGTGTCACAGCTCACAGTAACCTCAAACTCTTGGGCTTAAGCTATTCTCTTGTCTCAGCCTCCCAAGAACTGGGCCTACAGGTGTCTGCCACAACACCAGCTATTTTTTTGTTGTTCTTGCAGTTGTCATTGTTTAGCAGACCTGGGCTTGGTTCCAACCTTCTTGTCTCTGTGGCTGGTGCCCTAACCACTCAGCTATAGGCGCTGAGCCAGCTTTGTTGTAAATTTTAAAATCAGGAAGCTTAAGTCCTCCAATTTTATTGTTTTCTTTTAAAATTGTTTTGGCTATTCTGGGTCCCTTGAAATTCCATGGGAATTTTAGAATGGATTTTTCCATTTACCCAAATAAGATTCTTTTGCAGTTTGATAAGGATTGCAGTGAATTTATATGTTACTTTGGATAGTATTTCAGCAATATTAATTATTTCAACCTGTGTATGCAGGGTCTCTTTCCACTTATTTTGGTCTTAAATTCCTTTCAGCAATGTTTTGTAGTGATCAAAGAACAAGTTTTGCAGGTTTATCAATACATTTATTCTTATTTTATTATTTTTAATGCTATTAAAATGGAATTGTTTTCCTGATTTCCTGAAACAATTCCTATTAAAATGGAATTGTTTTCCTACTGTTCATTAATACTTATAGAAATAGACCTGATTACAACTCCACTTCCTCGTTAGCAGTTGTTGTTTTCTGGATTTCTCTTTGTCCACCTTAGTGGGTTGCAAAATGGTGTGTCATTTATGGTTTTGATTCAGTTTCTCCTGATAGCTAATGATATTGTGCATTTTTTCATGTGCTTATTGGCCATGTGCTTATTTTCCTATCTTTGGAGAAATGTCTATTTAGATCCCTGGTCTGTTTTTTAATTTGTGTTGTAATATTACTATTGAGTTGCAGGACTTGTTTATATTTCCTAGATACAGATCCCCAATCAGATTGGTTTGCAAACTTTTTCTGTCTCTCTTTTCTCCTATGGGTTGTCTTTTTACTTTCTTGATGATGTCCTTTGAAGCTCAAAAGTTTTTAATTTGGATGAAGTTGTCCATAAGCATTTTATACCAAAACCTTTTCAATTTTGCGTTAATAAATGTTTTAGTAACCTTTTGATCAACATAATAGGACTATATTCTGGTACATATTATACTGCAGATCCTATAGTTAGAAGATAATATATTTCCTAAAACTATATTGTTGATACATATTTAGATTATGGTTAGCTATTATTTTCAAGTCTTCTTTTTCTCGACTTAATTTGTACTTTGTGAATGATTTTTTATTCTGTAGTTCAAGTAACAACTTCAGTTACTTAAACTCAGTTACTGAGTTTTTATCATCTTGTACTTTACCTATCTAGTAGTGCATCTTATCCTACTTTTTTGTAGGATTATTCCCCCTCCCCCAGTTATTATAATTAGAATTGTTTTGAAATATGTTTAAGTTCTAAATATTTTGCAGTTTCATATATAGATGTTCCTTGACTTACAATGGGATTATATCTGAAACCTATTGTAATTTGAAAATATTATAAGTCAGAAATGCATTTAATGCACCTAAGTTACCAAACATCATAGCTTGCCTAGCCTACCATGAACATGCTAAGAACACTTGCATTAGCCTGCAGTGGTTAATGGGCAAAATGATCTAGCACAAAGCCCATTTTACAATAAAGTGTTGAGTATCTTATGGAATTTAATATTTGTCTGAAAGTGAAAAATAGACTGTTTGTAACAGGTACTTGAAATAGTTTTCTACTGAATCTGTATCACTTTTATATCATTATAAAGTCAGAAAATCTTGAGCCTAAAACTCATAAATTGGGGACCATCCATAATTTTCAGATATGAGGAATGCATTTTGGAATTCTTAGATCAGTTAGAGATACGGTATAAATTGATCTGTAGGCCTATAAACCTTGTTGACACCTAATAAATAACTTTGGGGTACTATGCTAAAGCTAAGTATTCTTAAATTCCAGGATTCATAAAATATCAAAATCAGAAGGGACATTGAAGGTTAACCGATCAGTCATCAGCATACGGCCACTCTCCTCTTTATAGCGTCTCCATTGAGGGCTTGACCAGCTGAGTGTTGTGGTCTGAGTGATACGGAGCTCCTTGTCTTTGTCTTTGGATAGCTCTGTTTTAAATTTCTTTCTTATATTGAGGCACAGCAATTTTCCCTATAATTTTCTACTCAATTGTTTTACCTTTTCCATTTGGAGGCCCACAGCATGAGTAATGGTATGACAAAGTGAACAATAAGGACGGACATGTTAGAAAGATAACAAGTAGATTGGTGTCAGTGGAAAAGGGGAGGCTGATGACTGAAGATGAGAAAATTCATGGAAGTCAGAATGCAACTGGAAAGATGGCACCGAACACAGAGATTGAAAAGCTGTCAGTGTGTAGATAGATGATGGGGGGTAAGATCCCATAGGGAGAATATCTAGAATGAGAAAAGAAGGGAACTGAGAAGAGAGAAACTTTGAGAAACATGAATGCAGATCACTTTATCAGTGTGGTTACTGTCCCCTAAGTATGTCCCACTTCGTGTCCATTCTTCTTTAATGAGGTATTTGGGTCTGGTTGAAACACCTAGACTTGGTGTGCCCAGCATTCATGAATAGAACAGTTTATCTAACCACTGTTCTCTGGATGGACATGGAGGGTATAATCATTCTTTTGCTGGAACAAATAATGCTTCAATAAATACCCTTCCATCATTTCACTCATACATAAGCATACTTGTAGAATAAATTATTAGAACAGAAATTGCTCAGGCAAAGAATATGAGCATTTGAATTTTAGGAATATTGACAAATTTCTCTCTTTAGAGGTTTTGCAATTTTAGATTCTCATCAGGAGTATATGAGAGGGAGAGGGATTTTCTTTTTCTCAGTACTTTACCAACATGAGTTATTAAACTTTAGAATTTTGTCAGTCTGATAGGTGAAAAATAATACATCAGGGTGGCACCCGTGACTCAGTGCGTAGGGTGCCAGCCACATGCACCGAGGCTGGTGGGTTTGAACCCAGCCTGGGCCTGCTAAACAATAATGACAACTGCAACAACAACAACAACAACAA
>NW_003852453.1:5860047-5863541 GCF_000181295.1 Otolemur garnettii
GAAGGCTGGGGCAAGAGAATCGCCTAAGCCCAGGAGTTGGAGGTTGCTGTGAGCTGTGATGCAACGGCACTCTACTGAGGGAAATAGGGTGGGACTCTGTCTCTCTCTCTCTTTTTTTTTAATACATGTGTTAAAAGTGTTTCCACTTTTTGCCTTCACAAAATTAAAAAGTCTTAAATTTTCTTTTTCTTTTTTTTTTTTTTTTTGCAGATTAGGTTGAGTTCTTTGAGGTCTCTCCACACTTCCTTCTAAAAAGGTTGTATTAGTTTGCAGTTCCACCAGCAGTGTAAAAGTGTTCCTTTCTCTCCATATCCGCACCAGCATCTGCAGTTTTGAGATTTTGTGATATAGGCCATTCTCACTGGGGTTAGAAGGTATCTCAGGGTGGTTTTAATTTACATTTCTCTAATAATTAGGGATAATGAGCATTTTTTTCATGTGTTTGCTAGCCATTCGTCTGTCATCTTTAGTGAAGATTCCATTCATCTCTCTTCCCCATTGATGTATGGGATTGTTGGTTTTTTTCTTGTGTATTAATTGAAGTTCTGTATAGATCCTGGTTATTAAGCTTTTGTCTGATTCAAAATATGCAAATATCATTTCCCATTAGGGTAGGTTGTCTATTTGCTTTGGTGGTTGTCTCCTTGGCTGTACAGAAGCTTTTCAGTTTTCATTCAATCCCATTTGTTTATTTTGCTGTTGTTGCTGTTGCCATTACAGTCTTCCTCATAAAGTCTTTACCCAGGCTTGGCGCATGTGGCTCAAGCGGCTAAAGTGCCAGCCACATAACACCTGAGCTGATGGGTCAAATCCAGCCCAGGCCCACCAAACAATGACGGCTGCAACCAAACAATAGCCGGACGTTGTGTCAGGTACCTGTAGTCCCAGCTATTTGGGAGGCAGAGGCAGGAGAATCGCTTGAGCCCGGGAGTTGGAGGTTGCTGTGAGCTGTGATGCCATGACACTCTCCCCTGGGTGACAGCTTGAGGCTCTGTCTCAAAAATAAATAAATAAATAAATAAAGTCTTTCCTCAGGCCAGTATCTTCCAGCATTTTTCCTGTTCTTTCTTTGAGGATTTTTATCATTTCATGCCTTAAATTTAAGTCCTTTATCCATCTTGAATCAATTTTTGTGAGTGGAGAAGGGTGTGGTCCAGTTTCAGTCTTTTACATGTGGATATCCAGTTCTCCCAGCACCATTTGTTGAATAGGGAGTCTTTCCCCCAGTGGATGCTCTTGTTTGGTTTATCAAAGATTAGGTGGCTGTAAGTTGTTGGTTTCATTTCCTGGTTTTCTATTTGATTCCAAATGTCTGTGTCTCTATTTTTGTGCCAGTACCATGCTGTCTTGACCACTATGGCCTTGTAATACAGCCTAAAATCTGGTATGGTGATACCCCCAGCTTTGTTTTCATTATTAAGGACTGCCTTAGCTATACGGGGATTTTTCTGGTGCCATACCATACAAAATGCAGAATCACTACTTAGGAGGCTAAGGCAGGAGAATCGCCTAAGCCCAGGAATTGGAGGTTGCTGTGAGCTGTGACGCTGCAGCACTCTACCAAGGGCAATAAAGTGAGATTCTGTCTCTTTAAAAACAAAAAAACAAAAATACCCAAAACGCAGAATCATTTTCTCCAAGTCTTGAAAGTAGGATGTTGGTATTTTAATATGGGTGGTGTTCAATCGATAAATTGCTCTGGGAAGTATAGACATTTTAACAATGTTGATTCTTCCCAGCCATGAGCATGGTATGTTCTTCCATTCGTTAATGTCCTCTGCTATTTCCTTTCTTAGGGTTTCATGATTTTCTTTCTTTCTTTCTTTCTTTTTTTTTTAGAGACAGAGTCTCAACTTTATCACCCTCAGTAGAGTGCCGTGGTATCACACAGCTCACAGCAACCTCCAACTTCTGGGCTGAGGCGATTTTCTTGCCTCTTGCCTCAGCCTCCCAAGTAGCTGGGACTACAGGCGCTTATCACAACGCCCGGCTATTTTTTGTTGTTGTTGTTGCAGTTTGGCTGGGGCTGGGTTTGAACTTGCCACTCTCAGTATATGGGGCCGGCACCTTACTCACTGAGCCAAAGGTGCCGCCCTCATAATTTTCTTTACAGAGGTCCTTCACCTCTTCTGTCTCTTAAAAAAAAAAAAGAATTTGAATTTGCTAATAACATTTAAAAATCAGGAAATTTCCTATACATGTCTAGATTTCCTTCATCTTTAAAAATTAGAAGCAACAATTATCTGAAGCTGACTTATGGCTGGCTGTACCTTTCTACTTATTTCTTCTTTTTTCATTTTTTGATACAGAGTCTCACTTTGTCACCCTCTGTAGAGTAACCATGATGCTATAGCTCACAGTAACTTCAAACTCTTGGACTGAAATGATCCTCTTGCCTCAGTCCTCAAGTAGCTGGGACTATAGGCATCTACCACAATGCCCAGCTATTTTTTAGAGGTGGGTCTTGCTCTTGTTCACACTGGTCTCGAACTCCTGAGCTCAAGTGATCCACCTGCCTCGGCCTCTCAAAGTGCTAGGTTTATAGGCATGAGCCACCCTGCCTGGCCCTTTGTACTTCATAGCTAATTTTCTTCTGGCCAGCTACACTCATTCATGTTACTTGCCTTGCAACCTTGATTACATGTAGAGTTGGTTATCTGTGCTGAAAAGAGGACCTGATAGTTACAGATTATTAGACTTGACCCATGGCTCTGTCCTCTGAAGATTTTTATATTCTGATTCTATTAATTATTGTATTAATTCTTCAACCCTAAAATCACCTTGTTAAGCAAACTTTATGTACCTTCCTTCAAATTTGATAATAAATACTGGGTCAGACAGGCTGAGGTATACTTCTAGAAAATTAATTTAAATTATACTAGTGTAGCTATTGCTATTTACTGGCAAATTGTCACTTGATTTTCACTTAAGCTAGTAAACCTTGTCAAATTCTAAACCTTGTCTACCAGTCTGTACTTGGAAGCCTAGGTAAGCATAAAGAAATGTGTAATTTGGGTGTCAACAATTAAAGATTTATGCCTTTAAACCTTAAACATTTTATTTCACCCCTCTTAACTAGAATTTTTCATATCTGAATAAACTGGGAATATCTATGTAGCCTATAGCTTTGAAAAGAGAAGCTTTAGGGAATACATAAGTCTTTAAGAATTTGAAGGTTTGACATAAGAAAATAGGATTAGGTTTTTTTAAAACAACCTCAAAGGGGATGCCTTAAGGAGGCAGAGTTTTTTTTAATAGGTGTTGACGTATATGCCATATTCAAGAATGCCATAACAGGAGTTATTTCTATAACTTCGCAGAACAACTTTTTTTTGAGGCAGAGTTTCACTCTGTTGTCCCAGGCTAGAGTGCCGTAGTGTCAGCCTATGTCACAACAACCTCAGACTCCTGTGTTCAAGCGATCCTCTGCCTCAGCCTCCCCTGTGACTACAGGTACCCACTCAACCCTTGGCTAATTTTTCTATTTTTTTTTT
>NW_003852453.1:5863755-5867609 GCF_000181295.1 Otolemur garnettii
GTGGCTGGCGCCTTAGCCGGTTGAGCTATAGGCGCCGAGCCTTAATTTTTCTATTTTTAATAGAGACAGGATTTTTTTTTTCTCAGGCTGGTCTCAATGTTCTGAGCTCATTTGCTCTTCCTGCCTTGGCCTCCCAGAATGCTAGGATTACAGGTGTGAGCTACCATGCCAGGCCAACTTTTTTTTTTTTAGACAAAGTCTCATGCTGTCCCCTTGGGTAGACTGCTGTGGCATCATAACTCACAGCAACTTCAAACTCTTGGACTTGAGCCTCTTGCCTCAGCCTCTGGAGTAGCTGGGACTATAGGCGTGTGCCACTACACCCAACTAGTTTTTCTATTTCTGATAGAGATGAGGTCTTTTTCTTGTTCAGGCTGGTTTTGAACTCCTGAGCTCAAGCAATCTGCCTGCCAGAGTTGTTAGAATTATAGGCATGCATCATCAAGATCAACCCAATTTATTTTTTAAACAAGGAAATGATGAATTCACTTGTTTGCTAGCTTTTTATTTTGCCAAGTAAGGATATTCTTTAAAATGACTAGTATCCCCCATCTTTATCATTTTATTTAAAAAAGCATTTCTGGGTACAACTTAAGTGCTTTGGTCACTTTTTAAAAACAACTTCAAATATTAATAGCTACCAGTGAGAATAATTTCACCATAGTAAAAATGTTAGTCAAAAGAAGAAATTGTAGTAGGTGAAATAGCTCCCAACCGTCTCTAAGACAAAGTCCAGTTTTCTTGACAAGGCTAATAAAACCCTAGATATCTAACATCTACTGAACTCTCAGCTTCTCTTTCTATATAGCTAATAGAATTCTGTTGCCATGCTACACTACTGAGTAGTTTCCTAAATGCCATGGTCTGCCTCACCTCTGGACATTTCCACATCATTCCCTCTGTGCTCTTGCCGGTTTTAGGTACAGTGCAGGGGGGTGAGGGGATTGCAAAAGCCCTGTTGTTCCTACCCTGAACTGGTGTTAACAGCTTACTGGTAGAGATGGTAGTTTAACTTTATTACCACTTGGTAATGCTACTTGAAGGTAGGCAGGAGTGCAGTTTATAGGTTTTGCTATTGTTACTTTTTGGCTTCTTTCTTTACGGATGAAAACAAAAATCATGTGATTTTTTTCTAAAGCTAGAAGGTTAGAAGGTGATAGGTCCTAAACTCAGATCAAGAGGTTTCCTTGTTGCTTTTTGTTTCAAAAATTTAAGTCTTATTTTTTTTCTAATTTCCATGCAGTCATCATTCTTCTACCAAAGTTTACTGCATACCTAGTAAGCTGGACAACATGCTAAAGATAACATAGATGATAAGAGAATCCCTTTTGTACAATGCAGTATGATTTGTGGTATTCATAGAGGAATACTCTCCTGAGACTGGAGTCAGGAGAGACCTTTCAGGGAAGGTAAATCCTACACTGAATTTTCCTGAAGAATAGATTTTTAGTTAATTGTAAGTAGTACATGAACAAAGTAAAAATTAATGTAACAAAAATTTAATACTGGCTGGGCACAGTGGCTCACGCCTATAATCTCAGCACTTAGGAGGCCAAGGCTGGTGGATTGCCTGAGCACAAGGGTTCGAGACCAGCCTGAGTAAGAGCTAGACCCTGTCTCTAAAAAAAAGAGCTATGCGTTGTGGTGGACACCTGTAGTCTCACCTACTCAGCAAGAGAATTGCTTGAGCCCAAGAGTTGGAGGTTGCTGTGAGCTATAACGTCATGGTACTCTACCAAGGGGAAAAAAATGAGACTGTCTCCATATACATAAATAATAAATTAAAAACCCCAAAATTTAATACTGTGCAGATGTGTTGAAGGGATGATATAATAGAGGACTGTTAGGGATCAGTCTTCCCAAAATATTGGGAAGACTAATATACTTATTAGAAAAATATTGAGGGACCTGTTTGCAGAGTATAGTGTGTTTTTCTTATGTCATTCCCTTATCCCTCCCCCATTTAGAGTCACCTCCCTGAGGGAAAAGACTTTTGCAATTCATGCAGAGATGCATTGAGTATAATGGACTGTCCACAAATATTTGCTTAATTAAATAAGTAAAACTAGACAGATGTGATGTTTTTATTTTTATTTATTTATTTATTTTGTAGAGACAGAGTCTCACTTTATCACCTTCAGTAGAGTGTTGTGGCGTCACAGCTCACAGCAACCTCCCAACTCCTGGGCTTAGGCAATTCTCCTGCCTCAGCCTCCCGAGTAGCTGGGACTACAGGTGCCCGTCACAACACCCAGCTACTTTTTTTGTTGCGGTTTGGCTGGGGTCAGGTTTGAACCCGCCACCCTCAGTATTTGGGGCCAGCACCCTACTCACTGAGCCACAGGTACTGCTCAATGCGATATTTTTATAACTTTTAGTCTCTATTTTTATAACTAAGATTGATATTTTGTCACACATGAAATATAGATCTTCTTATAATGTGTATTGGTATCTTTGTTTGTTTTTTTTCCCATTAGATAGATACTCCTCCTCTGAGCTTACCTTTATCAAAGCACACAACATCATAGCATGTACTGTAGTGACCTGTTTACTTATCTAGATCCCCTTAAGAGGTCAGTTACTCAGCTCGGTGCCTGCCTCTGTTTCTTTAGTTCTGGGTTCTGAATGCTTTTTTTTTTCTTCAATTCAAGATCAATTTATTCTCAGATGTTTCCAACATAGAAAGAAATACTTTTCTTGAAAAAAGTGCATTAATTCCTTTAATTTTTCTTTTTAACACTTCTTGCTTAAAACTTTAACTGTAGTTCCAAATGAAATTCCAAATCTTCTGCAATGACTGTATTACTAATGCTAATTCTTTACTTCATTCTATATTTTAAAACAAGTTTCCTCTTCCATCTAGATTATTCCCCTTTGGGGCAAAAATATAAAAGCAATATAATCTAAATACAGTAAAAAAAGGAAAAAAAAAAAACAGTTTAGGATCATGGGTTCTAGGCAGTTCAGAAACTCTGCCCAAAGATTATATTCACCACTGGAATACCACAGTGGCAGAACAGCTTAAGAATTGGAATGCCAAAGTGAAAAGTACTGAGCAACTCAAGAGCTTGTGCCCTCCCTCACTGCAGAGGAGGACTGGCTGTGTGTAGTCGTCCCAGCAGCTGCCCCCAGCAGTTGTGCTAGTTGGGCAGCTATAGCACATGCTCTGTCTAGGTGGAGGGTTGAGATCATAGGCAGATGGGCAGACTGTTGTTAGCCTGCCCATCCTTGGAATAAAAGCAAACAACAAACTGCAGCTGTGTGACCTTGGCACTTGGGCAGACCTCAGTGGACAGCCAGACTGAGGCTACAGACACTCTGGGCGCTCTTGATTTTACAGGGGTGGAGCCCATACCTGCATTTCTATTCCAACATCCCTCATGTCTTCTGGATATTGATCTGGTTAAGCCTGAGCCAGCCCAGTCATTCTGACTAATACCTACACCATAAGGCAGTTTTCACAAATGAATGGTCAGGTTCCTAAACATGACCCTGGCATCTCCTTACAGGTATGGTTTCCAGCTGACACATTCCCTGTGGATCAGCCCTTCCCTGGGCAGTTGAATCACCTGGGCCAAGCTGTGCCCAGGGAGAGTACACTGGCCCATGCCTTCCCCAACAGGCAAGGCTGGAGGGTGGGCTGAGTTCTTGAGGTAATATATACTAATAGTCAAGAACTTCAGTCAGTGGCTCAGCGCCTGTGGCTCAAGTGGCTAAGGCGCCAGCCACATACACCTAAGGTGGCAAGTTCAATCCAGTCCGGGCCCGCCAAACAACAATGATGGCTGCAACCAAAAAATAGCCGGGTGTTGTGGCGGGCACCTGTGGTCCCAGCTACTCGGGAGACTGAGGCA
>NW_003852453.1:5867726-5869523 GCF_000181295.1 Otolemur garnettii
TTTTTTTTTTTTTTACTTTTAATACATCTGAAGTTGGGATGTGTCTCAGTCACTGTGCCAGGTAGCTGTCATGGAGTAGTAGTTATTGTCTGTGTCTACACAGACTCAGTCATAGCTATTTATATTGTCCTTACTTCATTTGGCCTACATACGTTGTTACTAGTACTACACATACTTAATTACTGTTTAAAATGTTTGTAAAGATTACACTATTATACAACATTTAACTAAAAAGTTAACCGAGTACATAGAAAGGCACAGAAACAGAGCAGCATAAATCTGATATTAATGAAGCAAATACTTATTGTCAAGTAAAACCAATTCTACACTTTTTTGCAAAGCAACAATCAAGTGTTTTATGCCAGGGGTCCTCAAACTTTTTAAACAGGGGGCCAGTTCACTGTCCCTCAGATCGTTGGAGGGCTGGACTGCGGGCCCTGGGATGAGTTGGCTGCTAAGCAGGACAGGCAGCGGCAGCAAAAACACCCTGCGGGCCGGATAAATGTCCTAGACGGGCCACAGTTTGAGGACACCTGATAAGCAAAGCATCTTAAGGTAGAAGAAGTTGTCAAATCCCATGGAATAAGTCTAAATCTACATAAGTTTAAATTCATTTAATTAATAACAAATAATTCTAAGTGGTATAGTATCATAGTTTAATTGACATCATTTTTCTCAAGTTATATCAACTGATGATATCTTATAGTTTATGACACACTGAATTTAGTTTCTTTCATTGTATTTCTTTTTTATGTTCCACTTGAAGAATAATCATAAAATGTTGCTTTCCTGATTAATACCTTAGGTATGCATAGATGTTTCCTAGTCTGGTGTCTGAAGCTGAATATAAGGTTTGTTCTGAAGAAGTTACTTAACCTATCTTATTTTTTGGCTATGGCTTTTTTTTTTTTTGGATACAGAGTCTTACTCTGTCTCCCTGGGTAGAGTGCTGTGGCATCGTCATAGCTCACAGTAGCCTCAAACTCCTGGGCTCAAGTGATCCTCTTGCCTCAGCTTTCTGAGTAGCTGGGACTATAGGTGCCCACCATAAAAGCTAGCTGATTTTTTTATTTTTAGTAGAGATGGGGTCTCACTGTTTCTTGGGCTGGTCTCAATCTCCTGAACTCAAGCAGTCCACCTGCCTCAGCCTCCCAGAGTGCTAGGATTACAGGCATGAGCCACTACTCTGGACCTGGATAAGACTTTTTTTCAATTCAGACTAAATAATCTTCCATATAATTGGTCTCATGATTATAAAATCTGGAAAAATAATTTCTTCTACTTACATTTTACTTTGTCTAAAGTTATATATTTATTATTTATACCATTATAATTGATAAGTTGGTTTTTAGGTAAAATTAATATAGGATTTGGTATTCTCAGAATTTAAAAAATTATTTCTATATTTAAATAGTAAATTATTTAGGAATTTTATACTTCTTAATATGAACCACTAAAAATAGAAATTCTGGAACTGTTTCTTAGGTCTTGGTTCATTTTCAAGCAATATATAGAGAAGCAAGAACTTCGTTTGTGAATCTATTTAAGACAGTGGGGACATAAACATAAATCATTCTTGTTAAAAATATTTGAAATAAGATAAGCCTGGAAGAGTAGTGGCCAGCCATTTCTTGTTAGCAAAGAACCTATTAGATTCTTCTTATATGTAAATGGCTTGTGTATGTGTATCATGCACAGATATATACAGACGCTCCTTGACTTACAATAGAGTTATGTCCTAATAAACCTACTGTAAGTTGAAAATACATGTAATGTGCTTAAACTACCCTCCCAACC
>NW_003852453.1:5870060-5871096 GCF_000181295.1 Otolemur garnettii
AATAAAATCATTTTTCTTTTGAGAGTATTGTAAGATAAGTTTATTGCTTTGCTCATACTACTGTTTTCTCATCAGCTTGATTTTTGTAACACATTTATTTATACAGTTTAGTAAATATAATAGCAATATGTATATTCCAAATGATTTAGCAGGGTAGAATTAGGGACAGAGTAATATAGGAAGGTGCTTGTTTTGCTGTGTGGATATCTAAACCACTGGGCAGTCTGGAAGGCTGATCTTTACAGCTGATGAACAAGAAGACCCTGAGTGGCAGTATGTGGCGATATCCCCAGCACTTGTCTGTGCTTTCTGTCAGCTGACCAGATGGCTAATTTACCCTGTTTTGGACCAACTTATCACGACTTCATATAGCAGGGGTCCTCATACTTTTTAAATAGGGGGCCAGTTCACTGTCCCTCAGACCATAGGAGGGCCAGACTGCAGGCCCCAGGACAAGTCAGCTGCTAAGCAGGACAGGCAGCGGCGGCAAAAACACCTGGCGGGCTGCATGTGGCCCGCGGGCCGTAGTTTGAGCACGCCTGTCATATAGTAATTGTTCTTGACACATTTCCACATATACCCCGTAAAGTAACAGAGGTTCAAGAGGACTAGAGCAAAAGATCACAATGTACTTACTAACCTGAGGTCTGATGTAAGCTATCTAAACAAGACATAACTTTGAAGTGTAATACATGCGTATTTTATACATCAGCTAGTGGTGGTAGGAAGTGATGACCGTTTCATGGTATGGGGCTTTGGGAGATGGTGTGAGTGTGACATACTATTCACAGGTATACTTTGCATTCCTTCATCATAATATATGAACTTCAGAATGAAGTAGTGATTATTATTACTTTTATTTTTTATTTTTCTTGGAACAAGGTCTCTGTTACCCAGGATAGAATGCAGTGGTGCCATCATAGCTCACAGCAACTTCAAACTCCCAGCTTAAACGGTCCTCTTGCCTCAACCTCCAAAGTATCTGAGAGGTGCTCACCACTAAGCCCCGCTAATATTATTACTTTTAAATACATAC
>NW_003852453.1:5871116-5881814 GCF_000181295.1 Otolemur garnettii
GTTTTTGTCCCCTACAGGAGCCTCTTTTTTTTCCCTTGCAGGGCATATTAATGAGCTATTTGCAATATATTATTCTACAAAAAAATACTGTACTCTGAGATGTTATATTTTTATTTTTTTTTTTATATTTCATTTTGAGACAGAATCTCACTTTGTTGCCCTTGGTAGAGTGCCATGGCATCATAGCTCACAGCAACCTGCAACTCTTGGGCTCAAGTGAGTCTTTGCCTCCTGAGTAGCTGGGACTGCAGGCATCTGCCACAACACTTGGATGTTTTTTAAGAGGCAGGGTCTTGCTTATAAAGGTTTGAATTTGTGAGTTCAGGCAATCCACCCACTTTAGCCTCCCAGAGTACTGGGGTTATAGGTGTGAGCTACCATGCCCAGCCTATGTTATAGTTTTTAAATCATATATAAACTTTGTTTATAAGAGTTTAATGAATGCTCTTTATTAAGTTTAAATTGTTTTGTTCTTATTTTCCTAGGATTCTGACACTTCGTGACATGTCACTATCTAGAGCAATAATGAAGATTGACCTGTTTGGGGATAGTTGACCTTCAGAATGATCTAACAATATCTACTGCAGAGAAGCTGAATCTACTCTATTTGGTGTAAACAGCTCAGATTGTTACTGAATTTTCAAGATGACAGATCCAATGATGGACTTTTTTGATGATGCCAATCTTTTTGGTGAGACCTTAGAAGGTTTGTCAGATGATGCATTCGTACAACCAGGACCTGTTTCACTAGTTGATGAATTGAACTTGGGTGCAGAATTTGAACCTTTGCACATAGATTCACTGAATCATGTTCAGGGTACTCCAACACATCAGAAGATGACTGATTTTGAACAATTAAATCCATTTGATTCAATGAAATTTCATCAAGTTAATCAATCTTTTGGTAGTCCAGCTGAACATGTGTTATCTCCACACTCTCAGTTTAATTGTTCTCCGATCCACCCTCAAAATCAACCCAATGGTTTGTTTCCAGATGTAGCAGATGGCAGTCCAATGTGGGGCCACCAGACAGCTACTAGCATTTCAAATCAAAATGGATCTCCTTTTCACCAACAAGGACATTCACATTCTATGCATCAGAATAAAAGCTTTGTGGCACACCATGACTTTACCTTGTTTCAGGCCAGTGAACAACAAACACAGTGTACTTCACTACGCTCCCAACAAAATAGAAATAATCTCAATCCAGGGCAAAATTCTCTTAGTCAGTCTAAAAATTTTATGGATGTTAATGTTTCTGGTCCACACAGAGTCAGTGCCAACCACCCACCGCAAATTACTAATGCGTCTAATTCACAGCCATCTCTTTCAGTGCAGCAATTTTCCCAAACATCCAATCCTCCAGTTCACTTCCTCAAGTGTAGCAATCATCAAGAAGGAAGTTTTAATGGACCTTCCCCAAATATGACTCCTTGTCCTGTCAATAATTCACAGCAGTTCTATTGTTCTAGTAGTCGTTTTAATCGTATGTCACCAAACAGTCTCCTTCAGTCCTCCGCAGTTACTGCACCTAATTATACAAATCAGACTTTATCTGATTTTACTGTAAGTAATTCCTTCTCACCTCATAGAGGAGTCAAGCAAGAATCCACTCAGCATATCCTAAACTCCAATACTTCATTGAATTCAAATAATTTCCAAATGTTGCATTCGTCACGTCCTCAGGGTAATTATAGCAATTCAAAATTATCTCCTGTGCACATGAACTTCCCAGATCCTGTTGACTCAGGAACTCAAATGGGCCATTTCAATGATCATGTAGAAACTAATGGTTTTTCATCTTTAGAAGAGAATTTACTTCAAGTGGAATCTCAAACTGAGCCGTTTACAGGACTCGACCCAGAGGACCTCCTTCAGGAGGGTCTTCTCCCCCAATTTGATGAGTCAACATTTGGACATGATAATTCAAGTCATGTTTTAGATCATGAACTTGATCGACAGTTTACTTCTCATCTTGTAACAAGGCCTTCTGATATGACTCACACTCAGTTGCAAAGTCAGGCTCGGAATTGGCATTCATCATTTTCTAATCATCAGCATTTGCATGACAGAAGTCGGCTGTGTTTACAGCGACAGGTATGCACCCCTTTGCTTTGGTTTTGGTGATTTGGAGTAGGATGAGATGTTACTCTTTGAATTAATTTTATTTGAGACATTCTCAAGACTTACCAAATTCGATAATTCTGTTGGGTGAACATGTATATTTTGATACAGTTTTATGTTGCTTTAAAACCTTATATTAGGGGCAACGCCTATGGCTCAGTGGGTAGGGTGCCAGCTCCATATACAGAGGGGGGCCAGTTCAAACCTGGCCCTGGCCAAACTGCAATAAAAAAATAGCTGGGCATTGTGGCAGGCGTCTGTAGTCCCAGCTACTCAGGAGGCTGAGGCAGGAGAATCGCCTAAGCCCAGGAGTTGGAGGTTGCTGTGAGCTGTGTAACGCCATGGTACGCTACTGAGGCGATAAAGTGAGACTCTGTCTCTACAAAAAAATAAAATAAAATAAAAGCCTTATATTGAAAGTGATTCATTAGACTTGGTGCCTGTGGCTCAAGCGGCAAGGCACCAGCCACATACACCTGAGCTGGCGGGTTCAAATCCAACCTGGCCTGCCAAACAACAATGATGGCTGCAGCCAAACAATAGCTGAGCATTGTGTCAGGTGCCTTAGTCCCAGCTATTTGGGAGGCGGAGGTAGGAGAATCGCTTGAGCCCAGGAGTTGGAGGTTGCTGTGAGTTGTGATGCTACAGCACTCTACCCAGGGCAACAGCTTGAGGCTCTGTCTCAAAAAATGAAAGAAGGTGATTTCATTAATATGCTCAAAGCAATAACCTCTATATTTAGAAAATTGTAAGATTTCAAGACCTCTTTTGTCACTTTAAAAAAAAATTATGATAACCTTTAACAGAAGGTTATTTTATCAAAAATAAACAAAAACATATCATTTTTAAAAGGGAAAAAAACAGACTGGGAAATTTTATTGCAAATATGATGGACATGGAGTTAATATTCCTATAAAAACTCACATAAATTTGTTAGAAAATTTTAAGATCTCAGTTGATAACTAGATAAAGCTTATAAGCCGAAATTCACAAAAAAAGGAAATTAAACGATTAAACAAAGATAACATGCAACTTTAATGATTAATTTGGAGTGTGGTTTCTTTTTTATCAGAAAAAAAACTGTAATGTGAATGCTGGCAAATTTATGGTGAAATTGGTACTTACCATGGCTTTGTTAATAACTGATGCAAGTCGTTTAGAAAGCAGTTTGGTGGTATATTAAAGAATATAAAAGTAAACCCAAATGTAGCAAGAGTAATATGCCCAGAAGTATTTATCTTACTGTGTTTACAAGGAGCAACTGGAAAAGCAAAGCTCATTGTCATATGCATAATAGATAGACCATTGTAGGCATTAGATGTTGAAGACAAACACTGAGAATGTCTTAATGATGAGGAAAAGAAATTATTCAACCTTAAGATCACAGTAAAGTGGTTAAGAGTACAGGCTCTAATACCAGACTGCCTGGTTTGGAATCTTGGCTCTTGTTAGGAGCTAGCTATGTGACTTTGAGCTAATTGTATAATTTCTGTGTGTCTCTTTTTCTTCGTCTTTAATACTTGAAATAAGTTACATTTAAAAACTATGCCTAGCATATAGTAAGAAAGTAATACATTTTTTTAAATTATCCTTTTGTATAGCAGTATGAAAATATGCATATGAAAAAATACCAGAAGGATATGGGTTGTTTTAAGGTACTACAATTATGCTTCTCTTTCTCATGTTTTCTACAGTATTTGTCATATGAACATATTTAATAATAAAAAGGTGAATTTTAGGCTCTGTAAACACAATGACAACTGTAGCAAAAAAATAACTGGGCTTTGTGGTGGGCGCCTGTGGTCCCAGCTCCTTGGGAGGCTGAGGCAAGAGAATTGATTAAGCCCAAGAGTTTGAGGATGCTATGAGCTGTGATGGTATAGCACTCTACTGAGGGCAACATAGTGAGACTCTGTCTCAAAAAAAAAATGAATTTTATGTAATATTTTATGGTTTTTAAAAATTCTGTCATTAAATTAAGGATTCATAAAATGTTTCAATACCTTGGTTACCTGTGAGATTCAGTGGACAATAAAAATACCATGGTTCGGCTCGGCTCCTATAGCTCAACCAGCTAAGGCTCCAGCCACGTACACCTAAGGTGGCGGGTTCGGATCCCCAGCCCGGACCCGCCAAACAACAATGACGGCTGCAACCAAAAAAATAGCCAGGTGTTGTGGTGGGCGCCTGTGGTCCCAGCTACTTGGGAGGCGGAGGCAGGAGACTCGCTTGAGCCCAGGAGTTGGAGGTTGCCGTGAGCTGTAATGCCACGGCACTCTACCCAGGGGGACAGCTTGAGGCTCTGTCTCAAAAAAAAAAAAAAAAAATACCATGGTTCTTGAAATTAAATATTTAGCTAGTTGGCCATTGTAGCAGGCACCTATAGTTCCACTTACTCGGGAGGTGGAGGCAAGAGGATTGCTTGAGCTCAGAAGTTTGAGGTTGCTGTGAGCTATGATGCCATGGCACTCTACCCAGGGCAACAAAATGAGACTCAAAAAAAAAAATTAAATATTTAGGGACCAGTTTCATATCTTAAAACCTTGAGGTATTTGGAAAAAGACAAAAGCTTTTATCTTTTCCACTGGGTTGATTTTATTTCTTTCAAATAGTATTTTCAGCCCATCTTTTAAAATGTCTAGATAGATAGAGAAATTCTTAAAAGACACTTGTAAACCCTCCACCTCCTTTTGTTTTTGTGGCATGAATTAAGTATTATGATTTTGCTCCCTCTGCTGGAGGAGAATCAAGTATCTTACAAGGATCCTGGGACACTACTGATTGAACTTAGAGGTTCATTTGTCTACTCTGCATTTAGGTTTCTGAGTAATTTGACAGTCACTTGTCCAGTGTATAAATGAGGTTATGAGGCATAGAGTTTATAATTCCTTCCTTAAATTTTCTTTTTCTAAGGCCTGTTGTCTTTTTAATTCTTGTTTCTTTTGTTATTTGTTTTTTAATTCATGCTTTTCTAAGTGTCTTTCCCTGGCTTTACAGAGTAATAAGGACTCCTTTTTATAGATTCAGAATGAAAAGACAGTAATTATAAATAACTACAGTAGCCTTTAGGCCCTGCATGGTGGCTCACGCCTGTAATCCTAGCACTCTGGGAGGTGGAGGCGGGTGGATTGCCTGAGCTCACAGGTTCAAGACCAATCTGAGCCAGAGCAAGACCTTGTCTGTAAAATAGCTGGGTATTGTGGCGGGTGCCTATAAACCCAGCTACTCAGGAGGCTGAGGCAGGAGAATCACTTTAGCCTAAGAGTTTGAGATTGCTGTGAACTGTTAAGTCCATGGCACTCTACTGAGAGTGACAAAGTGAAACTCTGTCTCAAAAAAAAAAAGAAAGAAAGAAAATACAAATAAAGTAGCCTCTAATGCTAGCATATAGATAGCACTCTGAGAGAAATTCTTTTCAAACCCATCATAAGCAGCCTTTCATAAATTATTTCATCCTAGAGTGATAAATTAATATAGTTTAAATCACTTACCTTTTTCTTTCAGAGTTTGATTTTATTTGTTAACTTCTTGTTTGTTTTTTTACATGTCCAAAACTGATGAAGGGCACTTCATTTGGAATACTTTTTGACTTACTGAAACTCTGTTCTCAAGATTCTTATTAGTACTTAGTGTAAAAAGAGATATTTGAGGGTGGCGCCTGTGGCTCAAAGGAGTAGGGCACCGGCCCCATATGCCGAAGGTGGCAGGTTCAAACCCAGCCCCAGCCAAAAACTGCAAAAAAAAAAGTGGGGGGGAGATATTTGAGATCTGTTGATTGTGGAGGTGAAGAGAAAAGATGGATTGGTAGAGAGAGCAGGGGATTATTATCATGTATTATATATCAGGTTCATATATTGTTAAATATATGTGACTGAATTATAGGTCACATATTCCTAGTGTTTGAAATTCAAATGATAGTGAAGTTGATAACATTTTGACAAAGCATATACTTTTTTGCTTTTGTAATTTTTGGCATGTTTTGGATGATTATGGTTAACTACATCGGTGAAAAGGTTGAAATGTTTCCTTAATAAGGAATTCTTATATTATTATGATACCTAGCTTCTGTGAGAAGAAATTCTTTTCAGAATTCTTCAATTCTCTTTATTGTAGTAATTTCATTTTATACTAAATTTGCGTAATTACATATGTATAGAAATTAATAGATTTTTAAAAGTAAGGCATAATTTTAAGTTTATCAAAATAGTTCTGAGGTACATTTTCTTATAGCCAAAACAAGATACTCTTTAAATCTACTGTTTGAAAAAATTATGGATGACACTCTATTTAGAATTCTAGAACACTTCAGTGAGAATGTTGAATATTTAAAGAATATTTCTAAGCCTTTTTCTTTTATCCCAACTAAAGTCAGATGATTATAGATATCATTCCTAGTATTTTAGAATATCCTGAAGTCTGTGTCATTAACAGTGAATATTGCTGATTTGATTCTAGAATTTTACCACTTAAAAAAGAGGAGAGAGAAGAGCCAGGACACAGAAGGAAGAGACCTGAGGGAAAAGGCCAGACGATGGAGGAAAGGGGACAGGGGCAGGAGAAGGTTATTGATCTTAGGAAGAGAAAAGAGAACAAGTGAGAAGCTATAGCAGGTGTATCTAAATGTTAAGTATGTACAAAACATAACATAGATAAAAATAATGCTAGCTTGTTTTTTCATCTTTAATTTCTGGAGCAAAGGAATTTTGAGAGGATAAAAGTCTAAACTTCATTGCTCTCTTATGACATATTTTCTGTGTTTTTGTAACACAGTCGTAGTTTTTGTCTTATCTGTGAAGTGAAAGTAACATATGGAGCAGTATGTGATCTCGATGTTTTTAAATTTAATTTAGCGTTAACAGCTCTATAGCAGTGCATATCATGTGGGATGACTGAACTAGCAGTCGAAACAGGGAATAGAATTTTATTTCTTTTTCTTTTTTTTTCCTTTTGTAACAGTCTCACTCTGTCACCCGGGGTAGAGTGCCATAGCATCATAGCTCACAGTAACCTCCAACTTTTAGGCTCAAGCGATCCTATGATCTCAGCCTCTTGAGTAGCTGGGACTACAGACACCTGCCAAGGAAATAGATTTTAGTATACGTTTATACATAATGCTTTGTTGGCCTTGTACTCTTATGATATTTATACTACTTTGAACTTTTCACTTTTTTTCTGAAAGTTGAGAAATTTATGTTACTTATAAACTTAAAAAAAGTTAAAGACATTCAGAAATTACTAGGTATGGCAGAAAAAAAATTAAAGACAGGTTTAAGCAACCCACATAAGACATATTTTAAGATATTGATTTCTTTTCCTCATAAATTTTTTTAAAGATGGGTGTTATAGGGTGACACCTGTGGCTCAAAGGAGTAGGGTGCTGGCCCTATATACTGGAGGTTGAAACCCAGCCCCAGCCAAAAACTGCAAAAAAAAAAGATGACTGTTATAAGAATTTGGACTATGTACAAAATGAATATGAAAAAATAAGTCACTTGCAATATTACCAAAAGATAGCCACTGTTGACATTTTGTTATATAAGTTTCCAGTGAGATCTATTGTCTGTCTCTCCCCTGTCCCCCACTTTATATATTTTTGCATTCTTAAAAATCAGAATTGAAATTACATAGTGTATACTTTTTGGAAAAAAATTTTTTTTAATCTTCCAATTAATATGTTCCATATATTTTTCATGACATTAAATGTTTTTCTGAAAATAGTTTTGAATGGCTGAATAGTTTGCCATTATAAGATTGCTAAAGTACTGGATAAAAGTTTAATTGAGATCTGGGAAAATCTAAATCAAGGTGATTTAAATATCTTTATAATTTTCTTGCATATATTGTCATAATAGAAATTTAAAGTAGGTACATAGTAATAAAAAATCACAGGTAGAGAGGAAAACTAAACTTACTTTGTGCCAGCCACTGTTCCAGATATTTAACATATATTGTTAACACATTGATCCATCATAGAAATTCTTTTGAGTATGATTTTTCCTTTAATTTACATAGGAAGAAGTGAGGTACAAAGAAATTAAGTAATAAACTCCACATCACACATCTAGTAAGTGTCCATACTGGATTCAAGCCCAGCTTGACTCCATTAACTGTGGTCTTAACCACTTTTATGTTACTTCAAGGTATGTCAATGCGTTATAATATATAACAATAATGGCCAGGTGTGGCAGCTCATGCCTATAATCTTAGCAGTCTGGAAGGCTGAGGCAGGAGAATCCTTTGAGCTTAGGAGTTTGAGACCAGCCTAAATAAGGATGAGACCCCCATAACTACTAAAAATAGAAAAAACATTTCAATTTTCAAAAATTTTTAGTGCCAGCTGGGCGTTGTGGTAGGCACCTGTAGTCTGAGCAGGAGGCTGAGGCAGGAGGATTGCCTGAGCCCAGGAGTTTGAAGTTGCTGTGAGCTATGATGAGTCCAGGCCACTCAAGCCTGGGGGCAAGAGTGAGCCTCTGTCCAAAAAAAAGTACACATATATATGCAGATTTTCCCATTGAAAAAATCTACCCTAATGATTGAGGCAAAAATTTGTGCTAGGACTGTTAAGTGGAAAAGACCATGCCTCTCAGGTTTTCTGGCTATATTGACAGTTGTTTATTAGCAGAGGGAGAAAAAACTCAAACAAAACAGGCAAAAAAACTAAAATATAATGCTTTCAGAAATGTCCTGACACTCTTTATAAAACCACGTATAAGATGGTATCAAAAAATGCCCTAAAGGTAAACCAATAATTTTCTTTAAATTTTTGAAGGACATTAGAGATCATCATTAAGTGTAACAAGTGGAAGTCACATAAAAGCATATTATCATTTGGTATAAGGAAGAAGTTTGAAACCTCTTTCACTGAAAACAGAACGATGGAATAGCTCAGATGTGTCACAGAGGGGATTTCTATAGTGGGTGGAAAATAGAGTAAATTGGTAGGTTATTTCAACTCATAAGATTCTTTGGTTGTAATTTTAGGTTTTGTTATAGTACATATTGTTCCTATTGTCTGTTTAGCTTCTGAATAGCAATTATAATAGTAAAAGAAAGGTAAAGAAATAAGTCCTCCACTGTACAACACTGTCAGCAAATTTGTTACAGATCAGTGTATTTTCCAGATAGTTGGAATGAGTTTCATTACGCATAAAAAACTTCAATTACATGGCTTCTCACTGCTCCCAAGAGGGTGATAGAATTCTCTGTTAGGAAAAGGTGAAGACGAATCTTAGATGTGTGTGTGTGTGTGTGTGGAGGATGCAGGCATGGATCTGACAAATCTTAGATCTGTGTGTGTGTGTGTGTGTGTGTGGAGGATGCAGGCATGGATCTGACAAATCTTAGATTTTTATAGGGAGGTCTTGTATGTTCAAAGTTTTGATACCTCCAGGAATGACCCTCAATTAAGAAAGACTTGACAGGAAGCACATTAAATATTTGGAAATCATCTTCAGCAGAAACAGTTAATTCTGTGTATAAGTTATTATAGAAAGAGAGGAAAACTAAAGCAAAGGATTCAGTACACTGTGCACATAGCCACCAAAGTCAGAGGACCCCAGACTCTTTGAGAGATACACGTATACATGTATGGGGTTTTTGGGGTACTCTTCCTAAGTCAAAAAAGCATCAGATAATGTGCACAGTGTAAAAACTTGTCATTCCACTTATATCCTAGACAGAAAGGAGAGGAAAAACTACCTGAGTGATATTTAAATTTTCTCTTAAATAATTAAAATGTTTTATAAGTTACCATCCCTCTATTTATCAGAATTTGTTTCAATCTTTATTTGGCATGGTATTGCTTATAAGAAGTTTCAAAATTCTTAATTGTCTAACTAAACACAAAATAGAAATTCTGTCTAGGAATTTATTTATTTGCTTTTTCAGTTAAAGGGGACTAGTTTTTGGTTTTGACATTTCTGTCAAATCTTCTAAATTAAAAGGTTCTATTTTAACTGGGAAATTATAGAATATTAGCTGGTTCTGAAATATGATCTTAATTATTAAACTATGTACTATATTGTGGAGAGTTAAAGTCTGTACTGCTTGCCAGGGGTCAGGGTAACAGAAACTCGAGTTGTTAACAGTAGCTCTAAGGCTTTTGACCTTTAGCACACATACTTGAGGGTGAGAGGTGAACGGGAAGTAAATTCCTAGAGTGGGGAAAACCCAGCAGTTGGTGAGAAATCTGTAGATTAGTGCAGTATGTGAAGTGTTTGAGATTCAAGCCAAACTTGGAAGTAGGTCCAACAAATGTTTTTTTGTATTTAATTTTATTTATGAGGTACATTCCCAAATACTTTATGGCTACTCATTTACTTATTATTCATATCTGAAATTGAAAAATAATGTGTTAGGACCTACAGAGTCATCAGACTTTCTCCTGTTATTATGACATGGATACAAAGCTATTTTGGAATACTTAAATATGAGTGACCAGTTTTCTTTAGTTGGATAATTGGATTGAAATGATTTTATCATTCCAATTTTTTCAATTTTTATCTGCTGCCGAAGTGTATGTGGACTGAAATGATTTTAAATTCGGGAAATGTTTCTTTTCTTTTTTTTTTTTTT
>NW_003852453.1:5882581-5886289 GCF_000181295.1 Otolemur garnettii
GATGCATATTTAAGCAATTTTAAAATAAGCTCAGTGATTGTTGAAAACAACAAAATTTTCATTCACTCAATAATTATTTAGTAAGCCCCATCCTATATTAGGCATTATGCTGGATACTTTCTATATGTCATCATATTTTATCTTCACTACAATCCAGTATGTTAGTGGTGGCATCTTAATTTATAAATGAAGAAACCAGGCTCTAGGTACCATAGCTTATACATTACACAACCAAGACTTGAACCCAGATTTGAGATAAGTAGGTTTTAAGAAAAGATAAAAAGTTATTATTTTCTAATAAATAATCTAACATTTCTATTTAATCACTTGATTATTTATATAATTATATATATATATATATATAGTGACAGAGTCTCATTCAGTCGTTTTTGGTAGAATACTGTGATGTCATAGGTCACAGCAACCTCAAATTCTTGTATTCAAGAGATCCTCTCATCTCAGCCTCCGAGTAGCTGGAACTACAGGTGCCTGCCACAGCACCTGGCTTGTTTTCTTCTATTTTTAGCAGAGATGGCATCTCACCCTTGCTCAGGCAAGGTCTTGAATTCCTGAGCTCAAACAGTCTACCCGCTTCAGCTTCCCAGAGTGCTAGGACTACAGGCATGAGCCAACATGCCCGGCCATATTTATATAATAAATAATTTTATATGATCTAAAGTTAAAATTCGATCTTTTCGATAACATAGTACTACAGTAAAAAATCAGATAATCTGATTTCTAGAGTTGTGTATTTTCTTTTGTAAAAATTGGCTGTTTCATTATATCATGGATTTTTAGTACTTTCTTGTTGTTACTTATGTTTGTATCTTTTACTGCAGGAAATGAGCCATAATGACTAGAAAGTTGAATTCATGAAATTTTGTCGTTAGACAGATGATTTATGAAGGAGAAGAATAGATAATTTTCCTCTCTATTTCTAGCATTAGTCATATGTTTCTGAATTCCAGTGTCAGTAAATCTTTGGAAAGTAGTTTTTTAGATGTTAGTTTCTTTGATAAAGTCGGAAGAGCAGTGGATTTGGAATTAGAATAATTGAATTCAAGTCCTGTCCCTGCCATCTGTTATTATAGTCTTATGCAAGTTCTGTGGTTTTCTCATCTGTAATATGTGGATATCTGTTTCTGGGATATCCTTTCTTTCTGGTTTTCTCATCTGTAATATGTGGATATCTGTTTCTGGGATATCTTTTCTTTTCTTTTTTCTCTTTTTCTTTTCTATTTTCTCTTTTTCTTTTCTTTTTTTTTTTTTTTTTGAAATGAGTCTCGCTACATTACCCAGGTTGGAATAGTGGCTACTCACAGGTGCAGTCAGAGTTCACTACAGCCTTGAATTGCTGGACTCAGGTGATCCTCCTGCCTCAGCCTCCTGTGTAGCTGTTACTATGGGTATATTCTACTGCTCCCAGATTATGTCTGGGATTTCTAATTAATAAATGTGACAGTGATCTTAAAAATGCTTTATAAATTACAGAGTCAATATTTTATTTAATGATTCCTTATATTAGATTTTTAATTTAGAGCTTGAAGGAACATTAATCATTTAATCAATATTTTTTAACAGTTGGAGAAACTGAGGCCCATACAGATATAAAGTCTATGTAAGCTAGAAGGCGGTGGTGTGATCATAACTAACTACAGCCTCCAGCTTCTGGGCTCTAGAGATTCCCCTTGCCTCAGCCTCCCAAGTAGCCAGGACCACAGGCATAGCCATACCCAACTAACGTTTTTATTTTTTGTAAAAACAGGGTCTTACTGTATTCCCCAGGCTGGTCTTGAGCTCCTGATCTCACGCAGTCCTCCTGCCTGGGGCTTCCCAAATCACTGGGATAGACATGTACCACTACAACCAGCCTTAAAGTCTGCAGTGCTTTTTAGTGGCATAATATAAAGTTGTTCCCTGATGCTATTTCCTTTTCCATTGTTCTCTTCGTTACATACATGAGTTAAACTGTTTCTTAACTCATTTTCTTTTTTTATTTTTGAGACGGAGCCTCAAGCTATCCCCCTGGGTAGAGTGCCATGGCATCACAGCTCACAGCAACCTCCAACTCCTGGGCTCAAGCGAGTCTCCTGCCTCAGCCTCCCAAGTAGCTGGGACCACAGGCGCCCACCACAACACCTGGCCATTTTTTGGTTGCAGCCATCATTGTTGTTTGGTGGGCCTGGGCTGGGGATTCGAACTCGCTACCTTAGGTGTATGTGGCTGGCGCCTTAGCCGCTTGAGCCACAGGCGCCGAGCCTTAACTCATTTTCTATATGATTTCCCCCCAATATTTGTTGGTTCCAGAGAAGTTTAAGGCTGTAGTATGCTCAGATTACATATATGAATAGCTACTGCACTCCAGCCTGGGTGATATGGCTGTCTCTAAAAAATAAAAATAAATTTTAAAATACAGTGAAATTGTTCTGTGAATACATAAAGGAGATCACTTGAAATTGTTCTATGAATACATAGTGTGAATCACCTAGATTCAGTAGTTGTAGACCACCCTGAGAAAGAGCAAGACCCTGTCTCTAAAATTAGCTGGGTGTTGTGGAGGACACCTGTACTCCCAGCTATTCAGGAGGCTGAGGCAAGGGGATCACTTGAGTACAAGAGTTTGAGGTTGCTGTGAGCTATGACATCATGGTACTCTACTCAGGTAACAGTGTGACCCTGCCTAAAAAAAATAAAAATAAAAATCACTAATTAAGCATGATGTACAATTTTTTCCATATTTTCTAATTGCCAGGGTGTCCTTTGAGAAGGAGTGGTCTATGAACAGCTTACTCTCAATATTCTTAAAATGTTACCTTACTTTTGTTATTTAATGTGCTTTCCCTGTTTACTTTTCATACTGGGAAAATGTTTGCTGTAACTGGAGGAAATTGAAAGGATTTGCATAATCTGAGGAAGATAAGTAGGATGATAAGGATCTCCTTACATTTCTTTTATTTTGAGATAAAAGAAGCACTGAGATGCACTGAGAGGGATTATAAATATTTGGAAACTGTTTTAGTTAAATATTAAGGGGAATTATAGATGATAGTAGAGAAAGGATGTACAGTATTTAATTTTCAGCACTGTATTTCCTAAGTGCATATCAGCATTATTCTGGTATTAATAATGATGTAGTTATTGCAACAGGCATCTCTAATGAATATGAGAGCCATAATTTCTCAACTTTCTTATTTCAGAATCATAATTTTTGGCTGAAAGAAGAGATAAGCAAATCATACTTGCCATGTAAAGGTTTTAAGAACAGTAATTATTGTGGTACAGTAATTTGTATGGCATAGTTAATCAAAAATTAAAATGGTTACATGAAAATTTAATTATAAGACTAAGCAGACCAATATCATAAATATTAGAAATAATAAAATTAAAATATTATATGTTGCTCAGTTTCAAAAATGTTTATTTTTTTAAATTTTTGAGACAAAGTATCACTGTGTCACCCTCTGTAGAGAGTACCATGGCATCATAGCTCACAGCAACCTTAAATTCCTGGACTCAAAGGATCCTCTGCTTCAGCCTCCCAAGTAGCCTAGGGACTACAGGTACCCACCACAGCACCTGGCTATTTTTAGAGATGGAGTCTTGCTCTTGTTCAGGCTGGTCTTGAATTCATGAGTTCAAGCAATCCACACTCTTTGGCCTCCTAAAGTGCTAGGATTACAGGCATGAGACACCATGCCTGGCCTAAAT
>NW_003852453.1:5886658-5897629 GCF_000181295.1 Otolemur garnettii
TTATGGGGCGATGCCTATGGCTCAGTGGATAGGGCGCCAGCCCCATATACCGAGGGTGGCAGGTTCAAACCAGGCCCTCGCCAAACTGCAACAAAAAAATAGCCGGGCATTGTGACAGACTCCTGTAGTCCCAGCTACTTCGGAGGCTGAGGCAAGAGAATCGCCTAAGCACAGGAGTTAGAGGTTGCTGTGAGCTGTGATGCTATAGCACCCTACTGAGAACAATAAAGTGAGACTCTGTCTCTACAAAAAAACAAAAAAGTTTTCCTTTATATAAGATAAACTTAATTCTCAGCATGATATTGAATGAGTTAACATCTAAAGCACTATTTAATTTCTTTAGTTGATAGTAGTAATCTTCAAAAAGTTATGAGGATGAATATCTCTGATTTAAAATAGCAAAACAAATATCTTACTGTACATGATGAATTAAGCATGTACACTGTCATTGCTATTTTCTGCTTTAATTTAGTTATGCCAGAGTATTTGTTTTTAGTGCAAATAACCTCTGATAGATTTATAAGACTTTATTTTATTTAATTAATAATTTTATTCTTAATTTGTTGGCCTGATTTATTTTAACTTCAGAGGTTAATCCTCATGAAACACTTTATGGAAACTGACATTGTCTGGAAGAATAGTATTGGTAAGGACTCTTCATCTGGGCTTTTTAGTGCCATTTGTGTTATAATTCAATACATGTTTAAATTAAATCACAATCATATGTTTTAAGTGAGGCAATTTTTTTGTACATTTCTCATTTTTAGAAGAACTCTTTGTTAGACTTCAGAGGAATATATATAGGAATTTGAGCTATGTGTAGGAAATCTAGCTAATTAAATGAACATTTAATTATTAACCATTATCTTAATTCAAATTTTTATATACATATCCTTAATTCTACCAATAAAGCCCTGAATGTTCTAGAAAACTTACTGTTCATTAAAATTTGTTACATGGAATTGGAAATCTTCAAGATCAAGTATTTTAAATTAACATCACATAGGTATGAATATATATATGAATATTTGAGCCTGTGTATGTTTTTATTTGTCTTAGGAGCACATGTCCTTTCAGCAGTTACATTGAACAACCATCCACCTTCTTAATACTTATTAAAATTTATTAGGATCACAATGATGTAGTTAATTTTTGTTTTTCTGTCACCCTGGGTTGAGTGTGAGCATCATCACAGCTCACAGCAACCTCAAACTCTTGGGCACAAGCCATCCTCTTGTCTCAGCCTCTTGAGTAGCTGGGTCTATAGGTGCCTGCCACCATGCCTAGCTAGTTTTTTCTATTTTCTGTTTTAGAGATGGAGCTTTGCTCTTGCTCAGGCTGATCTCGAACTCCTGCACCCAAGTAATCCTCTCACTTCAGGAGGATTTTAGGAGTGAACCACAGTGCCCAGCAAATGTAGGTGTTTTGAAATATCAGTTACTGGACTAAATCTTGAATCAACATTAATCTATGTATTGGTACTTTTAAAAGAATGTGCAAAGACAGAGAAGTGTAGACGGTAGTATCCAAACACCCATAAAACCATCGGCAAACAGGTTTCAAGTCTGTTTGTTTCAAATCTTTTTGTTTTTAAAGAAATAAAATATTATGGATAACCATTGAAACACTCAATCTCATTCCCATTCCTTCCAGAGCAAACCATTATTCTGACATTGTTGTGTATCTTTTTAGCGTGCATTTCTGTAATTTCATAAACATCTGAAGGGGGAAAGGGAAGAACTAGGGAGCATGGTTTTATCTGTAATGCTTTTTTATTTAAAAGAGGGATTTGAACAAATATGATAAATATGAAAATATATTTAATCCCATTTCATAAATGTCTTTATTTTCTCTATGATTAAAATATTGTATGTTAATAATATGCTACTTACCAGCCATATAACCTTGGGCTACTTTGTTACTCTTTCCAAACTTTATTATCGTCATTTATAAAATGTGGATAATATTGGTACTAGCCACACAAGACTGTTAAAATGAGTTCATCCATATAGGACTTAGTATGATAACTGGCTGATTTTTTTTTGAATGCCTATTTTGTTCTAAATTCTTTACAAATATTATTCTATTTATCTTTTTTGATAACTAAGAAAAATAGATATGACACTAAATAAAAGGATACATGTGTCTTTATGTGGTGATTTGTGGCTTAGACTTATTTTTTTAAAAAAAGGAAATGTCTTGGGCGGCACCTGTGGCTCATATGAGTAGAGTGCCAGCCCCATATGCCGGGGTAGTGGGTTCAAACCCGGCCCTGGCCCAAAACTGCAAAAAGAAAAAAAAAAAGCAAATGTCTTTATTCTAATGGATGAGTGGTACTGATAGTGAGATTTGCAGAGATTTAGGAAGTTAGATGGATGCCCCGTGTAAGACCTTGTATCCCAGGCTAAGTGAAGGACAAGGAAAATCCTCAGTATAAGCTATACCAGAATAACCTGGTTTTGAAGTAGAGCAAAACATAGGCATTGTGAATACATTAGGCTGATAAGGCCTATAGTCAAAAGATACGTATTTTGGGAGTGCCTGTTATAAAATGATAACTGATAGTTGAAGCTCTGAGACAATATAATTTAAATGGAAAACATAGAATAAAATAAAATTTTTTCTGAAATAAATATTTTTGCCTGAATCCTGGGGAACCTACTTTGTGAGAAAGAAGGAAAAAAATAAAACAATCCAGGAATTAAAGAAAAAAATAATCAGATCTAAGACTCTGTAGTTTCCCTGAATCCATAGAAACAAATTTTAGAAAAAGTGACGAGCAGAAGTGTCAAAAATTAAGAGATGCTAAAGAGAATAAAAATAGACCAAACATTCTTGAGTAGTAATGGGAAGTAATTGGTGGCCTTTTAAAAAAGGATTTTTTATAAGTTATGAGGAATCAAATGGATTTTATAAGCAATAAGAAAATCAGAATATCAACTTTAGTCCACAATTCTGAGATGTATGGTTTTCAAAGGAAAAAGAAAGCCCGTAATCTTGAAGTAAAAATAAAATAAGCAGAAGTGAGCCCTTTAAATGTCATTATCACTGTCCCCCATCCGGTCCACGTTAGCAGTCACTCTCTGTTTCTTCCTCACACCCAAGCCCTGAGCAGCTACCAGTCTAATTTCTGTCTATGGATTTGCCTATTCTGGACGTTTCAAGTAAAGGGAATTGTGTGATACGGGATTCTTTATGTTGAGCTTCTTTCGCTTAGCACGGTGTTTTCAGAGTTCATCTTCATGCTTGTATTGCCAGATAATTCTTCGTTGTATGGATCTAACACATTTTGTTTATCCATTTGTTAGTGACAGATATTTAAGTTGCTTTCACTTTTTTGGCCATTATGAGTAATACTGTTATGAATGTACAGGTTTTCATTTCTCTTGGATATACACCTGGGAATGGAATTGCTGGGTTATATGATAACTCTATGGGTAACTTAAAGAGTTGTCCAGAGTAGTGTCAGCATTTTACATTCCCATGAGTAGTGTATGAAGATTCTGACGTCTCCATACTTGCCAACCCCTGTTCTTACATGTCTTTTTTTATTATAGCCATCTAAGTTGGGTGTGGAGTTATCTCATTGTGGGTTTTTTTTTTTTGGCCCAGGCTGGGTTTGAACCTGCCACCTCTGGCATATGGGGCCGGCACCCTACCCTTTTGAGCCACAGGCACTGCCCTTTTTTTTTTTCTAAGACAGACTGTCACCATGTCACCCTTGATAGAGTGCTGTGGCATCACAGCTCACACCAACCTCAAACTTTTAGGCTTAAGCCAGTAGCTCTTAACCTTCCCACAACCCTTTAATACAGTTCCTCACATTGTAGTGACCCCCAACCATAAAATTATTTTTGCTGCTACTTCGTTACTAATTTTGCTAATGTTATGAATCTTAATATAAATATCTGACATACAGATGGTCTTAGGTGACCCCAGTGAAAGGGTCGTTCGACCCCCAAAGGGGTTGCGACCCACAGGTTGAGAATCACTGGCTTAAGTGATTATCTTGCCTCAGTATCCCAAGTAGCTGGGATAATTGTTCAGTTTATCGCAACTCTGGCACCTGCCATAACACCTGGCTATTTTTTTGTTATTGTTGTTGTTGTTGTTTAGCACGCCCTGGCTGACACCCTAACTACTGAGGTATGGGCACCGGGCTGATACTCTCTTTTTTATATAAAAGATTATGTCTTGGGCAGCACCTGTGGCTCAAAGGAATAGGGTGCTGGCCCCATATACTGGAGGTGGTGGGTTCAAACCTGGCCCTGGCCAAAAACTGCAAAAAAAAAAGATCATGTCTTCTCCGCATATAGATAATTCTACTTCTCGCTTTCCAATCGGGATGTTTTCATTTCTTTTTCTTTTTCAGCTGCCCTGGCTAGAAACCTGAGTACAATGTTAAATAGTATTGGAGAGAGCAGGATACCCTTGTCTTGTTTGTGAACTTAAGGAAAACATTCTTTCTTCACTGTTGAGTACTGTATGACATTAATTGTGGATTTTTCATAGATGCCCTTTATCAGGTTGTAGAAATTCCTTTCTATTCCTAATTTGCTAAGTGTTTTTATCATGAAAGGATGTTAAACTTTGTCAAATTCTTTTTCTTCATCACTTGAGTTGATATGTGGTTTTTATTTTTATTTGTTTATTTATTTATTTATTTTTAAGACAGAGTCTCACTTTGTCACCCTTGGTAGAGTGCCATGTGTCACAGCTCATAGCAACCTCTGACTTTTGGGCTTAAGCGATTCTCTTGCCTCAGCCTCCCAAGTAGCTGGGACTACAGACACTCGCCACAGCGCCTGGCTACTTTTTGGTTGTAGTTTTTGTCATTGTTGTTTGGCAGGCCCAGACTGGATTCGAACCTGCTAGCTCCAGTGTATGTGGCTGTCGACCTTAACTGCTGAACTATAGGCACCAAGTCAGCTTTTATTTTTTATTCTATTAATAGGTATATTGTGGTATACTATATGATTTTTCAGATATTAAATTGGACTTGTATTCCTAAGATAAATCCTGCTTACTCAAAATATGTGCATATCTCTCTATATATTCCTGGATTGGATTTGCTATTATATTGTTGAGGATATTTATGTCTCTATTAATAAGAGACACTGGGGTTTATAGTTTGAGTTCATGGTTTATACCATTGTTTGATGTTTGTTTTTTGGTCTTAATAGGTCATCTTGTATGGTTGCAATAAACTGAACAATTAGCAAACTATTTTTACAGCCTTATGTCAGACTTCAGTGCATTAGTAGACTCTGCAATTTTTTCCATGTTATGTGTACAGGATCGTAGGAGAGGTATAAATGAAGGTAAATACATTTTTCTTTAAATAAAGATCAAAAGATCAAAAAAAAATTTACAATTAATGTTGATAATATGTGTATGTTTATATATTTAGTTAAGTGTTTTTATATTTGTATTTAGTAAGTGTTTTATATTTGTATTGTATCTGTATTATAGGGGTATACTTTAATATTAAATTTATTATTTCTTCAACCTCTTATTTAAAATAGTCTTGTGAGGCTGAGTCTTGGCTCCCACCTGTACTCTCAAGTACTTGGGGAGGCTGAAGTGAGAAGGTCACTTGAGGCCAGGAAGATTGAGACCAGCCTGAGCAACATAGTAAGTTCCCCATCTCTACAAAAAATAACAAAATTAGCTGAGTACGGTGGCATATGCCTGTAGTCCTGACTACTCAGGAGGCTGAGGCAGGAAGATTGCTTGACCCCAGGAGTTTGAGGCTACAGTGAGTCATGATAATGCCACTGCCCTCATGCCCAGGCAATAGAGCAAGACTCTGTCTCCAAAAAAAATAAAAATAATTAGCCAGTCATGGTGGTACATACCTATAGTCCCAGCTACGGAGGGACTTCAATCCAGGAGTTTGAGGTTGCAGTGAGCTACCACTGCACTTTAGCCCAGTCAACAGAGCAAGACCCTGTCTTAAAACAAACAAAACCACAGTGTATTCTGAACTGTGGTTTCTCCCCACTCTCCACACCCCCAAATAGAGAACAGAACCAATAAACTTTTGGTCCACACTGGTTTCCAGACTCATTTTTAAGACCTCCTTCTATGTTGAAGGATAAATTAGTGATTAAGTTCTTCTCTTTATAAGATACGTTTTTTTTCTCTGGAGGGTGGAGGTGAGTGGGGACAAACCTAATACGGGTGAGGCTTTAGTATGTTAAACTTTATCATGATGCTGTAAGCATGGGGAAAAATAAGGCTTCATCTCAGAATCTCATATAAATATGAATGTTTCAGCATCTCAGAATTTCCAGGCACAGTGGCTTATGCCTGTAATCCCATTACTTTGGGAGGGTGAGGTGAGAGGGTCACTTGAAGCCAGAAGTTTGAGACCAGCTTGATCAACATAGTGAGACCCCTTGTCTCTAACAAAAAAATAATTTTAAAAAATTAGCCAAGTGGGGCGGTGCCTGGGGCTCAAGGAGTAGGGCGCTGGTCCCATGTACCGGAGGTGGTGGGTTCAAACCCAGCCCCAGCCAAAAACTGCAAAAAAAAAATTAGCCAAGTGTAGTGTGAGTAGCCCCATCCACTCAGGAGGTCGAGTCAGGAGGATTGCTTTCCTTGAGCCCAAAAGTTTGAAGCTATAATAAGCTATGATCACATCAGTTCAGTCCAGCCTGCATGACAAAGTGAGACCCTGTCTCAAAAAAAAAAAAAAAGGCAAGGATAAAATTAATTCTGTTACACTGCTGTTCATTTGTTAAGTACATTTTAAAATCAGTTGTTCATTTGTTAAGTACATTTTAAAATCAGTGTTATTGAGGTATAATTTACATACAAAATGTACCCGTTTGAGTGTCATTTGATGAGTTTTGACAGTTGTATACAATTGTGTAATCATTACCACAATCAAAATATAAAACATTTCCATAAACCCACCCCCTCCAAATTTCCATATGCTTCTTTGTAGATAATTATCCTCTCATCCCTGGCCCCAGGCAATCACTGATCTACTTTCTGCTACTATAGATTACTTTTACTTGTTTTAGATTTCATTTTATCTATACAGAATTTTTCCTGTCTGGCTTTTTTTACCAGAAAAATTTTTACCAAAATTTTTCCTGTCTGGCTTTCTTTAAATTACTTAAAGTGTATTTTTAAGGTTTATTTGTGTCATTTCGTGTATCATTTAATTTCTTCTTTGCCTTCTTTCTTTTGTGAGATATAATTTACATAAACAATAGAACCTCTATAAGTGGACCACCCAAAAGACTATAACAAAGTGGTCAACATATGGAGGTGCTCAACCTGAGGAGCTGGACCTGCTGTTCTAACATGCACATGTGAGGCATGTCCGTCTGTGAAACTTAGGTCAGCTAAGGAGGTGGTCAACTGTGGAGCTTCTACTGTAGTAAAAAGTCACCCTTTTAGTGAATAGTTCTGACAAATATATGCAGATAAGTGACTACCACCATTAATCAAATTAGAGAATGGCTAGGTCACATCAACCTCTGAAATTTCCTCATACTCTTATAATAGTTACCCCTCCTCCAGCTACTAGCCACTGGCAACTACTGGTTTAAATTTTGCCACCATAGTTTTGCTTTTTAAAGAATATCAGATAAATGATAGTATACTACACTATCGTGTTATAAGGCTGTTTAGTATTTAGCCTTTTGAGTGAGTCTGGCTGCTTTTACTCAGCATAATGCATTTGTGGTTCAGTCATGTTGTTTAGGGCAGTGGTTTGCCCCTTTTCATGACTAATTAGCATTCTGGAAGATAGATAGATAGATAGATAGATAGATAGATAGATAGATTCCTTTGTAGACATACCACAGCTTACTGATAGATGTCTTGATGAACATTCGGGTTGTTTACTAGCTTTTGCTATTAAGAGTAAAACATCTATGAATATTCAAGTTTGGAATTCGTGCATGTTTTCATTTCTGTTGGGTAAGTATGTAAGAATGGCATTGCTGGGTCACATGTTAAGTGTATGTTTAGCTTAATAACAAATTATCAAGCTGTTTTTAAGAGTGGTTTTACTATGGTTTTACGTTTCTACCATCAGTGTATGAAAGTTCCAGGCACTCTTTCCTCACCATTTCATTTGATGTGTATTGATATGTCATTACAGTTTTAATTTATATGTTCCTGATGGATAATGATGTTGAATATCTTTTCATGGGCTTATCAGCCAAAAATGAATGTCTCTCTTGTGAAGAATCTGTTGAAGTCTTTTGCACATAAAAGTAAATCTCTATCATGGTTAAGACCTAGAAAAGAGGTGTATGTGCCTACATATGCGTATGTATTTATATGGTGGTATGTTTGGAACAGAGAAGGAAAGTTGGTGTGGGAGTTGGAAGACCCAGAAGCAGGTTATAGAAAGAAATCTAATTAGGTAGTTGGGTAGGAGTAAGGAGTCCAGCCACAGAACACAGACTACTGAAAATAGGTGAGTGAGGAAATACCATCTAGTTATCTAGGAATAGGTACTATTTAGAGGTTATAAACAGTCATAAGACAAGACTTCAAGGTCAGCCACTGAGCTGAGAGGAAAGGGATAAATATCAAGACATTAACCATTTAAAGGTCTATTGGTATTAGCTTCTTACTATGGAAATTAAGGCCTAAAAGAATATTAATATTTTTAATGCATGTTTATTGAGATATAATTTACATCAAGTAAAGTTTATCTGTTTTTTGTGTAGTTTTGAAAAATGTGCACAGTTGTATAACCATGCCCCAATCAAGATGAATGTTGCTTCCACTCCCCAGATTCTCATTCCCCTTTGTAGTCAGCCTCAGATCCTGACAACCAATGATTTTCTTTCTTTGTAGTTTGAGAATATTGTATAGATGAAATCATATAGTCTATTGCCTTATCAGTCTGATCTCTACTTCCATAGTGCATTTTTTGCTTGGATTAGTAGTTTTTTCCTTCATGTTACTAAGTACTATTTCGTTACATGAATGTACCACAAATTGTGTATATATTCACTAAAGGTCATTTGGCTTGTTTCCAGGTTTTGACCACTATGAATAAAGCCTGTGTGAATATATGTGCATAGGTTTTTTTTGTTACATACATTTTCATTTCTCTTGAGTAAATATGTAAGCATAGGGTTGCCAGAGGTCGTGTGTTAGATGTTGAACTGCCATCAACTTGCTTTCCCAGATGGTGGCACCATGTTGGATTCCTGCCCGAGTTCCATTTGCTCAGTATCCTCTCCAGCACTTAATATTATTAGTCTTTTTCATTTTTTAATCATTCACATAGATGTATATGGGTATCTCACTGTGGTTTGAATTTGCATTTCTCTATTTCTCTAATATCTAATTATGTGAGCATCTTTCCTAGAGTTTATTTGGCATCCATTCATCTTCTTTGATGAAGTGTTTGTTCAAATCTTCAGTCCATTTTTGAAATTGGAATATTTATTTTCACATTACTGAGTTTTGAGACTTCTTTATATAAAAGAAACATTAATCTTAATCACAGACATTTACTGAGTGCTTATAGGTCAGATGCTGTTCTCACATCCTTCACTTGAGTTATTTCAGCAGCCCTATTATGTTCAACACTATGATATTGTCATTGTGTAGATGATGAAACAGTGACAAACACTGGCTCAGTTTTAGAGATATAAATCGATTATGACCGTGGCATGGAACTACAAGGTACTATGATAAATATAACAGTAAAATCCTATGTAGTATAAAGGAAGCGAAATCTAAAAGTGAATTTTATTCTTTTTTTTTTTTTTTTTTTTGAGACCAAGTCTCAACTTGTCACCTTCAGTACAGTGCCATAGCATAACAGCTCACAGCAACCTCCAACTCTTGGGCTTAAGCAATTCTCTTGCCTCAGCCTCCCAGTAGCTGAGACTATAGACACCTACCACAGCGCCCGGCTGTTTTTTAGTTGTACTTGTCATTATTTAGCAGGCCCAGGCTGGGTTTGAATCCGCCAGCTCCTGTGTATGTGGCTGGTACCCTAGCCACTGAGCTACAGGTGCCGAGCCAAAAAAGTGAATATTTGAATAGACATTTGCTAGGCCACCCACATTCTAAACAACTAGAACAGTAAATGCAAAGTTTTTGCTATATTTTAAAAATTGATATCAGTTACATATTGCTGAAATATGAGAATTGGAGATGTAACTGGAGAGAGATGATGGCAATACTATTCAGAACAAGTATAGGTTTTAAAATTCTGTTTTAGTTTTTTTCTCTTTCACATGTTGATTGTGGGTCTAAAAAAGCTTTCTTCATGCTCCTAACTTTAACTCTTAGGCCTCTTTAAGCATTTTGTAAATTTCTCTTGATATTAGAGGAAATATACAATATTATGTCTCCCTTTTACTGTTTTCTTTCTGAATGAAAAAGGCCTAAAATGTCAGCTAATATAATAGTAAAAACTAATTTGTCTTTAGTATCAAAACATTATCGTGTGATCTTTTCCTTAAATACTTGGATGTGAGAGTAATTGTTAACTCACATTAATGATAAGATTAAATAATAGTATCCAGTTGAGTTTCAATCTTTTAATGTAGATTTTATTGAAGCATAATGTGCATACAGAAAATACACAAATTACAAGTGAACAGTTTGCTTTTTAGGCAGCAAACATCACCATCCTAATAAGTAACTAGATCAAGAAATAGAACAAAGCAGTAGTTCATACTTGTAAACCCAGCACTTTGGGAAGCTGAGGCAAGAGGATCACTTGAGGCCAAGAGTCCAAGACTAGCCTCACCTCTACAAAATATTTAAAAAATTAAGGCGTGGTACTGCTGTAGACCCAGCTCCTCCAGAGGTGGGAAGATTCACTTAAGCCCAGGTGTTTGAGGCTGCAGTGAACCAAGCATCACAGCACATTAGCCAATGGGCTGAAATGTTGCTATGTACAGATTTTATTAAATATTCCCAGGTTGTGTCTGGGAATATTTAATGAAGCAGTTTTCTCAGTCCAGATTTCTT
>NW_003852453.1:5897980-5903914 GCF_000181295.1 Otolemur garnettii
GCCTCCCAAGTAGCTGGGACCACAGGTGCCTGCCACAACGCCTGGCTATTTTTTGGTTGCAGCCGTCATTGTTGTTTGGCGGGCCCAGGCTGGATTTGAACCCGCCACCTTACGTGTATATGGCTGGCGCCTTAGTCACTTGAGCCACAGGCGCCGAGCCCCAAACTTCAGTTTTAATAATTTGCTAGAAGGACTCACAGAACCCACTGAAAAGCTTTATACGCATAGTGACAGTTTTATTACAGGCAAATTAAAATTTGCCCAAAAAAGATATACATAAAGCAGTCTGGGAGGGTTTCAAACACAAAGCTCTGTTGCCTTCTCCCCATGGAATCAGGTGTCAACACTGATGTGTGATAATATACATGGACTACTGCCAACCAGGGAAGGTCACCTGAACCTCATTGTCAGAGTTTTTATCAGAGTGTCATCACATAGGCATGATTGATCAGTTGATTGCCCATGTGGTTGCTCTTACCCTCTGGATGCACTGATACTAGGTAACCCAAATTCCCTACCCTAAATCACATGATTGGTCTTTCTCATGTAGCCAGCCCCTGCCCTAAACACAGACACTTCTATCAGAGGTGGCATAGGTTACCTCATAGAAGCCGGGGCAAAAGCCAAACCTCTCTGCGTAAGGCTAAGTTCTTTAGTACACAAAAAAATGTTAGAAAAATAAAGCCTTTGGAACTTTATCCTGTTATTCATTTATCAAATATTTTTTATTCTGTGTATATGGTGTTGAGCTTCAGGTACACAGCGCACAGTCCTTGACCTGATGGAGCTTACTTCTTAGCATAAGTTTTGGATTTTTTTTCTTTGATCTGTACTTATCTCTTAGCTAATACCTCTAAAATAGGACAGACCAAAATAATAATGTGTGTTGAATTGCATTACAACTTTCCTGCTAAATGAAATAGAACTCTTCTAAGAGGTCAGTGAATGCTGTTTTAAAAACTTTTTGATGGGGACCCATCAAACTCTTTATGAATGTACTGAGATATAACCAGTGTTTACTGGTTTGTTTGTAAAGTGTTAGTTGCTATCCACTGAATTGGTGGCCCAAATGAGATTACAGCTTATAGTTCAAAAACTCTGCCCTAGACAGTCAGACCATTGAGAATAATGATGATGGCCCATTACTAGAAGAAATAAGCTTATAATTATGACCTGAAAATCTGGAGAGAAATTGAGGTACAGAGTACTTACTTCTGCACATGGGACAGTTGGTGCAAATGTTATCTAATAGGGAAGCATTATTAAAATATAAAACCAGTACATTAGTCATTTTACTTTGTAGATAATATCAAACCTGCTTATGATAATTTCTAATTCATCTTTCATCTGATCTTTATGTGGCTCTTTCTGTTCTTTCAGATTTTAGTATTAATGGAACCTCTTCAGTGAGACCTTCCTTGAATCTGTTCTAAAATGGTCACCCAATTGCTTTTTATCACACCATCCTTGTTTTTTGAGACAGAGCCTCAAGCTGTTGCCCCGGGTAAAGTGCTGTAGCATCACAGCTCACAGCAACCTCCAACTCCTGGGCTCAATTGATTCTCTTGCCTCCGCCTCCCAAGTAGCTGGGACTACAGGCGCCTGCCACAACGCCCGGCTGTTTTTTGGTTGCAGCTGTCATTGTTGTTTGGCAGGTCCAGGCTAACTTTGAACCCGCCAGCTCAGGTGTACATGGCTGGCTCCTTAGCTGCTTGAGCCGCAGGCGCCAAGCCACATCATCCATTTTCATTCCCTGCATAACCTTTACCCTTTCCTCTTACCTCTCTCTCTAAAATGTGCGTATGTTAGAAGGTGAATTATTTTCTTTATTATTTTATTCCTAGCACTGATAGCAATGTCTGGTCAGTAGCGTACACTCAGAGAAGGACTTGAGTGAGTGCTCTGCCTCATGTTCCTTTTAATCTAAGACAGAGTCCATTTCTCTTGGTGAGATGAGAGTGCAATTACTACTGCCTTTGTTCCATAGACTGTGTATCTGTTTGTGCATTCTAAGATTGCATTTGGTTTCTATGGGCAGCTTATTGCACCATACATTTATTTAGTTCTTAAGGCATCTGCTCAGTATTTTATACAATCATTCACTGCATAATGTGTCAGTCAACAATACACTGCATATATGTGAGAAACAGGATAGTTGCATAGTCTCCAAGTATCTCCTTATAAGATAGTATGAATTATACAAGGAAATATTTATAGTAGAGAGTCATGACAGACGCTACTTTAACCAAGTGACCAAACTTAACATTGCCAGTAATAAGGCATCATGTGCTTCCTGCTATGATGTGCTGAAAAGCCTCCAGTATCACATCACAGCAGTAACAATAATAATACATAACATCTCTTTGAGTATTTGTGTGCCCCGCACCATGCTAAGAACTTTGCAAACTGGCTGGGCACGGTGGCTCATGCTTTTATTCCTAGCACTCTGGGAGGTAGAGACAGGAAGATCCCTTGAGCTCAGGAGTTCAACACCAGCCTGAGCAAGAGCAAGACCCCATCTCTACTAAAAATAGAAAAAGTAGCCTGGCATTGTTCTGGGTGCCTGTAGCCCTAGCTACTTGGGACAATTGGCAGGAGAATTGCTTGTACCCAGGAGTTTAAGGTTGCTGTGAGCTATGACACCACAGCACTGTACCCAGGGCAACAGCGTAAGACTCCATCTCAAAAAAAAAAAGAACTTTGCAACTTTATCTATTAAGGTTTCACAACAGCCCTCTGAGGCAGATACTCTTATTATCTTCACTTTTCAGTTTAGGAAGCCAAGGCCCAGACAAATGATGAAACTGGGACCAGGGCCTATGTAGTGCTGGCTTACTTTAAAGCCCATTCCCTTGATCATAAAATTATGTTGAGAGTAGCTTTTAGTGTCAGAGGTAATTCATGGACAGATGAATTCAACATATTTAATGTCAGTAAGCAGTGAACATGGTGAGGTTTTGTGATTTGATGTTTTAAAAATATGCTTCAGGACATCATTTGGAAACGCTGATAAAGCAACATAAACTTGTAAAATAGAAGGTTAAACTTTGTTTTTATATCTTGTATGGCTGTTTTCTAAATCAAATTTTTTTTTATCAACTATTCTGGTATTTTTATTGAAATGGTATAGCAACCCTGTATCTAAAAATCTAATCCTAACTGGGTGTGGTGGTACATGCCCGTACTTGGGAGGCTGAGCCAGGAAGATCTAATCTAGCCAGGACAAGATAATGAGATCCAATCTTTAAAAAATAAATGAAATAAAATAAGTTAATAAATAGTGCAAAGAAAAAGGTACAAAATAAAACTGATTATAAAAAAATATAAAAATCTGATCTTCTGCCAGACTTGGTAGCTCACTCCTATAATCCTGGCCTGTTAAATAACAATGACAACCACAACAAAAAAATAGCTGGGCATTGTGGCAGGTACCTGTAGTCCCAGCTACTTGGGAGGCTGAGGCAAGAAGATTGTTTGAGCCCAGAGTTTGAGGTTGTTGTGAGTTATGATGCCATGGCACCCTACCCAGGGTGACAGAGTAAGACTCTGTCTCCAAAAATAAATAAATAAATAAACGATTGTTCATTTGTCTATATAATCAATAAATTTATTGAATCCCTAATTCCTTTAAAAGTTCAGATATTTTAGCATAACCTATGACAGTTTTTATAATTTAGCTTGTTACATTTCAGTCCTTGTTGTTCATCATTCTCCTAAATGCATGTAGCTTTCTTGTCATGCCAAACTATTTGTTTTTCCAGAATGTAATTGTTTTAATATTTCACTATTATTTCACATTTCAAGTGTACACAGTAGTAGACCCGTGCCCAGCTACAGCTACTATCAATCTTGGCCACTGTTGCATGTACACTACCCTCTAACTATTAAACCCACTCCCACCAGGGACATTTTGGAATCACATCAGTTTCTAAAGTTAAACACAGTCACAAAACCAGTTTCATACGTAAAAAAAAACCTGTAATTCTTCTGTAACCAAACATTGGGTCAAAGTTTGTATTTCCCCAGTTGTTAAATATACATGTGTTATTACTATTACAGGTCAGGTCAGTATCTAGACTTAAAACAGGTATCAACCAAATGCAGTGGTCCGCTTGTTACGTTTAGTTATGTCTTATCTTTCTTTCTTTTTTTTTTTTTTTAATAGATGGGGATTTACTATATCACCCACTGGTTATGAGCTCCTGGCCTCAAGCGATCCTCCCATCTCAGCCTCCTAAGTAGTCAGGACTATAGGCATGAACCACTGTACCTGGATATTTTCTTTTTAACTTTTACTTATTAGAAAAGGGGTCTCTGTGTTGCCCAGGCTGGTCTTCACCTCCTGGCCTCAAGCAATCCTTCCACCTCACCTTTTCCAGTTAGTGGAGCTATAGGCTCAAGCTACCAACAGGCTTGCTTGATATGTCTTTTAAGTTTCTCTTTTTTCTTCTCCTTTTTTTTCATTTTCCAATTAATTTCTCTTAATCTATAGTTCCTTTTTTTTTTTTTTTTTTTTTTTGAGACAGAGCCTCAAGCTGTCCCCCTGGGTAGAGTGCCGTGGCATTACAGCTCACAGCAACCTCTAACTCCTGGGCTCAAGGGGGTCTCCTGCCTCAGCCTCCCAAGTAGCTGGGACCACAGGCGCCCACCACAACGCCTGGCTATTTTTTGGTTGCAGCCGTCATTGTTGTTTGGCGGGTCCGGGCTGGGGATTCAAACCCACCACCTTAGGTGTACGTGGCTGGCGCCTTAGCCGGTTGAGCTATAGGCGCAGAGCCCCTTTTTTTTTTTTTTTTAATTTGTTTTGTTGCTTACAATTTAGTTTTTGAAGAAATGGAATCATTTGGTCCTATAGAGTTTTCCCATTCTGAATTTTGCTGATTGCATCTTTATTTTGTTGAATCCATCTGGATTTTGCTGATTGCATCAACATGTTCCTTTCTCCCCTGTGTTTCCTATATGATGATACATTTTTTATTTTTATAAAAATTCAGGTTTTATGAACATCTATTTGCCTAGACTATTAAGTAGATGATAAAGACAATACTTAAAAAGTATTGCTATGTCAGTGTAAATTCAAGATTATGATACTGATTAAAGCTAAAATGGAAACCTGGGTACTACCATAAGTCACAAAATGAAAATAAGCCAAATAAGCCTTTTAAATTGTGAAATGGCAGTTCACACATGTCAAGAAAACGGAGTGAAATAGTTGTTATACTTTCATCAAAAATTCTGAAAACAGGGCAGCACCTGTGGCTCAGTGGGTAGGGTGCCAGCCCCAGATACTGGGGGTAGTGGGTTCGAACATGGCCCCAGCCAGTTAAACAATCAATGACAACTGCAACAGAAAATAGCTGGGCATTCTGCCTAGCACATATAGTCCCAGCTACTCGGGAGGCTAAGGCAAGAGAATCAATTGCCTAACCCAGGAGTTGGAGGTTGCTGCGAGCTGTGATACTACAGCACTCTACTGAGGGCAATAAAGTGAGACTCTGTCTCTAAAAAAAAACTCTGAAAACAAATCAAAGGGTAAAACTCAGAAAAATACTTAAACAGATTAGAATTTGCTCTTGGATCAGTCACTACACTAATGTTGGACACATTACTAAAATTAATTGCGTATCTATTATTTTTAGAAAGTTGATTTAATTATGAACATTTAAGTATGTAAATAATATTCTTGTATTTTTAAAACAAGGAGATTAAAAACTAGCACAGTAGGCTCGGCGCCTGTGGCTCAAGTGGCTAAGGCGCCAGCCACATACATCTGAGGTGGTGGGTTCGAATCCAGCCCGGGCCCGCCAAACAACAATGATGGCTGCAACCAAAAAAAAAAAATAATAACCAGGCGTTGTGGCGGGCGCCTGTGGTCCCAGCTACTTGGGAGGCGGAGGCAGGAGACTCAGTTAAGCCCAAGAGTTGGAGGTTGCT
>NW_003852453.1:5904014-5921590 GCF_000181295.1 Otolemur garnettii
TTTGTTTGTTTGTTTTGCTTTTTTTTTTTTTTTTTTTTTGCCTCAGCCGGGTTTGAACCCTACTCATTTGAGCTACAGGCGCCACCCTACTATAAATAGTTTATAAGAACTAAAATGCCTTGCGAATTATCGTTATAATACCAAATTACTTCAGGTATTTACTTTCCTTTTAGCTGTCTCCTGTCTTGGCTTCCACACACAGCTCTCTCTGACACCTCGCTGTCCTTGCTGTCATTTTTCTTCCATAGTTTCTCTTCATGCTAGCCCCTTAAACTTGGTGTATGGGGGCTTCACTGCTGGTTCTCTTTTGCTGTTTTATATTGTCTTTCTAGGCAATGAAACTCCTACTTAGAGCTTGCTCTGTGTATTCTATTATAGCTCATCCATTGAAACCTTCATCCACCTAGTCCCTTAGGGCTGAAGCCTAAGAGTCTTCTTCTGAGAAAAGTTGGAAGATTTTTTGCTACAATATCATTATGTCTATATTGTTGAAAATTCCTTGTTCTGTTTTTTAAAATTTTTACTAAGGAATTAGGTCTAGTTTATTATTTGAGAACTTGTATTCCTTCATCTTGTTTTGGAAGTATGTCATGTAGAACGTACAGCCCCCATTAGAGGACCTTGTTCTCTACAGTTGCATGTATAGTAGACGTGTGATTATTTTCACCTTCTGTTTGGAAATGTATACTTTCCACTCATATCCACTTGTGTTTGTACAACTAAATCATTTGAAATGGATGAATTCTTCAATATGCATAGGTCAGTAGGGAGGTAGGAAAGTTATTTCACCGAGGAGACCTAAGTCCCCACTCAAATTTTAAACCTTTTAATTTCTTGCCCACATCTCTTTGCTTCTTTCCCTCATAAAGGACAAAGGAAGTAATAGATGGCAAAAAAAATTCTAATTTCATTAGAGGTGTGAAGTGTATCCATAAGGGTTGGACACCGTCCTTTTCCACTGTATTCTATTTGACTCGCTTTTTTTTTTTTTAAGTGCAACTCTGGAGCCACTAAATTTATTTATTTCATTATAGATTACTATTAGCTCATATATTAACCTGTTACATTTCAGTCCTTATTGTTTGAAAAACACTCATAACTATAAAATACTTGAGTTTCCCTAATACTGAAATGATATTCCGGGTCTTCCATATATTCATCCCAGTTGCTATCAAATTAATGTAGTTATTATATGTGATATTGTCTGTTTCTTTTCTTCAAGTATTTGGATATGTCTGCCTTTTATGTACTTAGAACATCGTTTAGTATTCAAGTTCTTGGGGAGCAAGGCCTGTGACTTTAAGTTTTTAAATAATAAAGATTTTGAAATGACAAGAAAATTTATTTTTATTTTTATTTATTGAGACAGTCTCACTTTGTTGCCCTCAGTACAGTGCTGTGGCATCATAGCTCACAGCAACCTCAAACTCTTGGGCTCATGACATTCTCTTGCCTTAGCCTCCCAAGTAGCCGGGACTACAGGTGCCCACCACAATTCCTGGCTATTTTTTTAGAGATAAGATCTCACTGTGGCTCAGGCTGGTCTCAAACTCGTGAGCTCAGGCAATCCACTGGCCTTGGCCTCCCATGTGCTAGGGTTATAGGCATTAGTCATCACACCCAGCCAGAAGAAAAAATTTTTTACACAAAAATTATGAGTATAGTACAAAGAAATTCTTTTACCATATTCCACTTAAGAGTAGGTTGCAGACCCGATGCTCCATCATCCCCAGACACTTCAATATGTACTTTATACAAATAAGAGTATTTTCCTTCATAACCACAATGTGGGAGTAGGAAGAGAAAAGGAAAACAAAATACAATTAAGTTGATTTGACAATATTTGATGACTGCTTAGACAGGGGAAAGAGGCAGAAAAACCATAACATCATATGTTTGTGTGTATGTGTGAATTGGGAAGTGACCAACATTAAAAATGTTTAATTACATAACACCTGAACGTTGATGTTCTGTGGCAATTAAGTTTAAAAATACTGTATTGCAGTAGTAGAAGAAATATTTGTTCACAGAGTCTTTATTGTCTAGTGTTAAGATTTAGTGTTAAACAATGGGGCTTTCAAGTCTGGTAATAGAATCTATTGAAAACTTTATAGAAGTGATATATTTAGACATTCCTCCTAGGTTCTGTGAAAGGACAGTGTCAGTGAATTAAGAGAAATGAAAGAGAATAGTGGGGGAATTCACAGTTTATATTCCAGCCCTGACCTCTCTCTCTGAGGATCCAGTCCTTAATTTCCAATTGCTAGAGCTCTCCATTTCAAATTCAGTATGAAATGAATTAAACTTATCATATGCACTCTTTCTCAGCTAGGTTTCCTATTTCTTTTTACCTTCTCTTGGTCTAGAAACCAAGTACTGGCACTTCCTACTCCACAATCCTGCTCTAATTGTATCTAGTTGATTTCTACATCTTTGAAACAGCAGTCAAAAAAAAACACCAAATTTCATCCTAGCATTATTGCTAGTATCTCTGAAATTTTGAGAAAGTCACTTAACTTTCTTTTTTATTCATATAATTCTCCATAAATTATGACGTTTGAACCAAATGTGATAGAAGATGGTTAAGAGCATGGTCTCCATACTGAGGCCTTCCTGTCTTTTAATCCCTGCCCCACCATTCAGTAGCCGTGTGATTTTGGGCAGGTCTCTTCGCCATGCCTCAGTATCCTCAACTATCAAGGGAGAGTAACAATAGCATATATCCAGCAGGGTTGTTTTGAAGATTGAGTCTATATATATGAAATATAAGGAATAGCGCCTGCGTATGTAATCACTACGTTTTGGTTTCTGTTGTTAATCCTTAACAGTTTGGAAATCGTCTACTCTCTCAGCTCCTTTCTGTCATTTTGTGATGCTGCTATAAGAGTATCTCTCCCATGGGCCACCCTCCTTGTGTCCGTTATCATCATTACCCATTATCATTCAGGATTAAGTTAGTTATTACACACAGAATGCCTAGAATAATGCCTGGCAGTTAGTACATACTCAGTGTTAGCTTCTATTATTGTTACTGTTTTTACACCAATGACCGTTCAGGTCAGTAAGATCCTTTTCTTGCTCTTACAGGGCCTCTGTTCAGATTGGTCTTTCTACGACACTGTTCAGATAGTGTTGTTCTATTTCAAGGCTTTTGGTACCTAAAAGAAAAAAAAGCAATAAAACCCGATGTTCTTTGTTAGTGATACCGGATGACTAGCCGACAGCACCTGAAAAAATGGCATTAATTAATTAAATTTTAAAGTAGTGAAATTTTATTTGAGGGCATGGCTGATTAAAATACTGTCAATTTTTTATAGAAAGAAAAGTTGTACTGATGGTCAGAAATAACAGTGGTCTCGCTACGTATCTTTAGCAAGAGACTAAACCTAAAGTTTTATCTGAAAAACTCAGCAGTTCAGTTAAAATAGAATGTGAGAGTAAAGGTCAGGAAGGTTTTTTGAGTTTTCTATGTTAGGAAAATAAATTAACATAATCATTTAGGTTAAGAGAATAAAAAAATTTTAATGTGGTTAATAATTCTCTAAAAATAGCTCTCATTTGTTCATTTCAAAATCTTATGCTTTAAGCCTTAATTTTTAGAATTTAAATGAAAATAACTTCATTTCTCTATTTTCAGTATCACACTGTGAGTTTTTTGTGAGAAAAATCACGAGACCTTATCTGATTTCTTAAAGAGAAGTCACTTGTTATGTGTTCATTTGCACGACTTGCTCTTTTAACTCTTTACTCATCTTCAGCTATTTTTATATTTTAAATATTTTAGAGTACCATGGAGAAAAGTATTTTATTTCAGTAGAAATCAAATTGGCTTTTCTTTTTAAATATTGATAGCCACATAATGCCCTTTTACCAGTTTTACTTTTGAGATACATTTTTTAAATCTGATTTTTTAATGTATATTTTTAAAAACTTTACTGCGGGAAATGGCAGAGTGAGAGTTAATGTGTTACATGGAGGGAAGAACAGTCCACTGGGGGTTAAATTGCAGAGTCTAATGGAATAATAACTGGTAGCACCATCTGCTGGCCTACTTCCGCAGAAGGAGTCAGTATTTTTAACGACATCTCTAATATTCATGCTGATGCATTTTGATGCTTTGTGCATTCATTTCTTTCTGTGCTTTGTTGGAATCTGGCTATCTGCTTTCAGCTATTGAAGAAACTCCGCTTTGTAGGAGTGTTTACAGCCTTTTTTCATACCTAGATAGGATGAACAGTAGATATAAACTTGCCAAGGCAGAAATGTGTTGATAAATCAAAATGTGTATTTGTGGAGGGTTGTGCATCTCTTGGTTGCAGCTTGCTAAATAGGCCATTTAGGAATCTTTCAATGCTTTTTTCTTGAGCACTGCCTGGGGTGGTGAAAAAGCAGAGGGCAAGCCTTTGTCTGACGCCAAAAATGTCTTCAGTGAAGAGGCCAAGAGGAAGGGTAAGTGAAAGCCTGAATGAGTGGGAGGAGGAGGGGTTCTTTGGGCTAAAAGGCTAATGGGATTGAATAACCTTCCTTATTACTGGCTGCTGCTGCGGGAGCCGCACTGCATCGCCATCTTGAGCTTGTTGCTGTTTTCTCGAGTCTTGGTTATTTGTTATAGCCTGTAGGCCTTAAGGTGGCATTTTAGTGAACGATTCTCAACCCTCCTTCCTTTCCCAGTGCCGCAGCACTGCTATGAAACCTTTGATGAGGCAGGTATAGAAAAGATTGCCAGTGAAGCACACTGGAATCAGCATGAAAATGTGTTTGGAAATTCCTGATGGTTTTTTCCTTTGCTATAGTCAGAGGCATGTTTACGGGTAAGAATATAACAAAACTGTGACCGAAGTAATGTAGTGAATGCGTGTTTGAAGAGGAAATTCTTTTTAAAATGCTCTTGATCTGCTTCCTATGATATTGCTAAAATATTAATAATTTTAATGTAAAACTGTAAAACTTGTTTCTTTCCTGAATTGCTTGAGCAAAATAATTACGATATAAAAGAAGAAAAAAAAATTCACATTTAACTCTTTCATGGGAAAACTAAAACTTTCTCTAATTTAAGTATGGAATGTCTGTTTACTAACTAGCTGTGTTGCTGCATTAAAATGATTTAAATGATTTCACGTTCTAGTTCTAGTCTTAAAGGAGAGGATTTATTTTTTTAAAATTCATAATAAACTGTAAGGAGTAGTCAACCTAAATTAAAATTAGTTTTAAATTTATTTAAAATGTTCAGAGTTTTGGAGGGGAGAGCAAAGGAAAGACTTGTCTTCCAAATACACAGAATATTTACAGGATAAAATTTGAATCAATTATATTTACAGGACAAAATTTGAATCAACTAACCAAGAATGCTGTGAAAATATCAATGAATCTGTATTATCCTTTAACCCTCATTTTTGAATGTAGCAGTTGAGCTGTTTACTTTATACTAATTTCAACATAAGCAAAATGTCTAAATTTTAAGTCTGTATGTAGCACTCACATGAACATATTTGATCTTGTAATTTTACTTCTCTATTTAAGCTTAATTTTAAAATTTTAGATATTTATATTAGTTGTTTTGTCAGACGTGCCTTGGTGTATTTATAAAAAAATATTTTCATCTCTCTAGCCTCCATCTTCCAAGAAGAGTGATGGTTCTGGGACATATTCTAAGTTGCAGAATACCCAGGTGAGGGTCATGTCTGAGAAGAAGCAGAGAAAAAAGGTGGAATCAGAAAGCAAGCAAGAAAAGGCTAATCGTATAATATCAGAGGCCATAGCGAAAGCAAAGGAGCGTGGGGAACGCAATATTCCACGAGTAATGAGCCCTGAAAACTTTCCTAGTGCTTCAGTTGAAGGAAAAGAGGAAAAGAAAGGGAGAAGGATGAAATCTAAGCCAAGGGACAAAGACAGCAAAAAAACAAAAACCTGCTCCAAGTTAAAGGAGAAGACAAAAATTGGGTAAGTAGGTTAAGAATTAAATGTAATTCTTCTCCATTTTTTCTTGAAATGCAACCTGTCTGTCTACTTTTGAGTGTGGTGATATGTTTATTTCCATATTAGTTTTAAATTGCTCTATACCAGGTGTACTTTATTTTCTTTTTGAATAAATTAGATAATACTCAAGGATCTCCTGAATTTTATTGTTCTTTGAATGTAGGTTTTGTACATTAATATTAGTAAAGGGTGTTTGAAATAGGAAAATGTTTGAGTATATGAAAAGGAAAAAGGAAAAAGACAAACAAAATAAAGTCTATATTGCTGGGCCAGTTTCAAATTTACCTTCTTTACAACACGTGCGTTGAAATTCTTTGTAAGATTCTTTACCTCTTAGTTGTGCTTCACTGGGCACCTCATAGTTTGGAAACATGAAATATAGTATCACAAACCCACAACTTTGGACTAGGGAAACTAAGGCCAAATAAACAATAAGCAGCTCCCCGCTCGTACTGATTTGCTTTCATTCAGACTCTGATTTACTTTATGTAATAAACAGGCCAGGTGAGGATTAATGCTCCAGGAGAATTATAAGGACAGAGAATTGTTCTAGAAGGATACATTAATCCTATGTATTTTCATTTGACTGCTTATCTAATACATTTTCAGCAAATAAAATACAAAGTATTATTATTTGCTTTATCTGTGCATTTGTTTTACATAATCTTAAGTAACATAATTTAGAAAAGGTCATTTTTCTGGTCATTTTTGAAGGCTTTTACATGGAGTTTTACAAAAACAATCTAAGATTTCTCTTTTTTGCTCAAAAATGCACAATAAAGAAGGAATCCCCTTTTGAAAGCCTTTATTTGCTTAAGAAATTATTGTTAACATTGTATAGATATTTAGAATTAAAACTACATAAATTTTTAGCATTTTAAATGGAACCACCAAATTACTTAGTTTGGTCCTGATGCCATTCATTCTAAACCATAAATAATATGGGATTTCTCGCTGTAATAGATCAATAAGTAATATTGATTTTGCATTTTATTTGCAGTCAGAGTAAAGTGAAATCTGAAAGTTAGATTTCTACTCCTTTTATTTTTTTTAAAGGCATTTGGTATGAGAGTAACTTATTTTTCCAAAAGTGTATCTAGTTTTAATTTTGAAAGTACCATATTTAATTTTTTCTGGTACTAAAAGTAAATATAATAAAGGTTTTCTATTTTTAACTTATTCAGAGATAAAAGGTAGCATTTTGAGAAACGATGCATAAATCAAGAGGAAATTGGTAAATAAACCTCAAAAGTTATAATAACTATTATCTGCTTTACATTTGAGAGGGAGCAGCTAGAGGCAAAAGAGACCACATTGTACATAAGGTAAAATTAGAAATAATTAAATTAGAAACATAGATTTTTAGAAAATGTGAATCAGTTAGTGATTTTTTTTATAAGAGGTACAGTCTCTACAAAACAGAATAAGTGAGAATTGTATTGGAAATGATATTTTTACTGTTTTGGCTAAATACACAGTGAAATATATTGAACAATTGCTAGAAAAGAAAAGTTGAGAAATTTATAAGTGGCAGGTAGGTAAGTAGAATCGAAGCTTGCTTATGGGTTATTTAGCTGTTGCAGTAAAATAGTATCTTGATTGTCTATGTCAGTCAAAGACAAAAATTACACCATGTGAGAGGGAAAGTCCTAATTGGAATAAATGAAATTCACAGGCAGTGCAGAGTTCCAGTGTTAGCCAATTGAGGTACTTTATTACTGTGCCTCCCCATAAGCCACAATACTTACTATGTAATTTTGAATTTGCTGAGTTTTAAATTTTGTGTGAAAAATTATCATTTAAATTTAAGTAGCAGCACTTTATGATATATTAAACATTTACTTAAAAATTTTTATTTTACTATTAATTTTAGCAGAATTGGGCTGTTCACATCAAATTATTATATCAGTTAATTTGGAAAGCACTGTATAATGCAACTTAACCACTAGCACTGTAAAATAGCAAATTTAAAAAGTAACTAAAATGTGTAAGCAACAATTTATGATTCATGCTAGCCAGGGTTGTTGTTTATTTAAGCTATAGATATGATTTGCTATAATCTAGGAAGACTTATTTGAAAAAGAAATAATACTGCCTCTGCCTCCTGATGTGCTTCAAAACTTAGCATTATTTGTGCCTTGCATAGATTTTTTTTTTCAGTGCAAAGAATAGAACTTCTCAGAGCACTTTCATGTATTCTCATTTAATTTTTACAATTCCGTGAGTTAGGTAGAGTATGCAGTATGATAACACAGTTAAATTCTGTGTGGCTGTGGAGCCAGTTGCATTTGTTCAGATCCTATCTTTTATCACTTACAGTCAGTGGTGGCCATAGACAAAATACTTAACCTCAAGCTTTAGGTTTCTCATATGTAAAATGGGGGTGATGGTAGTGCTAGGTTTCTCATATGTAAAATGAGGGTGATGGTAGTGCTTGCCTGACAGTGTTAATTTGAGGATTAAGTCAGTTAATAACATATAAAACAATACTTGAACATGCTTAGTGCTCAGTAAATGTTAGCCATTAATTATTTTCTGAAAATATAATAGCTTATAGCTATTTTAGGGAAAAGCTAAGGCTAAAGACCCTCACCCTTTCCTTTAAGCCTACACCCATTTAACTACTTAGATTCTTCTTCCATTAAGGGTCCCTTCCTAAATAAAAGCATTTAAAAATCAAACAGAAAACCACAGTTGCTATTTGTTAAGGAGAATAATACTTTAACATGAGCATGCCTACACTTAACCAGTTTATCAAAAGTAACATTTAGGATAAGTTAATTTCATCTAAAATGTGCCTGGAGTTTGAGAACTTTGCTCATGGTTACATGCAAGGGTGTGAGTTGAAATGGAAATGGGAAATACAAAATGAAGGGTGAAGACTGGAAAACAACCTTTCTCTTCTTCCTTTTTTTTTTTTTTTTTGGCCAGGGCTGGGTTTGAACCCGCAACCTCCTGCATTTGGGGCCAGCGCCCTACTCCTTTGAGCCATAGGCACCACCCACAACCTTTTTCTACTTTGATGTTTTTCATTGTTTGGGCAGTGAGCTTCTAAAATTCTGTTTGTAATCCCAGCACTCTGGTAGACCGAGGTGGGTGGATCATTTGATTTCAGAAGTTCAAGACCAGCCTGAGCAAGAGTGAGATGCCATTTCTACTAAAAAATAGAAAAACTAAGACTGGGCATAGTGGTTGATGCCTGTAATCCTGACACTCTGGGAGGCCCAGCCAGGTGGATTGCTTGAGCTCAGGAGTTGGAGACCAGCCTGAGCAAGAGCCAGACCCTGTCTCTACTAAAATAGAAAAATTAGATGGGCATTGTGGCAGGTACCTGTAATATCAGCTACTTGGGAGGCTGAGGCTGGAGAATCACGTGAACCCAGGAGTTTGAGGTTGCTATGAGCTATGATGCTACAGTATTCTAGCCTGGCACAACAGAGCGAGACTCTGTCTCAAGAAAAAAAGGAAAATAGTCAGGCATCATGGTGGGCATCTGTAGTCTCAGGTACTTGGGAGGCTGAGGCAAGAAGATCTTTTGAAATCAAGAGACTGAGGTTGCTGTGAGCTATGATGATGCTACAACACTCTACCCAGGACAACAGATTGAGACTGTCTCAAATAAATAAATAAATAAATAAAATGTTGTCTTTCACGTAGAATAGAAGGTATTCTTTGGTAATAGTAGGTATATAATAGATGTTCCATGAATGGAATGGAATACATTTTATGAATGAATGAGTAGAAAGACAATTAAATATTAAGCCATATCAAATGGTTGAATTTGATTTGTTAAATTAAAAACAAAAATGGCAAGCTAATTCATTCATAAAACCACAGGGAAAAAACTAATTTAAAATAAATTAGTAAAATGTATTCTAAGATCTCCAATTTCTTATAGCTCTGTTTGGTTTTAGATATTATGTAGTAGGATTTCGCATGATTTTATTGAAGCATTCTTAAATTTATGATTTATTACTTTGACACTTAAGTTATGTTTCCATGTTATCAGTTAGAATTTGGTTCTTTATGTTACTGATTATCTAATTGACATATGTCAAAAGCTTTTAGTGCTTAAAAGTGTTCTCATAGCTCTATAAATTTAATCAATCATCAGTCTTCTCATTAAACTTGAATTCTTTCCTTTTACATTGTTTGTCATTCTTTCTATTCATTGCAGGAATGCTAATTATCAGGTACTAGAGGTAGCTTTTCTCTTTAGTTGAGCAGAAAATATCTAAATTTGGATATATTTATTCTAGTAGAAATCAAGTATAAGTCATTTTATGAAGAAAAACATAAACTATTAAATTAGATCTCAAAATTATCTTGTGCTTTTGTTTGCTTTTGTCTTTTGAACTTCCAAAAAGGAAGAATAACATTTATTAATTATCTGCTATCATACATGTATATGTGTATGCATGCATTTTTTGGTTGTTGTTGAAACAGAGTCTCACTTTGTTCCCCCCAGTAGAGTGTCATGGCATCATAGCTCACAGCGACCTCAAACTCTTGGGCTCAAGCAATTCTCTTGTCTTAGTCTCCCAAGTAGCTGGGACTACAAGGTGCCGGCCACAATGCCCAGCTATTTTTAGAGACGAGGTCTCCCTCTGGCTCAGGTTGGTCTTGAACCTGTGAGCTCTGACAATCCACCCACCTCAGCCTCCCAGAGTGCTAGGATTACAGGCTTGAGCCACCACACCCGGCCTATGCATGCATTTTTAAACAAGACTAGCATGTATGTTAACATGTATGTCTTTAGAGAGACATCTCCTTTTCTATAGTAAAATCTACAGGAAAGGTAATAAGAGTAACCTGAAAGAAAAATAAACTATATTCTTAGAAATTGTTACTTTAAAGTATGTGTTAATAAAATTATATACAAGGCCCTGTGTTTGCAAGTTTTTTTAAATGATAGTTATTTTGAAATAATATCTGCCTAAATAAAATATACCTGTATTAATAATAATTAATTATTTCTAGGCATATAATAAATGAAAAAGCAGTTGGAAAAATGCATAGTGTAAGTTTATTATAATTCTCTGAACATTAATTATATGCCATTAATGGACATAAGCTCTATAATTTCTCAAAGTCAGGCAGATAACGTGTCTTACCGGTTTTCCTGCATTCTAAGTGAAACTTTGGATCATACCTGTTTTCACAAAGACTTTATATATCATTGCTAATTATTATGAATTCCAAATATGATTTATAGTTCCAATTTAAAAAATTTTACCTTTGCATGAAACATACAAATATGGTTTCCCATTAGCCAAAAGTTGTACCTATTGCATTGAATCTAATTGATCGTGAGTCATACCTTTATTTTATGTATCAGAAAGAAAAAAAAATATTGCCAGTTAAAACTGTTGTATGTCTTTAGTTATTAAATCAGTCTGATTGTAGAGATGTTAATATTTGGAAAAAATATATATCTTATACAAATTCAGCTATGCTGATGAATGTATGGACTGATCAATACTTAGCTAAGGATCCAAGGATTGGCTAAGTATTGATCAGTCCAGCATAGCTGAATTCTGAAAAACAGCAGTGACAACTGCAACAAAAAAATAACTCAGTGAATTCAGTTTTTTTTAAAAAAAGATGTCCAACTTCTTAAACAAAAAGTAATGACTAGCCCAAGTTATCAAAAGCTTACAATATGTTACTTTCACATACTTAAGGATTACAGTTTTAAGTAACATAACTCTTTTAAAACTTGTTTGTTCCAAGTCGCGTTTAAGCTAATTCTTGAGTTGAACTATAAATGGGAGTCATTTCACCAAGTTAAATGTGTTTCTTTTTTAAAAAGGTTTGGTTGAAGACTTTAAATATACTCTCAGTACCTTTCGCTTGGCTTGCAAAGAAAAAGTAAAGTAGTAATTTTGTCTGTTTTCTTCACTTATGATGAATTAGGTATATTAATTACAACAAATGGACTAATTGGGTAAGATTTATTATTTGTCCAATTAATGCAGTGAGTGGATGGGGGCAATTACAAATTGATATAGTGTAGATTGCAGCTTGTTCACAGCATCTACTAGTAACGTGTGGGCAGGATTTAGATGAGTGCATAAATTACATCTGAAAATCAAATATAGACACGTCAAGTATAAACACTGCAGTTTTCTAGTGCCAGTACTTATAAAATGAATTAACATTTCACATTCATACCTTAGTTTGAAATTGCCCTTTGATGACAGAAACAACCTATGTTTTGATAGTTCATTACTTTACTTGGCTGAATATCTGTTGTCAGATTTTGCTAATGTTGATAACAGATCCCTTTAGTGTTTTTATTTATTTATTTATTTATTTGTAGAGACAGTATCACTTTATTGCCCTCAGTAGAGTGCCGTGGTGTCACACAGCTCACAGTAAACTCCTGCGCATAGGCAATTCTCCTGCCCCAGCCTCCAGAGCAGCCAGGACCACAGACACCCGCCACAATACCCGGACCCTTTTTTGTTGCAATTTGGCTGGGGCTGGGCTTGAACCCACCACCCTCAGTATATGGGGCCAGCACCCCATCCACTGAGCCACAAGTGCCACCCCCCTTAATGGTTTTTTTTTTTTTTTTTTTTTTTGGCAGTTTTTGGCAGGGGTCAGGTTTGAACCCACCAGCTCCAGTATATGGGGCCAGTGCCCTACTCACTGAGCCACAGTCACCACCACCCCCTTAATATTTTTAAAAACAGAACCTGGCCAGTCATATAATGGCTTACACCTGAAGTTTCTTACACCTGAGCTTACACCCCAGTTTCTTTTGCATAAAGCTTTATTATTAATATATTCTATATTAAATTAAGTAAGTATTATTTTGTTGCTTTATTTTGGAGATATTTCTCCTTTAAATAGCAAACTATCAGTTTATTTGAAGAATGTATTTATAATTGAATTTTGTCATTTATAAAGAAATTTTATTTTATAATTAATACAGTAAATTCTTTATAATTCATGATGAAAGACTGGTATGCTCTGTACCAATTGGGTATTTTGCTTAACTGATTTTATATTTTCTACTTTTGAAACATGTAATTTCCTTCAGGTAACATTTGTGGCTATTTGTTGTCATTGTGCAAGGGGTCCAGATTTCTGGTTGTTTGAAAGTCGAATGAACTTTAAGATAATGTAGTTTCATATTTCTTTTTAGTCATTAAACTGTGGGGTTTCTTTTAAAATTTATTTATATTTTTTTGAAACAGAGTGTTAAATTCTTTTGCCCTGGATAGTATGCAGTGGTGGCATCATAGCTCTTGGCAACCTCCAACTCCTGGGCTCGTGGGATCCTCCTGTCTCAGCCTCCTGAGTAACTGGGACTGCTAGCACATACCACCCCACCCAGCTAATTTTTTCTATTTTTAGTACAGAGAGGGTCCCACTCTTGCTCAAGCTGGTCTTGAATTCCTGACCTCGAACAATCCTGCCTCTGCCTCCCAGAGTGCTGGGATTACAGGCAGGAGCCACCATCCCTGATCTTCTTTTTTCATCTTTTAGAACCGAAATTTCCCTGTCTATATGGTGGAACTTATAGACAGGGAAAGAACTTAATACTTGCCTTGCCTGCTTAGAGTTTTTCCCAGAATCAACTGAGATACTATAGCCAAAGGCACTTTGATATTTTAAATGTTCTAGAAATATAGAATAATTTTATTATCCTGAGTATTTATTCCTAGAATGTTCTACACTGCTTAACATCCTCAAAGCATTGGTTCGTAAACCTGGTACAGCATCAGAACTTTGGGGGATATTTTAAAAAGTTACATTGGGGTTCCTAGATCAAACGCTTGACGTTGGGATCTATAATGGGTTTATTTTTTTTTTAATTTTAATTTTGAAATAATGTCAGACTTGCAAAAATAGGTCAGAGTTCCCTTAGGCTCTTTACACAGCTTCCACAAATGTTAACATCTTACATAATCATAGCACAATTATCAAAAGCAGGAAGTAAACTTTTATGTAATCCTGCTAACTAATCTATAAACCACATGCAAATTTCATCAGTTCCTTTTTGTTTGTTTGTTTGTTTGTTTAATTTTTGGCCAGGATCTAATTCAGGATGCTACATCTCATTTTGTCATCTCTTCCAGTTTGGGACAATTTAAGACATTCTCACTTTTGAAGCATACTGTCCTGTTATTTTGAAGCATCCTCTCAGTTTGAGCTTGTCTGATGTTTCCTCATGATGAATCTGTATTCTTAAATAGACAGCTTTCGGCTCGGCACCCATAGCACAATGGTTACAGTGCTGGCCACGTACACCGAGTCAGGCGGGTTCGAACCTGGCTGGGGCCTGCTAAACAGCAATGGCAACTGCGATAAAAAAATAGCTGGGCGTTGTGGTGGGCACCTATAGTCCTAGCTACTTGGGAGGCTGAGGCAAGAGAATTGCTTAAACCCAAGAGTTTGAGCTGTGACGCCACAGCACTCTACTTAGGGTGACATAGGAAGACTCAAATAAATAAATAGCCAGCTTTCTAATAAAACCTGCTCTCCACATTAGGAATTACTGATCTGATCCTAATCTAATTAATTGTTACCTATTATATTAATATTAATTAATTGTTCCCCTTTATAGATCTGATCCTAATCTAATTAATTGTTACCTATTATATTAATATTAATTAATTGTTCCCCTTTATATTACCTAGATATCATTTTAGAATGTACAACAAATTGCTATGAGTTTACAGTGTTCAAGATTCAGTGTTCCAGGTAAATAACTGTAGTTTTGAAATCTTTTACATATAGATACACGCACACTTTATTTATTTATTTATTTATTTTTGAGGCAGAGTCTCATTTTGTCGCCCTCGGTAGAGTGCCGTAGCTTCACAGCTCACAGCAACCTCCAGCTCTTGGGCTTAGGTGATTCTCTTGCCTCAGCCTCCCAAGTAGCTGGGACTACAGGCACCCGCCACAACGCCTGGCTATTTTTTTGTTGCAGTTTTGGCCGGGGCTGGGTTTGAATCCACCACCCTGGGTATATGGGGCCGGCGCCCTACTCACTGAGCTATAGGTGCTGCCCCACACACCCTTTATTTATTAAAAAATTTTTTTTGTATTTTTAGAGATGAGGTTTTGTTATATTATCTAGGCCATCAAACTCCTCAGCTGAAGTAATCAGCCTCCCAGGTAGTTGAGACTATAGGCATAAGCCATCATGCATGGCTTATACTTTTTTTTTTTTTTTTTTTTAGACAGAGTCTCACTATGTCACCCTCGGTAGAGTGCCATGGTGTCACAGTACACAGCAACCTCAAACTCTTAGGCTTAAGCAATTCTCTTGCCTCAGCCTCCCAAGTAGCTGGGACTACAGGCTTATACTTTTTTTGTAAACTCAGAGTTATGTCAATCAAGAATGATTTCAAAACTGACTTTTTTTCATCATGGAAGTATATGCCCTTTTAAAATAGAAAGGGCATGTATAAAATTTTGGACTTAAAAATGTTTAGTAGAAAACTATTATATCAGAAATATCCATACAAAGTTAGAATTTGAAAAAGATTCTTGCATGGGTTATCAAAAATGGTTAATGAGTATATGAAATAAGATGTTATTCCAAGCCTATGCCATAATGTTGGAAGAAAAATACAAAATATATGGAAAATAAAATAAAAGTTTGTTGTTAAAATAAAGTTTTCTAATAATATAACAAATGCTTATCAAAGCTACGATGAGAAACATTTTTATCTAACCCATCACCACCACCAAAGGGTATTTAAGATAGATTTGGTAGTTAATACCTATTAATTAGTATTTATTTTCTAGAGATTTAGGTAGTATTTATTTATAAAAATAATATTTAAGCAGCTTTGTCCTTTGTCCGTAGAGAATCTTTCTTTAATCCCCTCATACCACCATAAAGGAACAGCAAGTATTATTGCTTTACAGTCATTTATAAATTTAACAAAAATGTCAAGATCCCTGTTTCTCATTTCATTGACATTTTTATTCAGTGGGACTTGAGTCTTTAAGCAGGGATTTAACACTGTGTCAAATGTATTTCACATAATTCATTTTAAGCAACATTGAAAAACATTAACAGTCATTGATTTGATTGTCATGAGAAACTGTTATTTAGTCAGCTAAACTCTCATTTTACTAGTGTAGTCATCATCTATAAATTAGTGGAAAATACCAATGTCAATTGAAAATGGATAGTAGGGCGGTGCCTAAGGCTCAAAGGAGTAGGGCACCAGCCCCATATGCTGGAGGTGGCAGGTTCAAACCCAGCCCTGGCCAAAAAAACTGAAAAAAAAGAAAAGAAAAGAAAATGGGTAGTAAATAGGAGGAAGTATCAAATACCTATTTCCACTACCCAATTTTACTTAGTATTGTCCTTGATTCTGGCATTGAAAATCATCTGCACAAGTATGTTAGGATGTAGCAAATAATTTCTAGCAGGATATTGGTTACCCCTAGAAGGAGGCTCTTACTAGAATAGACACGAGAGGAGGCTTCTGGGAAGCTAGTTAGACAGTTATATTCATTTCAAGAGAATTCATCGAGCAGTACTCTGAAGTGAGTGCTTTTCTGAATTTACATTTTATTTTAACATTAGCAGACTGTTGTACTCTTAGGTTTATAGAAAATGAAGGATTGGATTTGGTATTTTGAGATCCTGGTGCCTTTGAGATATCTTTATGGATATGACTAATAAGCAGTTGGTTATATAGTTCTGAAGCTTGGAGGAAAGGTCAAAACCAGAGATAGTTTTTTTTTTAAGCCCAGAACTCCTGGGCTTAAGTCGTTCTCTTGCCTCAGCCTCCCAAGTAGCTGGGACTACAGGCGCCTGCTACAACGCCTGGCTATTTTTTGGTTGTAGTTGTCATTGTTGTTTGGCAGGCCCCGGCTGGATTTGAACCCACCAGCTCTAATGTATGTGGCTGGCACCTTAGCCACTTGAGCTATAGGCGCCGAGCCTAGAGATAGATATTTGTGAATCTTCAACTTCTAGGTGGTAGTTAAGAATAGCTTTAATTAAATCAGCCAGGTATAGTTTATTGAGAGAGAAGGTGGCTGAAGACAGAACTTGAGAAACACCAAAGTTCAAGGGACTGATAGAGGAGAGTTGCCAATGGCTGAATGCTTCTGAAAACCAGCATTCAAGGAGTAAATAAAGAGGACCCAAAATTTAGTTGGAAAAAGATTAGCAAGAATCAGAAGACTGTTGTATCATGGAGTCAAGAAGTGTGCAGAAAGGGAATGATCATTAGTTACATGTCAGGAGAGGAGACTGAAAATTTCTGTTGAATTTGGCCGTTTAAAGGTCATATGTGAGCTTAAGAGTTGAGGCTTTGGAGTAAGGTATACTTGATTTTGGTCTTTATTTTTATTTGTGCAGCTTTGAGCAAGTTATTTAACTTCTCTAAACTTCAATTTCCTGCCCTTTTAGAATAATAGTCCTTGCCTCTCAGAGTTGTGTGAACACTGAGTGAGAGAATGTATGTGAAGTCAGCACAGAGGCTGCCCTGGAGTCAGCACTGAATAAATGGGAGCTGGGGGTGTGGAACACAGTCTCAAGGGTTCAGGCTATGGCGGGAGCTGGGGGTGTGGAACACAGTCTCGAGGGTTCAGGCTATGGCGGGAGCTGGGGG
>NW_003852453.1:5921870-5929482 GCF_000181295.1 Otolemur garnettii
AGGGTTCAGGCTATGGCGGGAGCTGGGGGTGTGGAACACAGTCTCAAGGGTTCAGGTTATGGTGGATTGAGGAATGAAACGGAAATGATTTTTTTTTTTTTTTGAGAATTTATGGTTTAAGAAGGAGAAAGGATTATTTGGTATCCAAAAGTAAATATACTGATAGCCTCAAGGAAAATTTTCACTCTAGGAGGAAAATTGGCCTAAGGAAAAAGGACTGGAACAGGAAGGAAATAAACAGTGAAGGTGGTGGAAGGGAATGGGGTGTAACTGTGTTTGGTTCCTTAAAGTTGGTTCAGAATATCTTCTTGAATCTCCTCTGGTTTTCTGCTTCCAACGTAAGCTATATTTTTTACTCATGTTCAGTTTTTTTCAGTATTCAGAACTCAATTAGATGAGACACCAAGTAAGAATTGCCATTATCCTACTGAACATGCTAATCGTACCAACACAGGAATGCTGTAGAGAGAAATCGTTCTGCAGCTTTCCTCATCTCTCCTTTATCACCAAGTCCTGTTGGATTGCTTCCAGAATTCTCTCACCTCTGCATCCACATTGCTGTGCCCCTAGATTACACTCTTCTTTCACCTGAGTTGTCATTTGCTGTATCAGTGACTTTTCTGGCTTGTGTTCCACTTCATTTAATCTTATTGCTCCCTTGCCTAAAATTCTTCTATCTTCCAATTGCTTTATTTTTTTCATTTCAAAATATCCCAGTGCCTATTCATTAAGCATTTGTTGCCAGAGATGAACAAGGCAGGTTCCTTTTAACTTCCTGTCTTGTGAAGCTGTCAGGAAAAGCAGGCATAGTGATCCCTGCCCGTAGTCTCAGCCACTTCGGAGGCCGAGGCAGGAAGATTGCTTGAGGCCATAGTTTCAGACCAGCGTGTGCAACACAGCAAGACCCTGTCTTTTTAAAAATTTTTAAAAGCTGTCCTTAAAATGTTAACTCTTTGTGTGTGCTAAGGCCTTCATGGGGGTGAAGGTCAGCTTCACCGTGTACAGTTGTCCAGCTCTCTGCTTCCTCCCTCTGTCTGTACTCTTAAGTTCCTGTCCTACTGTAACTACTACGTATTCCTTCACTTCTCTGTAGTATCCCCCTGCCTGGAATATCCCCTGCCTCTTCCTCACTACCTGTTAAACTCCTTTTCATCATTCAATTCCTGTCTCAAACTTTACCTTTTCTGTAAAGCCACCTTAACTCCTCAGGAAACATAAACACTTTCCTTTGTGTTCACATCATATCCTGAGCTAAGCTCCACAGCATTTGAACTATGATCATAGTCTGACTAGGATACTGTCAGATTAGGAACTGTGTCACTTTATTTTCAAGTCCTAGAACCTAGGAAAGCGCCTGGCTCATACTAATTAGAAGTAATTACCACTAGTTGAGAAATTGATGTGTGTCAGGAAAGTGCTAAGAGCAAATATAAATTATCCTATTTTATTCTCAGCAACAGTGGAAGTAGCTATTACAGTATCCCTATTTTCCAGGCAAGAAAACTGAAGATAAAGAGATTAAATAATTTGTCCAGTGTCTCACAAATAGGTAAATGATAGAGTCAAGGTTTAAATCTTGGGTCCTGTGATTTCAAAGTACATGGTCTTAACTTTCAAGTTCTCCATTATAAATAAATAATTGTTTAAAGAATTCTGATTTTTATTGATAATTATACCAGGAAGTATTGGGGAAGTTTTTAATTTCTGGAACACATATCTAAAATAGAATTTTGAGGTGGCGCCTGCAGCTCAGTGAGTAGGGCGCCAGCCCCATATACCGAGGGTGGCGGCTTCAAACTTGGCCCCGGCCAAACTGCAACAAAAAATAACCTGGCATTGTGACGGGTGCCTGTAGTCCCAGCTACTCAGGAAGCTGAGGCAAGAGATTTGCCTAAGCCCAGGAGTTGGAGGTTGCTGTGACACCATGGCACTCTACCGAGGGCGATAAAATTGAGACTCTGTCTCTTAAAAAAGAAAAACAATAATAGAATTTTGCTGATTAGTAATTAGCATAGTTTATTTATTCGTATGGTGCTTTAAGATTATGCCCCTGGGTGGGAAAGAGGTGAGGGATGAAAAATTACCTGTTGGATACAGTGTACACTATTTGAGTGATGGGTTCTGCTATACAAAATATCCCTGTAGCAAAACTACACTTGTACCCCCTAAATCTATTGAAATTTTTAGAAAAAAATTATGTCCCTGCATTTGTTGAAGCAGATAAAGAAAGGTTGGTGTTTTGTACTTACCTAAGGAGAGAAAAAAACTTTGATTTTAAATCTATTTGATATGTTTATGTGTAAATATTAATATAGGAAACATAAATATATAAAGATACACTAACATACATACTGTATAAAAATAATAATGTGAAAAATAATAGAACTCTTTAGGAACATACAGTATAGATGAGGTAACCGTTAACGTAAGTGAAAGAATTAAAGAAAAATTGTTAAATTGTCTTAAATAAGGGAAAAATTACTGCTCAGTAAAAAGCAGCAGAGGGAGGCTCAGGGCCAGTAGCTCAGCAGCTAGGGCACCAGCCATATACACCGGAGCTGGTGGGTTTGAATCCAGCCCAGGCTTGCCAAACAACAATGACAACTACAACCAGAAAATAGGCATTGTGGTGGGCGCCTATAGTCCCAGATGCTTGAGAAGCAAGAGAATTGCTTAAGCCCAAGAGTTTGAGGTTGTTGTGAGCTGTGATGCAATAGCACTCTACCCAGGGTGACTTAGTGAGACTCTGTCTCAAAAAAAATAACAGAATAGCAGAGGCTTTTAGGGAATAGGGCAGTTCAGGGACAGTAAGTGGCATTTGAATTTAATAAGAGGTAGAAAGGAAAAAAACTTCCATCCCGAGTCTCCAAGATGATAAAGTAAATGAATTCATACTATTAAATACAAAACAATTACATCACCTGGTGTTTTTTCCGTCTTGAGCCTGAAAAACAAACAATAGCCCTTGTCTGCCTTACAATGCTTAGAAATATGTTAACTGTAGTATTAGTTTGTGTTTGTTCTATTAGAATAGAGTTTATGTTTTGAAAATGTCATTGTGGATTTCAGGGTAATTAGCATCCTTGGTTGGACATGCAGGGGATATAAAATGGAAGAAGAGGTTATCGTGGCAATCTTGATTTGACCAAAAATGGGAAAATGCAAGGTGTTCTTACTGTTTACTCTTTTCCTCTTGAAACAGCAAACTCATTATTACATTGGGTAAGAAACAAAAAAGAAAGAATGAGTCTTCAGATGAAATATCTGATGCAGAGCAGATGCCACAGCATACATTCAAAAATCAAGACTCTCAAGTAAGTATTAAAATCTCTTCTGAGGAAAGAAACACTGTTAGGATTGTTTTAGGTAGTATAATATTGCCTTATAGATATTTACAGTGTAGATTAGTGATAAAAATACCTTTTATTGTAAGATAGAACTTAGAACTTATAGGATAGCATTATTACAATATGCCCTTAGTAGTATTCCCATAGAATATTAGACTTGGTTGAGGAAATTTACATGTCCTCTCCAAACCCCTCATTTTTCAGACAGTGAAACTGAAGCCCAAACAGGCAAAGTAACAATAACAAAGTACTCGATGACTTTTAGCATGGAGAAATATCTAGTGATAGTATCCTGAGCATATAGAATGCTTTGAATGAACTTATGTTGGCAGTCTTAATTTTTTAAATCACATGCAAATAACAAAGCAAATGCATTGAATCATTCCTAGAAATAATTCCTCTAGTCTGCTTCTGTTGAAGAAAAGATAACCGATTATACTTAAAATGCCCCAATATAGACATAAATACTGTGCACTTTGCCCTTTTTGCTTTAAGAATAGGTAGATATTCAAAATAACCCTGTGAAGTTAAAAATTATATATAGTGAAGGTCATAATAATTCAGGCCACCCTCTGCTCTGTAATAATTAAAATATAAATGTAGGCCGTAGGGGTGGTGGCATTTGTTGAATTATGGGGCCAGAAAGCCCCTGAATGGCCTTTCTTCTTCCTCATGCAGCTTCTTATCCAATGGGAGAGTAGTGGCTCAAGGCTCCTGGGCTGCTGCAAGAGTTGAGGTAAGGGCAGTGACTGAAGCTCCTAATATTATATGGCCTGGCTTTTCTTCATATGTTATCCTTAACTTAGGCAAACTTATATTTAACTTATTCAATATGAGACAAGTTAGTTTAATTTTTGCTAGAGTAATGCTGGCCATTTTTCCATTATGCAGTTGCCAAACAGTGGAATGATAGGGTAGGCGAACATGTGCGTTTCTTCCATGCTTTCCACTACAGTGTGAGATGGCTTTCAGGGCTGTGTTGCTTTAACACCAAAAACTAAAAGGAAAATATATGGTGATGGAAAGAAATATTTTCCAAGAGTTATACATCTGTATTTTTGATATATTGCCGTTATATAATAATTATGTCATTGTATAAATTATGGAAAGGTCTGTGTAGCTTTTAACCACAATAGGAGATCGTCCAGATTGAACTTTTGGAAACTAATTAAGGTTTGGAGTCAGGTGGAAATCTAAATATGTGATTTGGTCTTTAATTTTAGTAGAGAATATTTTAGTAGTCCAACTACATATAGAGACCTAAATTAAAGAAAAAAATGCCCCTACAGCAGATCATGCTAGTAGGATCATGACAGAAAACAAGTGACAGGTTATCACAGTGAAGTTGTTTAAATAGCATAACGCTTCTGACATCTTACACAAAGTGCTGTGAGAAAAGGCAGAAATAAGAAATTAGAAGGAAGAATTTATCCGTATTTTAACTTGTGTTTTAAAAGTCATTATAGAAAAAGAAACCTAGAATAAAGCACATTAGCCAAAAATATGGATATCAGATTAGTTTTATGTTTTAAAACTAGTAGAGATGTTGTGTGACAGAGAAAGATAATTGGCCAAAGTGACGCCTTATTTGGTTTTACTTAATGTATAACTATATACTCCAGTGGCATATAATTTATGGTAAAATCATCTATAGTCTCATACTTTTATAGACTTTGAAATTAATCTGTTAGTCTAATAAAGTCTTCATAGGATGAGGAGGGAGTTTAAATAAGTGACCCTCCTTCTGTTTTGTGAAGAATCGCCCAAGTGTTCTTTTGTGAGTTTGCAGGATTCTTTCAGGTCACTCATTTACTATTTACTAAAGATTAAGTGAGACATTTCTAAGTACTAATAGATCCCTAAGTGACCAGAAAGGAAATTATAATGCTGAAAACATCCAACAGAATTTTCTAAAAATGTGCTGAATTGTTCTCAAACTTTATTATTTAAAAACCATGCCCAGTGAGTTTTTTTTTTTTTTTTGAGAGACAGAGCCTCAAGCTATCCCCCTGGGTAGAGTGCTGTGGCTTCACAGCTCACAGCAACCTCCAACTCCTGGGCTCAAGTGAGTCTCCTGTCTCAGCCTCCCAAGTAGCTGGGACCACAGGCGCCCGCCACAACGCCCAGCTATTTTTTGGTTGCAGCCGTCATTGTTGTTTGGCGGGTCCGGGCTGGATTTGAACCCGGCACCTTAGGTGTATGTGGCTGGCACCTTAGCCACTTGAGCCACAGGTGCAGAGCCCCCAGTGAGATATTAATAAATACATGTTATTGTTAGAATAATAAGTGTCACAGTTGTTTATTAATTTAAACTATTCTTGAACATTAAGATCTATATGATGCCCATAATAGAATTCTAAATTTTTTTTAGCCTAGTGCCAGAAATCCACAGAATTTTCCCCACCAGGGAAAAATAAATAATTCACATCTTTTTCAAAATAGAATGTGGGAAAATTGGATCCCTGGCAGTCCCTTTAGTATGACTTTTATGTTATACCTGTATGTCTCCTATGAACGTGTTATTTTGAGGTTTAAAAATCTAAATGCCTTATAGTCAAGAGACAGTGACTCATCTTAGATGAGGCCTGGCCTTGGCTACTGCATTTGACTGACCATATTAGTGCCTTTGTTTCTCATAACACTATTTTCACAAGAGAAAGAGGCAGAGGCTCATGTTAAAGGCCACTGAAATCTTACTTGGATACAAAATAACAGTTTGAGCCCGCACTGCAGCACTGACTCCGCCAATTTTGTCATGGCTACGGAAGTCAATGAAATACCTGCCAAATAGGAAACAGGCAGAAACCAAAAGAACTGTGGGTTATTTTGCCGGTTGCATTTTGGGGGAGTGTTGTGAAAGATACTAAGTATATAGAAGAAGATGGAGTAGGATAAAGAAGGGATGGATTTACCAAGTGTTGAGCAATAGAACAGTTGGCTGAGATGCCTCTACCTAGTAGGATTTTAAGGAAGTAGAAAAGTAAACTTAAACTCCTTGGAATTTTCAGTGAGATTTTTCTTTTATAGTGGAAACATCAAAAGATTTGTAACTTTGTTGGTTTTTTATCTTTAAGTTCTCTTTATAATATAAAACTTTTGAAACAAATACTAGACATTTAGGGAGGTAAGTAAAGTCATGTGTATTTGAGTACTGATTTTAAATTACTCAGATTATTTAAAAATCATGTTACTTTATAATACTTTGTAGAAGGCTTAATTTTGCTTGATGATAGTGATCTTCTTTATTTTTAAAGAAAGCTAGTAAAGTTAATGATACAGTTCCTTCATTCAAAATTATTTGGTAGATTTAATTCTTTATCATCATATACATTTCCTTTAAAACATTTAATATTTTAATTTATTCTGCTTTAAACACAATTTCACATGCTTTGACAAATATTATTTAATTTCTTCTTCTAGGTTTATGTCCCCAATTAATTATTTAGCCAGTATTCATCTTATACACCTTTTAGATAATGGGGCTAAAACTGTGAAAGTATAAATAGTTTAAAATACGTATTGCCCAAGATGTGACATGCTTAAATAAAACAAATACCTTTTTATTCTTAGCAGTAGCTTCTAAAGAAAAGTAAATATTATAATAATAAAAACATTACTAATAAAACATATTTTGCCCAACCTGCGTAATAGTTTTAAAAAAGAGAGATCCCTTTATTCTTAACAGTTTCCAAAGGAGGTAATAAAGATGTTACTAATCTTTGTTACTTAAAATAGTAAAACTATGGGAAGATTGTAAACCTGTGGCAAAGGGCACGTTACAATCTTCCTTTATGTAAGAAGAAAGATAGGAAAAAATGAGTGTTGAATTTAACTTTAAAAATTTAATATACAAAATTGCCAACTTTGGGGGTAATCATTTTGAAAATTGTTCTTTCGAAATAAGTTACACGAATCTGATCCTTGTGGTTCATTACAGAAAAGAAGATCAAATCGACAAATTAAAAGAAAAAAATATGCAGAAGATGCAGAAGGGAAACAATCTGAAGAGGAGGTTAAATACTCCATGAAAATAAAAAAGAATTCAGCTCCTTTACCTGGTGAACAGCCTTTGCAATTATTTGTGGTAAGACACATTTGGGATTATGACAAAACATTTCTGACCAGTGTAAATTATATAAAATATTTATGTTGTTGTGCCTCCTAAAAACTATTCCAGCTCATTTTCCTGGATTCTATATTATTAATTACAGAGTCATTCAAATTTGGACCCTTAGGGATTCATCTTTTTTTCATTTTTTTTTTTT
>NW_003852453.1:5929502-5931683 GCF_000181295.1 Otolemur garnettii
ACCTTCTACATATATCTTTCTGAAATTCCTTCAGAAAGAAAATGACATTAATTTCCTATTGAAAACTCTCCTAATGGTCCTTTTAAAAAACTTTTTTTAAAATTTCAGTAGATTTAGGGGGTGCAAGTGCTTTTTTTTTATTACATGGATGAATTGTATATTGCTGAAGTCGGGACTTTATCACCAGAAGAGTGTACATTGTAACCGACTGGTAGGTTTATCTCTCCCTCATCAGTTTTTAATGTCCGTTATACTGCCTTGTGACTGTGTGTATTCTTTGTTGAGCTCTCACTGATAACGGAGAACTTGTGGTATTTGTTTTTTCGTTCCTGAAACATTTCACTTAGGATAATGATCTCTAATTCCATCTAAGTTGCTGCAAAAGACATTATTTCGTTCCTCTTTATGGCTCAGTGCTCCTCCGTGGTCCACAGATACCACATTATCCACTCATCAGTTGATGGACACATAAGTTGATTCCATGCCTTTATGATTATAAGAATTGTGCTGCAGTAAACATTTGGGGGCAGGGATCTTTTTTATAAAAACACTTTTTTTTCTTTGGGTAGATAGTAGGAATTGCTGGATTGAATGGGGTTTCTAAATCTTACAAAAATAATGATGCCTTTTTAGCACAGTATAAATACCTTTGGGATTTACCAAATGCCTTTTAGATTTTCTGGTTTCATTTCCTGCAACTCATTCCTCTGCTTTATGAACATAGTTCCCAGAACGCCATGTTTTGACACCTTTCTGCCTTACTATGCCCTTTTCTTTGTCTGTAATTCTCTTAGTCCCCCTTGTCTTCTATGTAAGCCACTCGTTGCTAGCTGAGTGACCCTGAGTCCTTGGTAGTACCAGTGGTGGCAATAATGGAGGTGATAATAGATTAAACTAGTTAACGGGTGTAAAGTACTGAGAATAATGTCTGACGTGTTACACAGCACAGTATGGGGCTGGGCATGGTGGTCCACACCACTGGACTCTGGCAGACTGAGGGAGAAGGATCACTTGAGGCCAGGGGTTTGAGTTCAGCCTAAGCAAGAATGAGACCCTGTCTCTACAAAAAATAGAAAAATTGTCCAGGTCTGTAGTCCCAGGTAACTCAGAAGGGTGAGGCAGGAGAATCACTTGAGTTTGTGGTTACAGTGAGCTATGATGATGCCGCAGCACTCTAGCCTGGGTACAAAGCACAGTATGTGTACTGTGATGATGACAAGGACAGTAACAATGGCCATATATTATTACCATTTTGTATTTCTTTCTTTTGTTTAATTGTTGGGGAATCATTGAGGGTACAGGAAACCAGGTTATACTGATTGCATTTGTTTAGGTAAAGTCCCACTTATAAGTAATTGTGTCTTGCCCCCAAAAGGCGTGTCACACACTGAGACCCCACCCCTCCCTCCTTCCCTCTCTCTGCTCTTTTTCCCCATGCCCCTCCCTGCCTCCTTCTCTCTGTCTCGCTCAGCTCTCCCCTTCCCCCACCCCCCAGTGTGTACTAGGTCATAAATTGTCCTTACTTCAAAATTGAATACATAGGATTCATGCTTCTCCATTCTTGTGATGCTTCCCGAAGAATAATGTGTTTGACTTCCATCCAGTCCATTTTTGTATTTCTAACATTTACCATAGTGCTCAGCAATTATGTAAATAACTCTTTGTTGAATATTAGTACATTCATAAACATACAAATGGCAACTTAAAGATGTTTCTGAGTATGTTCAATCTTGGGTTTTTTCCTTGCCCCCATAGGAGAATCCCAGTGAAGAAGATGCTGCAATTGTAGACAAAATACTGTCTTCTAGAATTATAAAAAAGGAAGTAAGTAATGGCAGATTACATCTTGCTTTATATTTTCTGGCCTACCTAAAGTATTACAATTATTGATTTTATTTTCTCAGATCTCACCTGGAGTGATGATTGATACAGAAGAATTTTTTGTAAAATACAAGAATTAGTAAGTATTTGAGTTAGAAAAATAGTTGAAAGATGTTGATTTAAATATAAATTAATATACTTGGTATATAATATGTAAAGTTAAAATTATGGGTTTTCAATGTATCTACATTTTTTTTTTTTTTGAGACGGAGCCTCAAGCTATCCCCCTGGGTAGAGTGCTGTGGCACCACAGCTCATAGCAACCTCCAACTTCTGGGCTCAAGCGAGTCTCCTGCCTCA
>NW_003852453.1:5932303-5935113 GCF_000181295.1 Otolemur garnettii
TTTTTGGCTGGGGCTGGGTTTGAACCCACCATCTCTGGCATATGGGGCCTGCGCCCTACCCTTTTGAGCCACAGGTGCCACCCAGTATTTGTTATATTGTTTAACTTTTCAGATTTTATTATTTTTATAAAAGACATTTCTTTCTTTCTTTTTTTATTTTTCTATTTTTGAGACAGAGTCTTACTCTGTCACTCTGAGTAGAGGAGTGCCATGGCATCATAGCTCACACCATCCTCAAACTCTTGGGCTCCCAAGTAGCTAGGAGGACAGATGCCCACCACAACTCCCAGCTAGTTTTTCTACTTTTAGTAGAGACAGGGTCTTGCTCTTGGTCAGGCTGATCTCGAACTCGTGAGCTCAAGCAGTCCACTCGCCTCAGCCTCCCAGAGTGTTAGGATTACAGGTGTGAACCTCCAGACCTGGTCATAAAAGACGTTTCTGATTTATCTTTAGTCCCAGCTGCTCAGGAGACCGAGACAAGACGATTATGTGAGCACAGAAGATCAAGGCCAGCCTGGGCAGTATAGCAAAACCTTAAGTTTTTGATGTCAGATGTACAGAATATGATGATTTGACATTAAAAGTTTAAATTTTAATCTTGATTATAGGTGAATTAACTTGTAAAAGTTGCTAATTTCCAGAAAATTAGGATTTCTTTGTTTAGTTTCCAACTTTTGTCTATACCTCCATGAAAACATTTTAAATAAAGTTACATGGGTTTCAAAACAGGTTAGCTTTCTGATCATGACAAAACTGTTTCAATGAAAAAACATTAAAGATAAATCACATCTTGCTGTTAAACTTTTAATCATTATGTCATTTTGTTTCTATATGGCAATGTAAACCTTTGAACTACAATCTTAGGATACAGTAATCATAGTGACTTTTCTTTTAGAAACTCTGTGGAGTCTCTTAAAATTAAATGAAATGAGCTACCTACCTATAACATTGAAAATAATGTTTTGTTTGGATGTTAAGATTAAAGTACATCTAGAAAGACATGGTTTTCTATATCATCCTAATATATTGCTTTTATAAAAATTTTAGCTCCTATCTTCACTGTGAGTGGGCCACAGAACAGCAACTTTTGAAAGATAAAAGGATCCAGCAGAAAATCAAACGGTTCAAATTGAGACAAGCACAAAGAGCACATTTTTTTGCAGACGTAAGAAAAAAATAAGACTATTATGTGTTGGACTCTGAACACGTAGTATTTTATTTATTTAAATTATTATTTTAATTCTTAGGCTTCCAATGTTAATATTTGAATGCAAATGCTATCTACATATTCAATATTTTTCTCTTTCCAAAACTAGGTTGGAAGTTAGCTAAAATAGGATCAGACTGGTAGATAATGCTTGTACTTATAAGATAGCCTGTATTTCAGTACTTAAGAGTTGAACGTAGCTGTGTTAATATCACAAAGAATTTATCAGCAAAGTTATTCAGGGAAAGGGAGCAATAACGTAGCAAGTAAATGGAAGATAAGATTTTTCAGTACATGAAATACGTTGCATATTTCCTAAACCAGCCTTGTGTGTGTGTGTACAGAGCATCGTTGAAAAACTTACTTTATCTTGCTAGGCCTCACAGAATGGCTTGATGTTCTATACTGCTCTGAAGTATTTTTTAAATATGCTCTTTTTTTAGAGCAGTTTTGGGTTCCTGTTAATTTTTTTATTTGAAATTTTAAAAACTTTTTTCTTTTAAATGAAGTAGTTGCAAGAATAGTACAACAATTCCCACACACATTTTAACTAGATTTCCCAAATGTTACTATTTTGCCATGTTTGATTTATCATTTTTTAAGATATAAAAGCATAAGTTTATTTTATATTAGAGGAAAGAAAATGGGGAGAGAGAATGCTCTATCATTTGTATGCTCTCTGTCCATATCTCTGTCTCATGCACACACGCTTTTTTGAACCATTTGAAAGTGAGTTGCAAGTACTTTAGTGTTTATTACCTAAAAACCAACGCATTCTTTATGTAAAAATAGTAGAGTTGACGTTGATGCAGCATTATTATCTCATCTACAGACCTTATTCCTATTTCACTAGTTGTTCCACGAGTGTTTTTATGGAAAATGTGTGTGTTTTATCTAGTTGAGAATGTAACCCGGCTTCACATTGCTTGTAGTTGTAATGTCTTCCTTAGTCATTCTCATTTCTTGGATTTTTTTTTTTTTTGAGACAGAGCCTCAAGCTGTTGCCCTGGGTAGAGTGCCGTAGCATCACAGCTCACAGCAACTCCTGGGCTCAAGGGAGTCTCCTGCCTCAGCCTCCCAAATAGCTGGGACCACAGGTGCCCGCCACAATGCCCGGCTATTTTTTAGTTGCAGCTGTCATTGTTGTTTGTCAGGCCCAGGCTGGATTCGAACCTGCCACCTTAGGTGTATGTGGCTGGCGCCTTAGCTGCTTGAGCCACAGGTGCCAAGCCTCTTGGATATTTTTGAAGTTACGGCTCATTTGTTTTGTTAGAAGTTCCTTGTTTGGGGGTTTGTGATTTTTTTGCCTCACAGTTCAAGGTAGGCATTTTTTGAAAGAACACTGCAGAAGTGATGCTCTGTCTTTTCAGTGAAAGCTGCCAGGTGGTACATGTACCTGCTTGCCCCGTCACTGGTGGTTAACACCACATTAAGAGTACCTGCCGGATTTCACCACCATGAAGTTTCTGTTATTCCCTTTGTAATTATTAAATCAACTCAAAAGTAAAGATATTGTAATAGTTTGGCAGTTTGGGGATACTGAGGCATCCTTCCAGCACCTCAAAAGTCTCTAACCTGTTTACTCTTATCTGGAAGTTCCTAA
>NW_003852453.1:5935397-5937824 GCF_000181295.1 Otolemur garnettii
GAGCCGTAAACTGAAGATTTTTAAGAACTTAATTGATCTTTAATTTTTCATGAAGATTAACTTTTCTCTCTTGATTGAGGTATAGCATTAAAAAGGAGCTATGCAAATTTTCTTTATTCTTTTCATTTAATAGTGAAGTTCCTTTTTGTTCTGTTTTAGTTTGTTGTTTTTTTGTTTGTTTTTGTTTTTGAGACAGAGTCTCACTTGGTTACTCTTGGTAGAATGCTGTGTCATCTTAGCTCACAGCAACCTCAAACTCTTGGGCTCAAGTGATCCTCTTGCCTCAGCCTCCCTAGTTGCTGGGATTACAGGCACCCACCACCACGCCCAGCTGTTTTTTGGAGACAGGGTCTCGCTCTGGCTCAGGCTATTCTTGAACCTGTGAGCTCAAGCAATCCTGCCTCAGCCTACCAAGCACTGGGTATTTTAGGTTTTTGGTTGAGGAGTATTTGAGGATTGTATGTTTTAAGATACACAATCTGATGATTTGATGGACCTATACATTGTGAACAGTCACCTCAAGCTAATATGTCACCTCAGTTACCACTTTCATTTTCTTTTCTTTTTTTTTAAATCTTAAAGTACCACTTTGCCATTCTGGTGTTGGGCAGTGCTCTTTGTCATCAGGTATAGCTTATATGAAACCATTGGAATGGTAACATTGTCCAAGAGGTTTAAGATAGAAATAAAGGCAGAGCCATGGAATACTATAACATGTAGAGCAGGCGTCCCCAAACTGCAGCCTGCCAGGTGTTTTTGCCGTCACTGCCTGTCCTGCTGAGCAGCCGACTCGTCCTGGGGCCTGCAGTCCCGCCGTCCAACGGTCTGAGGGACAGTGAACTGGCCCCTGTTTAAAAAGTTTGAGGACCCCTGAATTAGAGGTTAAGGAGAGGAAAAGAGGCAGCAGAGAAAGCTGAGATGGCTGTTGAAAGACAGACTTTTGGAGATGAGTAGGGACTCACCCAGCACATAAGAGAAGGGACAGCAATCTAGTCAGAAGAAAGAAAAGTGGGAGTAAACACATGGAAGTGGATGAGAACATGGAGCTTGAAAAATCATGTTTCTTACTTTTGGGGCATGAAGTGTGGGCTAAAGATGTGGCAGGCGATGGGAGGTGAGGTTGGAGGAAAGAAAGGACAGGATCCTGTTTACCAATATGGACCCGATCCCCAAACACAGGAGAGTCAGGGAAGGATTTTAAGCAAGGAAGCAATTTGTAAGATGTATACTTGAGAAAGGTCACTTCAGGGACAATGTGAAAACACATGAAAGGGAGGCAAGACAGAGGTTGGGGTTATTTGTAAAGGTCTAAATAAGAGGTGAGAATGAGGAAGGAGAACCAATCTGAAGTTATAGTTAAAAGTAGAATCTGTATGATATGGTGACTTTTTCTTTTTTAAGATGGGGTGGGAGAGCAGAGAGAGAAGGCATCTAAGAACATTTCTGGATGTCTGGCTTGGGTGACTGAGTGTGGGGCATGGGGAGGGGGCTGTGTTACCCATTAAACCACTTGGAAAATACTGGAGGACTGTGGGTTGAAGAGGTAACTCGAGGAGAGAGTTTGCATTCCACTAAATGAGTGATGAGTGGGCGCAGGGCCATGTGGTAAAGAGTATTGGATACACCTGAGAAATGAGCCCACAGGCGGGATGATCGGTCTCCACCTCTTGCACCCTGAGTAAATTAGAAAAAGAAAGGTATAGACTAGAGACTGTTATCAGGAATTTTTTAAAGAATATATCTTCTGGACTAACTTATTTGGTTAATCTTATTTTTTACTGCTGCTATTAGGTTGGTGTTATTATTTATAACATGGTTATAATATCTTCGATATCTTTTGAAAATGGAAGAATTCCATTTATTGGAAACTTAATTGAAATCAAACTTAAGTTCTGTAGTGAAATGCTGATAAATTCATCTCTTACTTAAACCTTTCCACTTCTTTGTCCAATATCAATTGAGTTACTTTTTAATTTTAGATGGAAGAAGAACCATTTAACCCAGACTATGTTGAAGTAGACAGAGTATTGGAAGTCTCTTTTTGTGAAGATAAGGATACTGGTGAGGTAAATATTCAGTAAAAATACTTTTTAAGTTAGTAAAACCTAGTACTTTTTTTTTTTTTTTTTTTTTTGAGACAGAGTCTCACTTTGTGACCCTCAGTGGAGGGCCTGTGGCATCATATCTCACAGCAACCTCAAACTTTTGGGCTTGAGTGATTTTCTTGCCTCACCCTCCCAAGTAGCTGGGACTACTGGCACCTGCCACAATGCCTGGTTGTTTTCAGAGACAGTATCGCACTCTGGCTAGGCTGCTTGTGAACCTGTGAGCTCAGGCAGTCTACCTGCCTCAGCCCCCCAGAGAGCTAGGATTACAAGCGTGAGCCACTGCTCCCGGCCTAAACCTAGTACTTTTTTTTTTTTTTTT
>NW_003852453.1:5937933-5950998 GCF_000181295.1 Otolemur garnettii
ACCACAACACCCAGCCATTTTTTTGGTTGCAGTTGTCATTGTTGTTTAGCAGGCCCAGGCTGGGCTCGAACCCGCCACCTTCAGTGTATGTGGCTAGCATCCTACTCACTGAGCTATGTGTGCCAAGCCTAAACCTAGTTCTTTTTAAAAGTAAAGGCCAGGGTGTCATACCAGTAGCCCATGGGCTGCAGGCTAATCTTGTGAGGGCTCTTATTATCTGTGGTGTCAGATATCATGAAAAAAGCACAGACTTTTTTATTTTTGCTAATCAGCTTTCCTTAGTGTTTGTGTATTTAATGTGTGGCCCAAGACAACTCTTGGTCCTCCAGTATGTGGCAGAGAACAAAAAAGCTTGGACACCCCTGATAAGACCTAAAAACACTACAAAGTGTTTTACTTTATTGATGCAGGTTAGTATATTTAAGCTGTTTCTAACTATTCTATATTTAAACTATTTCTTACTATTCTCTTTTTCAAAATGGTAAAATGAAATTTTATGAAATTTACCAAAATGGTAAAATTTTCTTTTCCAGCCTGTTATTTACTACTTAGTGAAATGGTGCTCATTGCCATATGAAGACAGTACTTGGGAACTAAAGGAAGATGTCGATCTTGCAAAAATAGAAGAGTTTGAGCAACTGCAAGCTTCAAGGCCTGATGCAAGACATTTGGTGAGAACCTGCCTTAGAAGGCTTTATACGGTCTTAGCACTTGTTTATTGAATAGATGTAATGTCTGTTTTGAATTTTTTATTTAGTCCCTGGTATCTAATTATTATAGTCTTTTTAATTGCTATATAATATCATATGTATATTAATTTAGCTATTATTTGTGAATGATCCAATTTTTGCTGTCACCAGCAGTGCTGCATTAAACATCAGGTCTTTGTACCTGTTTCTGTAAGATGATTTATATGAAATATAATTGCTTGGTCACAGTGTGTGTGCATTTGCAATTTTAATAAGTAATTCCTTTCAAATTTCCCTCCAGAAATGTTGCTTCTTTTAGCACTTCTACCTCATCTCTGAATTTATTTCTCCTTACACCTTCTGTTACATCACTTATATGAATGTCAGTAATACCAGTTCCAGCCCTCATCTAGAGTTACCAGTTTTTTCCCTTCGTTTGTTTTACGCTGCTAGAGTTATCAGTTAACTCTAGTTAACTAACCTAGTTAAAGAAATACCCATATTATGCCTACCTTTTCTTTTCTGTAAACCCATTATTTCTTCAGTAACTGTACAGTTTATGTTTCCATAGAGGCTTTTTTTTAAAGAAGAACCTTTTGTATAGAATATTGTTAGAGGCCTGCTAAACTAGGTACACCGATGTCTTATGGATTACATGTACCTGTCTCCCCACTCTCAAAAAAAAGAACAGAAGAAGCCTGAGTAGGTTACTGATTCTTTAGAAACCATAGAATTCTAGAAGATTATAGCAAATTGTGATATTGCTAATAATTATGTGTTTTACTTTCATTTCTTCTAAACAAGATTATTGCTATCTATTATTGCTATATCTATTGAAATTCACGTTAAGGAGACATTACAATTTTATTAAACATTTTTTTCCTGTTTTCTTTCAAATATAATTTGGTCATAGAAATTTGTTTCTTCACTACTATCCCATATTAAGTTGGCTAAAGAAAAAAAAATGAGTTTTTTTGGTCTATTAAGGAAAGTTTATATGTGAAAAGACAGAAGCAGATTACTTTTGGGTTAGCACCAGAGTGAGGAAGGCTGCCCTGATAAATTTGGATTTTTCTAAATATTCCATGGAGGAGACCATTGTTTTTATAATAATTATTTTCTGGTCTTTCTAATATTAGGTCTTCTTACTTTATTTTCCACTGATGCCCATACACTATTACTAAAAGCACGGTTGTTTACTCCTATTGTTTTAACTGCTAAATGCTATTCCTTGAACCAGAAAATAGAAGCTTCAACTAGTTCAGAGAAGAGTGTGTCAAGGGATGTTAGGAAAGGGACAGATTTTCATTTGGTGGTTGGGGAGGGTGCCTTGGTAGTAACCTGACCTTTAGCACCTTTGAGTGAGCTGTTTCTCCGGGTCATAGTTGTCAGTCAGAGGTGCACATTGGAATCTCTTCTGGAGCTTTTCAGAATGTACTAGAGATGCCTTAGGTATATAGTAGAGGTAAAGGGGACTCGGCCTCTACAATTAATCCCCTTAATTAATGTAAAATTGAGGCCAACGAAGCTAGACTGCTACAGGTAAATAATGGAGCGGGTGATTTTTTTTTTTTTTTGCCAGTTCATTATTAATTAAAATTGTATGGAAATCATATATTTTCAGAGATTATATCACTAAAATTTATCTCTGATCCAAAATGTAATATTAATGGTGATTGGATTGCTAAAAAGAAGCTATATAGGTCATGATTTAATATGGAAATTATTTTAAGAGTAGTCAGAATATTATATATTAATTTAAAGTTAATTGGATATTATTTAAAAAATGTTTTTGTTTAGTAAATCCTATTTGTACTAAGTAGCATCAGAACTTTATTATTTATTTATTTATTTATTTATTTTTTGAAAGACAGAGTCTCACTATGTTGCACTCAGTAGAGTGCTATTGCGTCACAGCTCACAGCAACCTCAAACTCTTGGGCTTACGCAATTGTCTTGCCTCAGCCTCCCAAGTGGTTGAGACTATAGGCGCCTGCCACAACACCTGGCTGTTTTTTTGTTATAGTTGTCATTGTTGTTTAGCTGGCTTAGACCAGGTACAAACCCACTAGCCTCAGTGTATGTGGCTAATGCTGTAACCACTAAGCTATGGGCACCAAGCCATCAGAACTTGAATAACCAGTTCTGTTTTTATTATACTGATAGCTTGTCTTGTTTTTAATTTACAGACCCTATACATTTACTTGGTTATCTTGATAATTTTTAGAAGTGTAATTTTGTTGATTAGTAACAGTATAATAGAATTTTAAAGTTGAAGACAATAGGAAACCTTTTGCTTGTTTCTCAAAAATTTATCGTACTGAAACCTAGACTCCTAATTTGGGGCTAAGATAATGGTATGTCTTCACCTATTTGGGAATATTCAGAAAATTTATGTTTTAGCTTTCAGGATAAATTTATGACAGCTTTTTATTGCTGAGAAAGAAAAATTATATTTGAATATATATAACTAATGTGAGTAAAGAAATTTTTACATGTAATGTTATACTTCTTTGCTTCTAGATTTCTTTTGAAGGAGAATCTCTATACCATGAATGTCAGAAGTGATATTATGGACATAAGTAGTAATTTGTATGGCAGATTGAAAATATGTGTGAGAGGCTTGGCGCCTATGGCTCAAGTGGTTAAGGTGCCAGCCACATACACCTAAGGTGGCGGGTTCGAATCCAGCCCAGGCCCACCAAACAATAATGGCTGCAACCAAAAAATAGCCGGGCATTGTGGTGGGCGCCTGTGGTCCCAGCTACTTGGGAGGCTGAGACAGGAGACTCGCTTGAGCCCAGGAGTTGGAGGTTGCTGTGAGCAGTGAAGCCATGGCACTCTACCCAGGGGGACAGCTTGAGACTCTGTCTCAAAAAAAAAGAAAAGAAAATATGTGTGAGAAAATCTGATTTACATCATTCATCTTTTTTGAAGATAGTTTTATTAAGATTGAAGTGACATAGCAAGCTGTGCCTATTTAAGGTGTATAGTTCTATAAGTTTTGACATATGAAAGGTCATATCAAAGGTCATGAAGTACTACTGTGCTCACATTTTCTCATCTGCCATTGTGCTCCTTCCTCATAAATCTTCCTTCTTTCTAGCCACTCCCCATTTCCAAGGAACTGTCATCTTCTTAATTGTCACCATCATCAGTGTTTTATTTTCTATAATTTTATATAAATGGATAGTATATGTTCTTTTTAATATGGCTTGTTTTATAAGCATAACTATTTTGACCTTCATGTTGACCAATTTTGATAATTGATCCCCCTTTTTTTTCTTAACCAGATTGATCCCTTTTTAATACAAAGTAGTATGTCATCAAAATTGGTTTTCTATAATGTTTTTGTCCATTCACCTTCTGATGAATATTTGTTGGCTATTAGAAATAAAGCTTTAAAAAAATCAAAAAAGGAAGCTGTTATGAACATTAGCGTAGAAGTCTTTATATAGATGTATGTTTTCATTTCACTTGACTCAATACCTATGAGCAAAATAGCTGAGTCATGGTATTTGTATGTTTAACTTTTTAATAAACTGCCAAACTTTTTTCCATCTTTCCATATTACGTTCCCACCAACAGTGAGTGAGAGTTCTATTGATTTACATCCTTGCCAAAACTTGATATTTTCAAGTCTTTTTAATCTTAGCAATTGTAATGGTGGGAGTGTCTTTGAGGTTTTGATTTGCATTTCCTTAGAATTAAGGATTTTGAGCATCTTTTCATGTGTTTATTTGCTTTTTATTCATCTTTAATAAAATACTTGTTCAGATACACTAAAATGTCTGTAAGTTGACCACCTAAGGGACTTAACAAACTGGTGAATATACAGAGGGGCCAACATAAGGAATGAGGCTGCTGAACTGATTACATACAGGTGGTGCATGTCCAGTCTATGAAAATTAGTCCACATAAGGAGGTGCTTAACTATGGAAATTCTGCCATAGTTTGCCTGTTTTTTATTGACTTGTTTGTTTTCTTTTCTTTTCTTTTTTTATTAATTGATAACTGTATATATTTATGCATGCATGGGGTACAGTGTAGTGTTTTCATATACAATTTGAAATACTTTCATCAAGCTGGTTCACATAGATTTTATGTCATTTGCTTTGTCATTGTGTCAAAACAGTTATATTCTAGTTCTAGAAAAGTTCACTTGACTTGTTTGTTTTCTTATTAAAACTTTAAGATTTTGGCCAACTGCAGTGGCTTACATCTATAATCCTAGCACTCTGAGAGTCTGAGGCAGAAGGATTGCATGATCTCAAGAGTACAAGAGCAGCCTCAGCAAAAGCAAGAACAAGACCTCATCTCTACTAAAACTAGGAAAATTAATGGGTATTCTGGTGGGTGCCTTGTAGTCTTAGCTACTCAGGGGCTGAAGTAGCAGGATCACTTGAGCCCAGGAGGAGTTGAGGTTACAGTCTACCTTAAGGCAACAGAGTAAGACTGTCTCAAAAAAAAACAAAGCTTTAAGATTTGTTTGCATATTCTAAATTCAAGTCCTTTTTTTGTTTGTTTTATTTTGAGACAAGAGTCTCACTTTGTCCCTTGGGTAGAGTGCTGTAGCGTCATAGCTCACAGCAACCTCAAACTCTTGGGCCCAAGCAATCCTCCTGCCTCAGCCTCCCAGGTGCCTGCCACAATGCCTGACTTTTTTTTTTTTTTTGCAGTTTTTGGCTGGGGCTGGGTTTGAACCCACCACCTCCGATATATGGGGCCAGCGCCCTACTCTTTTGAGCCACAGGCCCTGCCCTGCCTCACTATTTTTTAGAGATGGGATCTCATTCTTGCTCAGGCTGGTCTCGAACTTGTAAGCTCAGGCAGTCCACTCACCTGTGCCTCCCAGAGTGTTAGGATTACAGGTGTGAACGACTGCGTCCAGCCCCCCAAGTCTTTTATTTGATACATGGTTTGTAAATATTTTTTCTCAGCTTGTGGCTTTCCTTTTCACTATCTTAGCAATATCTTTTGAAGAACAATAGTTCTCAATTTTGGTAAAGTTCAGTTTATCTTTACATACTTTTGGTGTATGTAAGAAATCTTTATATAACTCATGTTCACAAAAACTTTTCTGCTTTCTTCTGGAAATTTTGTAGTTTTACCTAATATCTAGGTCTGTGACCCATTTTGAGTTAATTTTGTATGTATGGCTCAACGTTCATTTTTTGCTTGTGATTATCCAGCTATGATAGCACCATCTCTTGTGTTGAAACTCTTTTCTTCATTGAATTGCCTTACTAACTTTGTCAAAAATCAATTGACACCAAATACCTGTTGGTGTATTTCTGAGCCAGTTACTCTGTTCCACTGACCTTTTTTTCAATCTTTAGATCAATTCTATGTAGTCTTGATTCTGCAGTTTTTGTACATCTTGAAATCAGTGAGTTTAAGGCTTCCAACTTTGTTCTTTTCAAAGTCATTTGGCTGTTTCTGGTCCTTTGCATTTCCTTATGCTTTTAGACTTGCCTTATCAATTTTTACAAAAACCTTGATGGGATTTGGGTTGGATTATTTTGAATCTGTCATTCAGTTTGGAAAGAATTAATAACTTAATGTTGAGTCTTCCAGTCCTTAAACATGATATATGTGTATCTCTTATTTAGCTCCTTTTAGATTTCTGTCAGCAATGTTTTGTTGTTTTCATACACTGCTTTTATACAACTTTTGTCAGGCATATTACTAAATATTTCATGTTTTGGATGCTGTTTTAAAATGGGATTGTATTAAAAAATGTATTCATGCTTGTCGCCACAACATAGACTACAGTTTGCATGTATTGATATATTGTCCTTGCTAGAGTTACTACTTAGTTTAGTGTTTTGGGTACATTCCACTGAATTTTCAATGTAGACAAATCATGTCTTTGAATAAAAAATAGTTTTAGTTCTTCCTTTTCATTCTCGATAAATTTCATCTCTTTTTCTTGTTTGATTATACCTATTAGCGCTGGTAGTACAGTGTCGAATAGGAGTTGGAACAGTGGACATCTTTGCCTTATTCCTGATCTTAGGGGAAAAGCATTCAGTCTTTCACATTTATGACATTATCTTTGACTTTTTTCTTTCTTTTTTTTTTTTTAGACAGGGTCACAAGCTGTTGCCCTGTGGTGAGTGCTGTGTCATCACAGCTCACAGCAACCCCCAACTCTTGGGCTTAAGCAATTCTCTCTTTTTTTTTATTTGTCAGTAATAATAGAAAACTGGTAAAACTTAATAAGATGTGAGGTATTACTTTTGGCATAGAGTTTTCTGTTTTGGACATGTACCTGCAGAAACAGAGTGAATGCTGTTGTCCAGAACCACTTTGTCCCATCAGTCACTGTCTCCGCTTGGTCTGCTCCGGCTCACTTTCCAGCTGCCTTAATCACACGTGCCCAGACTAACACGGGGACTAGCACGTCATGGGTCCCTTGATTTCCTGGTTAGTTGCTCTTCACAATCTTCCATTGTAAAATCACCTTGCTAAGTTTATTCTCAGCATCTGTAGAGACAGATTTTGGCATTATTTTCAGTTACAATTCTCTTGCCTCAGCCTCCCAAGTAGCTGGGACTATAGGCACTCGCCTCAAGGCCTGGCTATTTTCTGGTTGTAGTTGTTTTTGTTTGGCAGGCCCAGGCTGGATTCAAATCCACCAGCTCTGGTGTATGTGGCTGGCACCCTAGCTGCTGAGCTATAGGCGCCGAGCCAAGCTTTGGCTTTTTCATAGAAGTTGAGGAAGTTCTCTTCTATTCAAAATTTTATAATAGTTTTTACATAGGTCACTAAGAAAGTTTTAAGCATATTAGGAATAGGTATTGAAATTCTACTACTATTGAAATTAGGAGTAGGTATTGATATTCAAATACTTTTTCTGCTCTATTGAAATTATCACATTCATTTTCAGTTTTAAACCCACCTTCCATTCCTAAACAAAACCCTACTTGGTCACAATGTCTTGGCCCTTTTATATACAGCAGAGCCTCTGTAGTTGAACACTTCCCTACACCTCCTTATGTTGACCTAATTTTCATGGACTGTTCTTACGTGTGTGGACCAGTTTGTTACAGTACCTTGGGGCATCACCAGAGGTTGTACTATATTGTTTGCTTCTACTTGGTAAAATTTTGTTCAGAATATTTGGATTTGGGTTTTTTTTTTTGAGGCAGAGTCTCACCATGTCACCCTCAGTAGAGTGCTGTGGCATCCCAGCAACCTCAAATTCCTGGGCCCAAGCAGTTCTCCTGCCTCAGCCTCCCAAGTAGCTGGGACTACAGGTGCCCACCACAACATTCAGCTATTTTTTGGTTGTAGTTGTCATCGTTGCTTGGCAGGCTTGGGCTAGATTCAAACTTGCCAGCTCTGGTGCATGTGGCTGGCGCCCTAGCCACTGAGCTACAGGTGCTGAGCCATGGATCTTTTTGATGAGGGATGTTGGTCTATAGTTTCCTTATAATGTCTTTGTCTGATTTTGTTATCAGAGTTTCATAGAATGTGTTGAAAAAAACTTTAGTTTTCTGAAAGAGTTATATAGGAACTAATTTGGTTTTTAAATGTCATGTTAAAATTTCATCATAACACTGTAGACTATTATGCTCCTAGGATTATTTTTAAAGCAATGCTTTTTGCCATGGATGAGATGTGTGGAATATTTAAACATTCGATATACATAATTTTTGCACACAGGACCGTCCTCCTTCTAGTATTTGGAAAAAAATAGATCAATCCAGGGACTATAAAAATGGCAATCAACTCAGGGAATATCAACTCGAAGGACTCAACTGGCTCTTGTTCAATTGGTACAATAGGTATGTAGTATATCTTAACAGAAAAAAATTTTAATGTGTTATTTTCTTTTTGTATGTGCCAAAATGTACTAGGTAAGATGGAACCTAATGTTGCTGTATTGTTGGTGTCATGAAGTCTTCATTATTTAAAGTGAGATTACCTTAGGAAAGTATATAAATGGCATTTCTGGTTTTTAACTAAAGAAATATTGCTTTCCTTAAATAGAAGAAAGTTGGTATGTTGAGTAATAATTAAATGTGAAATAACTTCTGAAACACCTTTTATGTTAAAGAATGTTATCCAGTTAACCATCTCTTGTTACCGTCTGCCAACAATTGGTTCTAGTTAGTGAGTTGTGAGAAAGATACACCTGTAGGAATTAGGTAGATTTTTGTTATTTAATGTAAGTCTTCAAAGAAGTAGGTCGTCAACAATTGATAAGAAATTGAGTGTAAAATAAAGGAATCTAGTAATGAATTACCCTATTCTTTTTTTCCAAGTTTTTCAAAATACTTTATAGAACATATCTCACATTCTTTGAGATGAAAGTATAGTAGTGTACTCAAAAGAGCAAATAAAGGCACTATTGTTATTAATAATAGCAAAATTTGATAACACTTATTTAAAATCATTCTTTTGTGGTTTTACTTCTCATGTATTTTTTTGAGTTTTTGTGTTTAGTAATGATAAGTCACATTATTCAGTCAGATGGAGTGAGAGAGGACCTTCAGTGCTCTTTCTCCTGGTTTATATTTTTGAAATGTTAATCATTATTTTTCTCAAGAGAAACATGCAGGTAAAGTAGTTAACAAAACATTTGTTTTTAACTTGTCTTCCCTCAGAACATACTTTCTCATTTCTTGCATAGCTTATTTTAAACTTGACCACTTTCTTCAAGCCCTTTCTCACAATTCTGTCCTATTCCCTCTGTGTGACTGCTTCACAAGAAACCAGGAGCATTGAAAATCTTGCCTTCCCTCAGAGCCCAGCCTGCAGATGTATCTGTCCACAGCCACTCTTCCCTCTGTCCTCCTGTATTAGAATCATTAACACTGTTAATGCTGGACCTCAGCTCTTGACATCCCATCTCACCCACTGTTCTCAGACCCTCCCTTCACTTATCCTTCTCTTTTATATTTTTAAGCCACTCTTAAAGATCATTGCCATCCTTCAGTCTATGAACAAATTTGGGTTTGACTTACCTATAAAAAGAAAAAAGAGACTGGGTGTGGTGGCTCATGCCTGTGATCCTAGCACTTTGGGAGGCCAAGGCGAGAGCATTTGTTGAGGCCAGTTTGAGACCACCATGAGCAACATAGCAAGATCCTGTCTCTACAAAAAAATTAGAAAAATTAAGTCATGGTGGCATGTGCATGTAGTCCGAGGTATTCAGGAGGCTGAGTTTGAGGTTGCAATGAGCTAGGATGGCACTATTGCACTCTAGCCTGGGCAACAGAGTGAGACCCTGTCTTAAAAAAAGAAAGAAAGAAGATAACTCTCCTCTAGCCTTTGCTTTTTCTTCTAGCCGCCTTGAGCCTCCTACCTCCCAGGCAGACTTGTGGGCAGAGCAGCCTGCACTAGCTCTCCTCGTTGCCTCAGCTCTTTCAACCTGTTGTAGCCTGGATTTGTTCCTGTCTCCTCTCTGTCTTAGTTTTCCAATCCATGGGATGTTTTTAGCCCTAATTTGCTTTCTCTGCTGTATTGGGTAATAGTTGATACTCCTTTCTTCTTTGTGGACTTCCTCCCCCATTCCAGAGCCCAGCAACTTCCAGAACGCAACTCTCTCTCCTAGCTCCCCAGTTCCTCTGTGACCCTCCCTTTCAGTAGTCTGCCAGTTGCTCTTCCTTCCTGCCCTGTAGGTGTGATTTGTTCTTGCTTCAGGGTCTGTCTTTCGCTCTCTTCTCATCTTACATGTTTGTTCTCCCTAAGCCATTTCTAGACCACCTCTAACTAAGTCTTGAACTTTCACCTCTCAGTCTTGAAAGCTGAGCCCAGCCTCATGCTATCTGATGCCTATTTCGGTGATTCTTTAAATATAGCATATGGCAAATTAATCATTTCCTTTGCTTCCATATCAAACTTGTTCTTCCTTTGTATTGTCCATCTTGGTTAATAACATGTAATTCACTTAGTCACCCAGCCTGAAATCTGGTTGTCATCCTCAACCCCATACATCTAGTTGCCCAGTGCTGGTAGGTCCAATTCATTCTAACTCATAATTCATTCTGGAATCAGTTTTCTTCTCTTAGTCTCTCTTCCCTTAAGACCAAGTGCCCATACTTTCCCAATTAGTGTTCCAACTTCTAGTCACCTCACCCTCTGATATCCACAATAGCAGCAGAGTAAACTTTAAAATACAAATCTAATCCTCTGGGGTTTCTTTTATGATTTTCAGTGATTCCCACTGCATAATAGAATGATGCCTAAGCTCTTTAATTAACGACCTATGTAATCTCCCTCCATTCATCCATATGAACAAACTTTTAGTACTTCAGTTGGTCATGTTCCTTGTACTCTTTACACCTCTGCTGTGTTCTCTGGCAAAATCCTACTCATTACTGACCTTTCTGAAGGAGGTCTTTTCTTATCTCTCTAGCCAAAGTTGCCACTTACTCTTTTGAGCTTCCATAGTAAACTGTACTGATAATTCTTAATTGGCCACATGTCATAATCATCTGTGGAGCTTATTTTTTTAATTACATCTGATTTGATACAACTCCACACATATTGAATCAGACAGAATATATAGACAGGGGAGACACCTGAGTATCTGGGTTGGTTTTTTTTTTTTTCAATCTTTTGTGAATTCTTTTAATGCCATGGTTGAAAACCAGTGCTTTATTTGTGCGTTTATTTATTTACATCTGCTTTTCTAATAGATGTAAGTCCCTGGAAGGCAGAGAACATGTTCTATTTCTTTTGTATCCCATCTTCTCATGCTGTCCTGAGAGATAGAAGGTATTTAATAAATGATTCCTGAATAAATAACATAGTTCATTTGCCTTGCTCTTGCCTCCTCACTATTTAAAAAGTCAAACATGGAATGGGTGGTGTTTTTATTGTGGAGCTATAAGTGTTTAGTTGTCCTTTTGCAGGATTATAATAAAATTATGATCTTGAGCCTACTCTGCACTTCAGCAACTTTTACATTTTTATGAATGCAAGTATTTCTAATTGGTCTCTGATTATTTTTGTATATTTATCTTTAAAAACATTGTAGTATACGATAAAACCCAACATATGTGTGCATAATATATTTGTTTATTTCAGACGAAACTGCATTTTAGCAGATGAAATGGGTCTTGGAAAGACCATTCAATCAATTACATTCCTCTACGAAATCCTTCTGACTGGTATAAGAGGACCTTTCCTGATTATTGCTCCACTTTCTACTATTGCAAACTGGGAGAGAGAATTTCGTACGTGGACTGATATTAATGTTGTGGTTTATCATGGGAGCCTGATCAGTAGACAGATGATACAGCAATATGAGATGTACTTCAGGGACTCACAGGTGTGTTATTGATGATTTTGTTTATTTTTTGAAAGGTCAGGACTGAAAAAGGTAATCATTATATACCAGATATTTTCTAATTTAGAATAAGTTTTGATTGTCTACTTAAATCTTAGTTTAAGCTATTTTATTAATCATTTTTATTTTAAAATAAGTTTCAGTAGCTGAAAAGAATAATGACAAAAGTCAGTTTAATGGTCTGGAGCACTACAGTGAAGTATGTTGATTTTATAAATATGTAAAATCAATCATAGTTTTTAGTTTCTAAACTAGAATATTTTACTAATTGTTTTAAAATAGACATTAGACTTATTTTTAGAGTAACAACTCATTCTTTGAATCATCCTTCAGCTTTTTCCCAACATTTTAAAAAATTTAAATCTTCAGTGAACACCATGGGTTTAAATGCCTATTGAGGTGAGAACATAGGTTCTCTTTCTTGTTCAATGAATTTTTATTTTGAACTTCAAAAAAAAAATCATTTGTTTCATTTACTAATACAGGCATATCCCAGCTTCCCCCCCGTGGGATTGGTTATTTCAGTCATTATGGTGACTGCATGGTTTTGCTCTCTCCTGTACTGAAGAGACACGTTTTCTATTTTGCTTTGGCCACTTACTCTTCAGGAAGGTATTTCCTATTTTTCCTAAATACTCAGACCATAAAACAAAAAGAGGACAACTTTTATAGAATTTTCTAACAGAATGTTAACGCTAGAAGACATAAAGTACCCATTTGCATTCTTTTTTTTTTTTTTAAATACAGAATACCCTTGGATAAGACATAGTCTTGAATGTTAATATGAACCATTTTAGAGAAAAAAATCTTTATTAAGAAAAGGCCGGGTGCATTGGCTCACACCCGTAATCTTAACACTCTGGGAGGCCAAGGCAGGTGGATTACTTGAGCTCATGAGTTCAAGACCAGTCTGAGCTAAAGCAAAACCCAGTCTCTACAAAAAGTAGAAAAACTGAGGCAAGAGGATCACTTAAGCCTGAGAATTGGAGGTTGCTGTGAGCCATGATGTCACAGCATTCTACCCAGGGCCACAGCTTGAGACTTTGTCTCAAAAAAAAAAAAAAAAAGAAA
>NW_003852453.1:5951147-5956422 GCF_000181295.1 Otolemur garnettii
CAGCTTACAGCAACCTCCAACTCCTAGGCTCAAGCGATTCTCCTGTCTCCGCCTCCCAAGTAGCTGGGACCACAGGCGCCCGCCACAGTGCCTGGCTATTTTTTGGTTGCAGCCATCATTGTTGTTTGGCAGCCTGGGCTGGATTCGAACCCACCAGCTCAGGTGTATGTGGCTTGCGCCTTAGCCGCTTGAGCCATAGGTGCCGAGCCAAGAATTGTACTTTTTAATTGGAAAAGATTTATTGCCTGACACTCCACCTCAAAAGCACCTTAATCTTTCATTTTACTTACTCTAGTGTTTTAAAAGTGTTATATGTGGCAGGTCATGGAATCTGACAGAAGTTGGTGTAAGTGACTGTGCACAGCCTTCTACTTTTGCCTCCCAATTATAACTGACTATCATCTATTTGAGGCTGAAAATGGATTAACTGATTTTGTTACTATAATCTCTTTTTATCCCCCCAGTTCCCAGGTTGAAATAATTACATTTATGTGAAATTAAGCATCTATATAATTCTTTAATTATTCCTCATTTGAAAACTATCAGTTTTGTACCTTTAGAATCTGTGACATCTTAATTAGTTTAGAGTTTGATTCCCTTCTATAATGTCTTATTTTTCTTAATCATACATTTGCAGAATTTCTAGATGTATGTGTCCTGAAAATCATTTAGTTCAACCTTCTCAATTTTTACAGAAGGCACAACTAAAATCTTGAGACTTTAAGAGATTGTTAACAAAGTTATACGTTTACTGTATCTGTTATGAATCTCTCATAAATATGATAGCCAAAAAGCTGAGATTCCTAATGTGTAATAAACTGAAGTGTATAATGAAGTATTGTATGTTGTGGTATATGTTATAGATTCTATGAAATAATGTCTGAATAGATTTTAAATTTCAAAAGATAAAGTGTGTCATGCAATGAGATAAATAGATCTCTACTTCAAATTTAGAAATAACTTTTAAACTCTTATATTTTAATGTAAATTAAATGAATATTTAACTTCTGTTTTTAAGTTATCTAATACCTTAAAATCACCAACAGGGCTAAAATTATGGTAAAACTTTCCTAAGTGCCCTGGGAAAAATAACAGAAATGATGGCGTTAGTAATCCCAACATTCATTGAGTGTTTACCATGTGCCAGGCTCTGTACTTAACAGCTTAAATATGTTGTTTCACTTAATCTTTGTAACACTAACCTTATGAAATAGATAATATTATGCCCATTTGAAATATGAGGAAGCTGACACATATGTGTCACCCCAAAACCACAGAGCAAAACTGTCAGTTTTGTTTACTGCTATGTCTCCAGCAACTAGAACAGGGCACTCAATAAATATTTGCTGAATAAATTATTTGGATGGCAAATTATTCACTACTTACTATCTGTGAATTTGTAGATTTAAGCTTATTGCTTAAATAGTGTTTATTACACTATTACTGGGATCTCATTGGCCAGATTTTATAATGACCATTTCTTGATCATTAATGACAAAATTGATATTATAATTTATAGAAATTATTATAAAATATTTTGCCAGCAAAAACTTACTTGGAAATAATTATAAATAATATAATTGTATGGCATAATTTTTGATGTTATTGAAAACAGCAGTTTAATACAGTTTTAGTGCTAAAAATTCTCATTGAAAGGAAGTGTCTATGCATATATAAAAATTTCAGTGGAAAATGTTTTATAGCAAATGTCATTAGATGCCATTTGACAGGAATAAACAATGCAATTCAGACACTTCAGCAAATTATTATACTTGATAATTTCTAGGGGCGTATCATTCGAGGAGCTTACAGATTTCAAGCCATCATCACTACTTTTGAAATGATTCTTGGAGGCTGTGGAGAGCTTAATGCAATTGAATGGCGATGTGTGATTATTGATGAAGCACATAGGTTAAAAAATAAAAATTGTAAACTCCTGGAAGGTCTGAAACTCATGAATCTGGTAAGTAGCTTAATACTATCACTATAACTTCAGTTTTTTAGCTACCTCGTTAATAGGTCATAGAAAGTTCAATGTAATGCTAAAAACTTATTATTTTTTAATTTTAGAGTATAGATATATCTAAATCCTATCTGTGACAATTGAAATTTGGGGCTTTAATTAATAAAGAAAAAAATACCTGTTTTCTAAGACTTAAAAGTGTTTAGATCCTTCCTTCAAAAATCTTTAGTAATTAATTTCTGTAACTAAGAAAAGGAAACCTCTATAAAGTATATGCTCTTGAAAAGAAAATATGACTATAAAGTTTAAGCCATAAATTTCTTTTTGAGACAGTCTCACTTTGTCACCCTTGGTAGAGTACAGTGGCATCATAGCTCACAGCAACCTCAAACTCCTGGCCTCAAGTGATCCTCTTGCTTCAGCCTCCCAAGTAGCTGGAACTACAGGCACCCACCACAGCACCCAACTATTTTTTAGAGATGGGGTCTTGCTCTTGTTCAAGCTGGTCTTGAACCTCAACTCAGCCTCCCAAGTCCTGGGAATGTAAGTGTGAGCCATCGTGCCCAGCCCTAAGCCATAAATTTCTGAATAAAAGTCACTTTTACCAAAGTTATAATATTATTCAGATTATTTGTGATAAAAGGATAGAGTTCCTACGTAATTCTACATGCCTAACATATGTTGGTTGTAGTTAATAATGGGAATTTTTTTTTTAGGATAGTGAAATAAAATAATGGAAATTCTTGAAGTCACCTATTTGTTAGTGTGTTTGCATAGAAGTGGTTTTTAAAACATTTTGATTTTTAATTAATGTCACCTAATTAATACATGTACACTTGAACAAATAAATATATAGAACCACATACAGTAAAAAATTAAAATGTCCCTCTCTCTACATCCCACACCCAGTTTGTCTCCTCCCTCTAGTATGTACAGTTTGATGTATATCAAACCCTTTATTAGCCTATACATGTATTTACAGATATACATATACAGATATTTAGATTGGCAATTTAGAGGTTTTAGGCTAGGTACAGTGGCTCATGCCTAGCACTCTGGAAAGCTGAGGCAGGTGGATTGCCTGAGCTCACAGGTTCAAGACCAGCCTGAACCAGAATGAGACCCTGTCTCTAAAAACAGCTGGGCGTTGTGGTGGGCACCTGTAGTCCCAGCTACTTGGGAGGCTGAGGCAAGGGAGTCACTTGAGCCCAAGAGTTTGAGGTTGCTGTGAGATATAGGGCCACGGCACTCTACTGAGGTGAGTAGACAAAGTGAGTCTCTGTGTCTTTAAAAAAAAAAAGTTTTAATGATAATTTGTGCTGTAATTAAAAATAGTCATCTATTTTATTTAGTGAAATTTTAGTTTTAGAGCATACTCCATTCTTTACAGTCTTGGATTATAACTTAAGTGATTTGTCAAATGGTGGTCATCCAGATTACAAATGATGAGTACTCTTTGGTTTGCAAATTTCCATACCAAGAATAGCTGAGTACAAAAGAAACAAATGTCCTCTTTGGTCTTAGAAAGTTTATTCTTTTTCTTATTTTAAGAGACAGAGTCTCTATGTTATCCTCAGTGGTGTCACAGCTTTTGACAGCCTCTAATTCTTGGGCTTAAGCGATTCTCTTGTCTCAGCCTCCCGAGTAGCTGGGACTACAGGCACCCACCATAATGCCTGGCTATTATTTTGTTGTTGTTGTTGTTGTTGCAGTTGTCATTGCTTTAGCTGGCCTGGGCCAGGTTCAAACCCACCAGCCTTGGTGTATATGGCCAGCACCCTACCCACTGAGCTATGGGCGCTGCCAAAAGTTTATTTTTTTCTTTCTAAAATTATTTAGATTTTTTTTCTTGTTGGAATTTTTACTTTTTTTTGCCGTTTTTGGTGGGGGCCGGCTTTGAACCCTCCACCTCCAGTATATGGGGCCAGCACCCTATTCCTTCAGGCACAGTCACCACCTAATTATTTAGAATTTTTTAAGGCATGAATGGATAAAAATTAATAGTATGCAAAGTAAGATATTACAAGAATGATGTGAAGTTTTAGGAAAGTACATTATTGAAGATTTGTAGGTAGAGATGTATTTTGAGTTAAATCTTGAAAATTATGGCCAGAAAAGTATTTGCTTTTCTGAAAAACTCTGAAAATCTGATAAGCTCAGTCAGCTTTCATGCAGTCTTGGTACTATGATGTTTGATGTAGATTGTTCTCTATGTAGGAACACAAGGTGCTTTTGACCGGTACACCTCTCCAAAATACAGTTGAAGAACTGTTTAGTCTTCTTCACTTTCTTGAACCCTTAAGATTTCCTTCTGAATCAACATTTATGCAAGAATTTGGGGATCTTAAAACAGAGGAACAGGTATCTTTGTTTACTTCTTTGTGAACAAGTTCACTAATTTTTTTTATCATTATAATTATTTTGTTTATATAATTAAATATACATTTATATTATATACCTTTTTATCATTTTTTTATTCAGGTACAAAAACTTCAAGCTATCCTGAAACCAATGATGTTGAGAAGATTAAAAGAAGATGTGGAAAAGAAGTTGGCACCTAAGGAAGAAACCATCATTGAAGTAGAACTCACCAATATTCAAAAGAAGTACTACCGGGCCATTCTGGAGAAAAACTTCTCCTTTTTATCCAAAGGAGCAGGGCAAACTAATGTACCTAACTTGGTCAATACTATGATGGAGCTCCGGAAGTGCTGTAATCACCCATATCTTATCAAAGGTAGCTAAAAAGGGTTACAACAAATAATTTTGTCTTTCAAGAAATACTAATGAATACAAACAAAACACCACTACAACTATACTGGCTGTTACAACTCTCCCACTTGTGTTCTGAGGGAATACAAATATTTGGAATCAGGTTACAAAAGCAGGAGTTTGTTGAGTGTAAGTTAGACTGGAATTCCTTCTCCACTTTAATCCTCCTCAGGGATGAAGACAGCAAAGCTCATTTTTGGGCTTCTGCATTTACATTTCATTCCTGGTTTAGGAGCCCCAGTTAGTGTTTCGGTTTTTATGTTGCAATAATGTGACTTTTTAAGGTCTTGGTCAGGTTCAATATCAGTGTTCTTTCTGTACAATGTTTGTTTGTTTGTTTGTTTTTTCCACTTATTCTTGGGAATATACTCATAATGTATTACCTTTATTCAAGATAACTGAAGCCTCTTTTGGAATCCTTATGGTCTTTTATGGCTACACAGGGGAAGGAATTCTGAAAGCCTCTTTAATTCTCATCTAGACTCTGAAGGAAGTATGTAGCAACATGACTATAATAAATGGCTTTTTTTTTTTTTTTTT
>NW_003852453.1:5956921-5983486 GCF_000181295.1 Otolemur garnettii
CTCCTGCCTCTGCCTCCCAAGTAGCTGGGACCACAGGCGCCTGCCACAATGCCAGGCTATTTTTTGGTTGCAGCCATCATAGTTGTTTTGCAGGCCCGGGCTGGATTTGAACCTGCCACCTTAGGTGTATGTGGCTGACGCCATAGCCACTTGAGCCACAGGCGCCGAGCCAGATATTTATTTTAAAAATATAACTCACCCAACTTAAGACCACAGTTTCATTAATGCTTCCCCTAATAGTATTCACTAAACATTGAGCAAACATAAATTTATACAAGGACTTATACTAAGTGGGAAATAAAAATATGCTTAAGACATTGTGGCATCAATGGAATTACAGTCTAGTTTTGGTGGAGATTTAGCCAAAAACATAAATAATTCTAATAAACGCAATATACATGCCATCAGAAACTTATGTTACAGAAGCACAGAAGAGCAATAATTCTGATTAACAAAAAAGCAGTTGGGAGTTGCCTGCATTCGTGCATTGCTGCTGATTTTTCACATTTCTTTGATAGGTGCTGAGGAGAAAATACTAGGAGAATTTAGAGATACGTATAATCCAGCTGCTTCTGATTTTCATCTTCAAGCAATGATACAGTCTGCTGGTAAACTAGTCCTTATTGATAAATTGCTTCCCAAAATGAAAGCAGGAGGTCATAAAGTGCTCATCTTCTCTCAAATGGTACGCTGCCTTGACATCCTGGAGGACTATCTCATACATAAAAGGTGAGGCATAGTATAATCCATTGACATGTACTATGAATTATATTAAATATATATGATTAACATTTGTGCAGCACTGTATTGTAACCCAACTTTACTCATATCTTTCTCTTTAGCTAGATAAGAATGTATTCAAATCTGTAGGTAAACTTGCCTGGGATTATTATGTGTTGTGAGTTTTCCTTACCTGCCTTTGTTTTCAATAGTAGATGGGCCTGCTGAGACTGAGAAAACCTAGATTATAGCCAGGCATTGTGGTGGGCACCTGTAGTCCCTGCTACTTGGGAGACTGAGGCAAGAGAATCTCATAAGCCCAAGGGTTAAAGGTTGCTGTGAGCTGTGATGCCACGGCACTCTACCCAGGGTGACATAGTGAGACTCTGTCTGCAAAAACAACACCTAAATTCATAGGTATTTTTTGACCTAGGAATTCAGTAGCATATGTTTTACTTGATTTGTAAACCTCACAGTAATGCTGCTTACATGGACTTCTATTTAAGACAGCCATCTCCAAAATTGGAAAAAAATGATGCAAGATCCTATTGGATCTATTTCATTGCTATAATTATAACTTTAAGTTGTACTTTTATTCTTATGCACTATATAAAATTTGTTCATCTTTTAATCTTTTCCAGTTTGTTTAATGTGGGATTTTTGTTTTATTGGTACATGACAATAAGATAGTCTGAACTATTGTCTAATGAGGCCAGGTGTGGTGGCTCCTGCATCTAATCCCAGTATTGATGGGAAGGCCAGAGGATTGCTTGAGGCTGGGAATTTTCAGACCAGCCTGGGCAAAGTAGTGAAGCCCTGTCTTAACAAAGAACACAGAAGTTAGCCACATATGTGGCTTCGGCCTGCAGTCCTAGATAGTTGGGAGGCTAAGGCAGGAGGATTCCTCGAGCCCAAGAGTTCAGGTTATGCCGAGTTATGATTATGACACTGATCCAGCCTGGGTGACAGTGAGACCTTGTCTATAAAAAATAACATATTTTGCCTAATAAGTTTTTAGGCTATGGCAAACAGAATATTTATCATAGGATATTTTATCAGAGCATTAGGATTCAATCTAATATCAACCAGTTAATATAAAAGGAAATTAGAAATTTCAGTTCTAGGTTATAATTTGATAAATTGTTGATCCTTTGAGATAAGGAGATGTGTATATTGGTTTATAGTATCAGCAACTATTTAGTGCACTTTTATTTGTTTTGTGTCTAGTTCCTTTTTTACTGTTAGTATTCTAATCCTTTAGCCTTATTTCAAAAGGTATTATTCTCAATTTTACACTATATATGTGGTAGGAACGTTGAATTGCAGTATTTCTAAAATTATCTATTCTTACATTTTCTTGATCTCCTTACACAATGAAGTTTCTACAAAAATAAAACTGTACCTGCCAATTTCTATTACAATCAATTTCATGGAAACCCCAGGTTTCTTTATTGTCATGAGTAACATTAGAAGGCATCTGTCCATTGTGCAGGTGCTAGAGATACAGCAGAGCTACTGGTAAAACTAGTAAGTCGTGGGTGGCGCCTCTGGTTCAGTGGGCAGGGCGCCGGCCCCATGTGCCAAGGGTGGCAAGTTCAAACTCGGCCCTGGGCCAAACGGCAACAAAAAATGGCTGGGCATTGTGGCAAGCGTCTGTAGTCCCAGCTACTCTGGAGGCTGAGGCAGGAGAATCGTCTAAGCCCAAGAGCTGGAGGTTGCTGTGAGCTGTGACGCCACTGCACTCTACCAAGGGTGATAAAGTGAGACTCTGTCTCTACAAAAAAAAACCCCAAAAAACTAGTAAGTCCTATGTGGAAAGAAGTGTCTGAAACCAGAGGAAGTGTGGCAGATGTCATATGTATGCCACTTAGGTTCCTATTCTAGCTTCTGAATTTTTCTACATTTTATTTTTATTGGTGTCTTATAATTTGGGAGGTTTGTGTATTTTAAGTGGGAAAGGGAAAAATGAAGTATAATGGCCTTATAATAAGGACTGTAAAGAATTTGACAGCCTTTCAGTTTGCCCTTAATGGTGCATGATATAGAAACAAGTTTATCAATTCAGAGAGTAATATAGGTTAAGGACAAAAACTGAAACATTCATAGCCTTTTTATTTAAAATTAAGTAAAAATGTCTACTTTTTTGTCATGCCGTGGTGTTAGTCTAGCTCACAACAACTTCAAACTAATAAGCTCAAGCGATCCTCCTGCCTCAACCTCCCAAGTAGCTGGGACTACCGGCGTCTGTCACAATACCCAGCTAATTTTTCTGTTTTTAGTAGAGATGGGGTCTTACTCTTACTCAGGCTGGTCTCAAACTCTTGACGTCAAGAAATCCTCCCACTCGGGCCTCCCAGAGTGCTAAAACTACAGGGGCAAGCCACACCGCCCAGCCAGAAAATCTCTATTTCCTAAAAAAAAACATTGTAAGATCAGCAAGGTGATTTTTATGGACATTTTTGTTATTCCAGCTTTTTAAAAATGATACTAATTATAGTGCTATTTTATCTTTATACCCAGGAATGCAGAGATTTTGTATCTTTACAAAATCTGTTTCTTCTGTAGCATGAACACCAAAAAGTATAAAGTCATAGAGACTAATTGGAGTGATATTTCTTCTTAATTTTTATAGTAAACATAATTTTGTGGGAAAACAGACTTTACATTTGATAGATGTACTTTCATTTTTATTATATTCACCTATCTAAATGTATTCCCTTTCTTTTCATAGATATTTATATGAGCGAATTGATGGCAGAGTCAGAGGCAATCTTCGGCAGGCTGCTATTGATCGATTTAGTAAACCTGATTCAGATCGATTTGTTTTTCTTCTGTGTACCCGAGCTGGTGGATTAGGCATCAACTTGACTGCAGCTGATACGTGTATAATTTTTGATTCTGACTGGAATCCTCAAAATGACCTTCAGGTAAATAAATTCTGTGGCTACCAAGAAATGTAACTTTTCTAAAAGCTCATGTAATTATTTTTGGTAATCTGTATCTTTTATTTTTATCTCAACAAACTAACATGTATGTTTCCCTGTGAAATATCTATGCCAAACAGGTGAAATTGTTTTAATTTTAATGTAGTAACAGTATATTTTTTAATATGTCTTACTATTATAAGAAGGGGTACTTGAGTACAATATTTTTTTTATTTTTTTTTATTTTTATTTTATTTATTTATTTATTTTTTTTTGAGACAGAGCCTCAAGCTGTCCCCCTGGGTAGAGTGCCATGGCATCACAGCTCACAGCAACCTCCAACTCCTGGGCTCAAGCGAGTCTCCTGCCTCTGCCTCCCAAGTAGCTGGGACCACAGGCGCCCGCCACAACGCCCGGCTATTTTTTGGTTGCAGCCGTCATTGTTGTTTGGCGGGTCCAGGCTGGGGATTCGAACCCGCCACCTTAGGTGTACGTGGCTGGCGCCTTAGCCGGTTGAGCTATAGGCGCCGAGCCAGTACAGTATTTTTATTATTTAAAGAATTATGTAAATCTGAGAGCGATCTGACCTCTAAGAACTTATTTGCAATAAAAATTTCAGAATTTTGGCTCTGTGCCTGTGGCTCAAGTGGCTAAGGCACCAGCCACATACACCTGAGCTGGTGGGTTCGAATCCAGCCCGGACCCGCCAAACAACGCTGGCAGCTGCAACCAAAAAATAGCCAAATGTTGTGGTGGGCGCCTGTGGTCCCAGCTACTTGGGAGGGGGAGACAGGAGACTCGCTTGATTGAGCCCAGGAGTTAGAGGTTACTGTGAGCTGTGATGCCACAACCCTCTACCCAGGGGGACAGCTTGAGGCTCTGTCTCAAAAAAAAAAAGGAAAGAAAGAAAAGAAAAAAATTTCAGAATTTTATTTCTTAAAGATAGGTACTTGTCCCCAGCCTTCCGCGTGAGTGGACGCGGCAGCACCTCTGTCTTGCTTTTTTTTATTCCTCCCCCCTTCCTGTCTTTTTCCCCTTCCCCCCTCCTTTTCCTTTCACTATTTCCCCTCAAGCCTTTTACCCTCATCCCTGGGCAAGGTAGACCTGGTCACCACCCTCTGGCAAGAGGCAGCCCCTCCAGGCTGGAGCACAGCCTCAAGCCTGGGGTCACTGTGGAGCTAATTTGCCCACTGACCCAGCACCTGCGACCACTGTCCAGTTCCCCCTCTTCTCATTCCCCTGGTCCCAGTTGACCCCACGTCCCCACTGTGAGCCTACAGCTCTGCCCAAGAGGAGGAGGAGCAGAGGAAGAGGAAGCTACATGAAGGGTAGCTACAGGAAGCTGGAGGGCAGGGAGCTCCAAAGGATATGGTGAAGTTTCCAGGACCTTCGGAAAAGCAGAGATTCTTTCCTCTTGGAAAAGACAATCACTAGGGAAGCCCAGATGTGGAAGGTGAACGTGCCGAAAATGCCTACAAATCAGAATGTTCCTCCGTCCAGAGAGATGAAGTAATTCAGTGGTTGGCCAGTCAAGTCCCAGTTCAGCCTTTCCCAGAACATTTGCTTTGGCTAGCAGTCTTTTGGACAGGGTTTTTAGCTACTGTAAAGGCTCATCCAAAATACTTGAGTTGTGTTGCAATCAGCTGGTTTTTTTTAGCTGCCAAGACTGTTGAGGAAGATGAGACAATTTCAGTACTGAAGGTATTAGCAAGAGACAGTTTCTGGGGATGTTCCTCATCTGAAATTCTGAGAATGAAGAGGATTATTCTGGGATCCTCACACAGGAAGGGACTTGGGATCTTCACACAGCAACACCATTGGATTTTCTTCACATTTTTCATGCCATTGAAGTGTCAACTGGGCCTGAGTTACTTTTCAGTTTGCCCAAACTGAGCCCATCTCAACATTTGGCAGTCCTCACCCCTCACCAAGCAAGTGCTTCACTATGGCCTGCAACCAACTTCTGTAATTTAAAGGATCCATGCTTGCTCTGGCCATGGTTAGTTTGGAAATGGAGAAGCATAAATGGATAGCTCTCAGTTGATCCCTTGTCAGGAGCTGGTGGCACAGCACCTGTCCACTCTGCAGTCTTCCTTGCCTCTAAATTCCATTTATGCCTACTGTCCTCTCAAGCACACCTTGGTGACCTGTGACAAAGGAGCCTTCAAATTACATTCCTCCTCTGTCCCAGGCCCAAATATCTCCAAGGACAACAGCAAGCCAGAAGTGGCAGTCAGAGGTTACAGCAGCCTTCTACCATCAGCTCCCAGCTGCCAGTGTGTGCAAGCACACCTCTGCTAAGCACAAAGTAGAGGAGACGGAAATGGGTGACGGCTGGGATGGAGTCAAACGGCTCTATAATGAAGATAATGCTTCAGAAAATGTGGGTTCTGTGTGTGGCACTGATTTATCAAGACAAGAGGGGCGTGCTTCCCCTTGTCCACCTTTGCAGCCTGTTTCGTCATGTAGTTTCAACAGTACGACAGAAGTGTTACCATCAAGTGCAAACAAAGGTAGACTACCGGGGATGAGAACAGGGAGACCAGGAAGGGCTGTGGAAGGGTGTATACCTTATGAGTCTGATTTGAAGTGAACTGGAAAACAAACAAACAAAAACCCCCTTATCTACTTGTCCAGATAATTATAATCCAACATTATTTAAGCACTTAAAGACCAAAAAAATTATATAAAAAATCCAAAAGATGCAAAATTTTCTAAAAAATAAAGTTTTTATCAGCTGCACTCTTTTTTTCTGCTGGAATGTCATGTAGCATGCCCCATGTTAAAAATTCACATTTAATGGTTTTTTTAAAAGTTCCAAAATTCATAGCTAGCAAAGTTGCCTCCAGTGTCCTGATTAATGTTCCTCTTATTTTTACTTGCTTCTCCATTGAGTACTTAATGAATTTTATGCATGTTGATCTATATGGACTTCCACTGATCCCAAAATTATTTTTTGGCAATTTAATGAACAGATTAGGGCAATGTGACAGCCATGTGTAATCCATGATTCAAGTTCCAGTTAATCTGAAAAGGGTACTTTGGAATTATCCAGTATGAATCAGAGGTGGTAATAGAAAAAGGTCTCATATTACCTCATTGATTTTGTGTTTGTCTCATTTCAGTTTCCACAGTTTAAAAACAATTACTGTTTTTATTTTTGTCTGTCTTAAAGTGAAGTCTTTAAAGGCGGCATGTAATTGGATGTTCCTGGATTTCTTGAATGCATTTTTGACATTTGTATGAAATAATTTGTGATAAAGTTAATATTATCCAGGTGCTCACCAACGAAACATATATGTAACCACTAAAATTCAATTTTTGTAACTGCTCGGTTTTCACTCATTTATAATCAGTAGGAGAAACTGTGTAGATGTTGGGGCAGCTGCATGATCTGAGTCTGTATAACCTGTAAAAACTGAATTTAGTACCCTAGTTTTATGTTAAACTGCTAGGATTTTCTCAGTAAAAGTTATTCCCCTTGCCTCCTCAGCCTACCTTTATTTCTCTTAATTGACTTCTGGATCCCAAGCTCCCTTTGCAGTCTGAATAAGGTATTACAGTCAGATATTATACTGATGATAAAAGCTTCTGGTAGCAATAAAAAGTTGTCTTTAAAAAAATAAAAATAAGAACTTGTTTATCATAATTTTAGCTTCTAATAATTATCTCTATAAGTAAGTACTATAGAGAGCATAATATGTCTTTGAATAAAATATTGTAGAAAACAGCATATATGTTATGACTATATTTGGACTTTATAGAGTCATAAGCATATTAATTAGCATCATCAAAGAGGGTCAAAATTTGTAGAAGATCAGTTTCTGGGAAGGATATGAGAAGAGAATGAAGTATAAGAGAAGTATCAGACTATTCATGATAGGCGCCTATAGCACAGTGGGTACAGCGCTGACCATATGCACCGAGGGTGGCAGGTTTGAACCAGCCAGGGCCAGGTAAATATCAATGACAACTCCAACAAAAAATAGCAGGTGGCTCAGCGCCTGTGGCTCAAGCAGCTAAGGCGCAAGCCATATACACCTGAGCTGGTGGGTTCGAATCCAGCCTGGGCCTGCCAGACAACAATGATGGCTGCAACCAAAAAATAGACGGGCGTTGTGATGGGTGCCTGTGGTCCCAGCTACTTGGGAGGTAGAGGCAGGAGACTCGCTTGAGCCCAGGAGTTGGAGGTTGCTGTGAACTGTGATGCCACTGAACTCTTCCCAGGGCAAAGCTTGAAGTTCTGTCTTAAAAAAAAAAAAAAGACTATTCATGATAGTCTTAAGTGTACTACAATTTATATTATTCCTTTTTTTTCTTAAGAATAGTCAAGTACAGTAGTTATAGAGGGGAAAATTGTAAAACAGAGAGTTTGATCTATAACTAACTCTGACCCAGATAGATAGCCCCACTACTTTCAGACAAGCCATGTCATAAGTTTAAATATATATGAAAACCAAGTATTAATGTAACAAATGGCCTGGAGAGTATACCTGGGTTGAAACATATCATATTTTAAATTACTCATTTGTGTAACTATATGTAAGTTAGTTCAAAATGTCAAAGGTTTGTCGAAAAGAGATAAAACCAGGGACCAGCTCTTTCCATAGAAGGCCAGTTAGTAAATATTTTAGGCTTTGTGGGCTACATGAGGTCATATATTCTTGCTTGTTTTTCACAATCCTTGAAAAATGCAAAAAAGCCATTCCTCATTGGCAGGCCAGTGTTGGTTCACAAACCATAGACACAGAGTTTTACTCTGTCGCCCTGGGTAGAGTGCCATGGCATCATAGTTCACAGCAATGTTAAACTCCTGGGCTCAAGTGATCCTCTTGCCTAGCCTCCCAAGTAGGTGGGTCTATAGGCACCTGCTATCCTATAGATTAAACCAAATCCAATCCTTAGATTAAACCAAAATCATAATTGTATGCCTTTGGAATATATATGTATCCTTAAAGCTGCCTACCACACATGTGATTTTCTAAAAGTTAATTTAGAATAAAATGATTTAATTCACATTATAGAACCTGAGGGAGAATTGGAAAACCTGTGCTGAACCCCCACCTCCAGCTTCTCCTTCTCCCTTGATTTTTCCTCCTCCTTAACTACTAAGATAGATCTAGTCTTTACAGACAGTAAATATTTTACCTGTTATGTTTTCCATAGACCTAAAGTTGCCTGTTTACGAATAATTCCTGATTGTAAATAGGATAAAATTGATGTTGGTAGGATAAAGATGTCAACAAATGGATGCTGGGCGTAGGGCCTAGTATCTCACACCTGTAATCCCAGCACTTTGAGGGATAGTTTGAGACCATCTTGGGCAATAGAGCAAGCCACCATCTCTATAGTAAAATAAAATAATTAAGCTGGGCATGGTGTCTCATGCCTGTAATCGTAGCACTCTGGGAAGCCGAGGCAGGAAGATCACATGAGCTTTAGGAGTTTGAGACCAGCCTGAGCAGGATTGAGACCCCACCTCTACTAGAAATAGAAAAACTAGCCAGGCACTGTAGCAGGTGCCTATAGACCCACCTACTTGGGAGGCTAGGCAAGAAGATCACTTGAGCCCAGGAGTTTAACATTGCTGTGAACTATGATGCCATGGCACTCTACCCAGGGCGACAGAGTAAGACTCTGTGTCTTAAAAAAAAGAATTAGCAAGGCATGGTAGTGCATGCCATATACTTCCAACTACTTGGAAGGCTGAGGCAGGGGCATCACTTGAACCCAGGAGTTCAAGGCTCCAGTGAGCTATAATGGCACCACTCCACTCCGACCTGAGAGACAGCGCGAGAAGCTATCTCAAAACAAACAAACAACATAGTACCTATCCCACCTATGAATTTTAAAGCCAACAATTTATGATTTAATCTGCCTGAAGTTAATGGGAATATGATTAATAATTGGGGTGAAAGACTGCAATTCTGTAACATTTGGAGTCAAGATGTATCATTAAGTTTAGTAGGAACTCAAAATAAAATGTGAAGCTCTTATACATCTTTAATTTCTCCACTTCAAACATGTGTACATACATATTAAACAATTAGTTTGTCTTCCTTTTAAGCAAAGTTTAGATCTCCCAGACTGAGTATACTGACTGATGCCTGCAATCCTAGCAATCTGCGAGGCCATGGCAGGTGGATCGCCTGAGTTCTGGAGTTCAAGACCAGCCTGAGCAAGAGCAAGACCCCTTCCCTAGAAAGAGCTGGGATTTGTAGTGGGTGTCTACAAGCCCAGTTACTCAGGAGGCTGAGGCAAGAGGATCGCTAGAACCCAAGAATTTGAGGTTGCTGTGAGCTATAACGCCAGTGTAGTCTATTGAGGGTGACAAAATGAAATTCTGTCCACCCTACCCCACCAAAAAAAATTAGATCCCTGGAGTTATTCACCTTAGGGTTTTTTCCTCCCCCTAAAAATTACCCAGATTAAGAAGAATATATTGAAAAGATTGTTGATAATGCAGTAAAACAAATTTAGAAATTTAGGGTAGGACTTTAAAGCTGGAATTGCCATCAACTAAAAGATCTGTTCACAGATTTTGTCTTCTTCTCTAAAATTATATTGTTTGCATCTCCATTAAAATATAATGATCATAGATTTACATTTAATTTTAACTTACTGCTGATAGTGTGACTATTTCTCAATCTGATATGTTCTGCCTTAATTTCTAGAAAAAGATTGTGTCTAATTATCAACCATGTCTAAAAAATTTTACGTATGTTTTTATTCCACGTATATGGTTTACTATTACATGCCTTTTGGAAAAATAATTAAATCTATAACTTTTCATTTTATACAGGCCCAAGCTCGTTGCCACAGAATTGGTCAGAACAAAGCAGTTAAAGTCTACCGACTAGTGACGCGTAACTCATATGAGAGGGAGATGTTTGACCGAGCCAGTCTGAAACTGGGCCTAGATAAGGCTGTGTTACAGAGCATGAGTGGAAGAGATAGTACCGTTGGTGGTGTATGTACATTTTCTTTTTTCACTTGGGCTTCTCCTGTTGTTTTTATTTCCAGTTAATTTTACCTCTGGTAGTGTATCATTTAATTTTGGTCATACTGAACACAAAATACATTGTTTTTATGTGAGGAGAAATTAACAGAATAAAGCCATGTTAATATTTTTGAATCCTGTTTGGTCTGTATAGCTTCATACCTTTTGAATTCCAACAGTGTGTTTTTAAGATAGAAATTCTTTGCTTTCCTTATAAAATATTTGTATCATGACATAGCAAAATAGAATTTGTGAATGCCTCAGCGCCTGTATCTCAGCAGCTAGGGCGCCTGCCACATACTCAGGGGCTGGCAGGTTTGAACCCAGCCTGGACCTGCCAAACAACATTGACAACTACAACAACAGCAATGACAAAAATAGCTGGAAGTTGTGGCAGGCCCCTGTAGTCCCAGCTACTCAGGAGGCTGAGGCAAGAGAATCTCTTAAGCCCAAGAGTTTGAGGATGCTGTGAGCTGTGATGACACGGAACTCTACCAAGGGTGACATAGGGAGACTCTATCTCAAAAAAAGAAAAAAGAATTTGTAAATTTTCTGTATTATTCATATAAACATTTCTTCAAATTTTATTTAATGTCAAACAGTTACAATACTGGCTTTGTCTTGTTATAAATGATGATTTTTTAAATATTTTTCCCTCAAGATTCTTATTTCATATTGTGAGCTTGTATCAATAATAGAATCCTAGCACTGACAGCCTTGGTAGATTCCATGTGCCTTAGACTTTGTTTTAAACCAAAGCCTTTTTATGGAAATGGGTAATTCTTATTTTAAAGGTGGCAAAGAAGAGTCAGTAATTTCAGTTAATCATTTCATTGAATTCTATCCTATGTCATCCCAAACCCAAATGCAATGTAAATGTGGCCTCTTAGGTTCTTTGATATTCGGTAGGTATGCTTTCTTTTTAGTATACTTTCTCTTGTGAACTTTAAAAAAAAGCTAATGTTACCAAATTTTTTTTTTCTTTAGATTCAGCAGCTTTCCAAAAAGGAAATAGAAGACTTGCTTCGAAGAGGTGCTTATGGTGCCATTATGGAGGAAGAAGACGAAGGCTCTAAATTCTGTGAAGAGGACATTGATCAGATTTTGCTGCGTCGTACAAAAACTATCACAATTGAATCAGAAGGACGTGGGTCAACATTTGCTAAGGTAACAGTGAATACTGTCTTGATGTCACATCTTCACTGCAAAAAAATTTAACAGTCTCTTAATGTTTAATTTACTGAATATCATAAAGTAGGAAATTCTATATAAAATGAAAAGCAGAGCATAAGAAACACCTTTGTAGAGAAAATAACATTTAAAGCTAAGTCTTGAAAGAATTATCAATTTTATTATGTTAAAAAGAGAAAGAACCACCTAAGTGAATCACATGTTGCTCAACCTCAGGGAGCATTTTAGGAATATAGTGTAGGCATATGTGGATAAAGAGGATGAATTAGGTGGAGACAGAACTGAAGGAGTTAGAGAAGTTGGATCCAAACTGTGAAGAGCTTAGTGCTATTTTGAAGAGTTTGAATTTGATCCTGGGGCAGTTAAGAAAGAAGTTTTTAGGCTTGGCGCCTGTGGCTGAAGTGGCTAAGGCGCCAGCCACGTACACCTAAGGTGGCGGGTTCGAATCCAGGACCCGCCAAACAACGACGGCTGCAACCGAAGGGCGCTGTGGCGGGCGCCTGTGGTCCCAGCTACTTGGGAGGTGGAGCAGGAGACTCGCTTGAGCCCAGGAGTTGGAGGTTGCTGTGAGCTGTGAAGCCACAGCACTCTACCCAGGGGGATAGCTTGAGGCTCTGTCTCAAAAAAAAAAAAGAAGCTTTTAAAGCCCTTTAAGCAAAAATTGAACATAATGCAGGCTATTTTAGAAGGTTAACTCTAGCAGCAGTACGGAGAACAGCTTAGAAAGAGGAAAGTCTGGAGGCAGGGAGATCATTTAAGAGGCCTGTGTAGGAAAGAATGATGGGTGAACTAGGGCAGTGGAGAGTCACTTGAATTCAGTAGCAGCTGATGACCAGTTAGAAATTGGTGGAAGGCAGAATCAAGTTACTTGAAGATTTCAGGCTTGAGTAGCCAGGAGAGCCATGATGCATTAAAATGGAAAATGGAAGAAAAGGAGGTTCATGTGAGGAAAACAAGAGTTAGGAGCTATTGTATTTGGGACATTTACAGGGTGTCCAGGTGGAGATGTTTGGGAGGTTTACCTGGCACACAGATGTACATTTGGAAGTAAGAGAGAATAAATCAGAAGAAAATAGTATTTTGGAAGCAAAAACAATACTGCAGAAGTAAAATATAAGGTTGAAAACTAAAACTAGACATGATGGAGTAGCCTGCACCCTGGCTGTGGTTTCTTTCCTGGGAAATCTTGTTTACTTTTTTCTTTGGAGACAGAGTCTCTGTCACCCAGGCTAGAATGCAGTGGTGTCAGCCTAGCTCACAGCAACCTCAAACTCGTGGGTTCAAATGCTCGTACTACTTCAGCCTCCCAAGTAACTGGGACTTCGGGCACTTGCCACAGTGCCTAGCTGGTTTTTCTCTATTTAGTAGAGATGGGGTCCTGCTCTTGTTCAGGCTGATCTTGAACGCCTGAACTCAAATAGCCTTCCTGCCTCAGCCTCCCAGAGTGCTAGACCCAACTTTTGTTTACTTTTGATTTCTTGGTTCTGTACTCTATGTGCAGGTATTTTTTCCTCATGTTTGAAATTATCTGAAATCTACTTAATAATTTCAGAAGGTATTAGTCACGGTTATAATCTTTGTTGATTAGGCTAAATAGAGATATTCTCCTAAAAAGCACAAAGCATTGGTAACCATGGTGATTCTGTGGTTCCTTATTTAAAATGTTAATGATAATAACCATGGAAATTCAGAATACCAAAGTTTGAATTCTGACTCGTAAATTGAGTGACCTTGGACAATTAGCCTCTATGAAAATCTTGTCCTTAAAGAAGAGCTCATAATTGTGATGCTTGGCCTTTCCTACTTCACTATAAAGTGCTGTGTAAGTATTATTTTATGTCAAGGACTCAAGTATACACTAATCATCATCAGCTATGCTGTGAGAACAAGAAATGCTTAAGCATTTAAATATCTATTTTAGACCCTCACACCAGGAAATATCTGTTACATTTGAAAAGAGAACTGACTGAAAAGATACCACAATAGCTGAGAAGAGTCCAGAGAGTTTGCTGTGGTTGTTTTATAATTTGTTCATTTCCCTAATGATTTGTCCATTCCCATAGTTGTATGAGAAGCCACTGAATGGTGGACATTGACATAATAGACTATGCACCAGAGCTGTAAAGGTGCTAGCATGTTACATTTTTTTCTTGTAATTTCCCAAAACTGCCATCTATACGCATTAGTAATTTGTATAAAATAATTCCAATCTGCATTTCCTTGCAGGATAAAATACTGTGTAGTATTACTAAGGAGATACATATACGGATAGTATTTAGACTTAGTTCATATTCATCAAAAAGAACTCATTGTTGGTAACTGCATTTATATATAAGTGGTTACATCACCCTAACTTTGTTTCAAGATATTTTTATAGAGGTAGTCAAGTGGGTTTTTAAAATAGAATTGTTTCTAGCCTGAAATTTTTAAGATTTTGTATGTAACAAAAAATTGAATTGCTCAGTTTACAAACAAAACCATCTGAGCATGATTGCTTATTTGTAAGGGTGTGTCTGTGGTACTTAAGTTCTGTCACAGGAAAAAGTCTTCCCCTGCACGTAATATAGGGATTTGATGGTTGAAGAAATGCATTTTAAGGAAAATAATTGGGGGGTAGCTAGGACGGTAGAATTTAATGTTTGGAAGTGGTTGGTGAACCTGAGCTTGCTGATGTCTTCTGCATCAGGCATTTCATTCTGTAGGCATAATCCATTGTAGCATCCTTGAGACTCAGGAAAGTCATCTTGAAAATAGGTTATATGTCAGTTACCAGTAGTAGCTTGAATTATTTAGAAATTGAAAAAGTTTTTAGCTTGAAAAATAAACTTCTTACTTTTCTCATAAGGAATGTAATAAAAGCTATTTAATTATGAAGTTTAGTTTCTTCATGGCAAATCATTTAAATCATGAACAGTTATCTGGTAGCAGAATAATTATACACTGTACCCTAGAATTTTTTTTTTAGATAAACAACCAAGAAGTAACATACTTTAAAATCTTTTCTTTTTAATGAGTTTTCATATTTGATGGGTTTTTATGTTAAATGTTCTCCAATTCATATAAAGCAAATACTCACTAGATTGGTTAAATCTCCAGAAGCACTTATCAGTGTAACTGTAGTACAGACTAAAAATCTATGAACTTGACTAAGTGAACTTTTTCATTGCTCCTGAAAAAATCAATAAGTTTATATAGTCTCTTATGTCTCAGTTATGAGAAATTCATTTCTGAATTAATAAAATGAAGTCCTCTCATAGTTAAGGAATTATAATTTAACTTGAGCGTAGGTAAATATCTGTGCCTTATACCATTTGATGAATTGTTATCAGTTGTACTTTTATACAGTGATGATGGCTATGCTTCCATTTTATCAAACTAGTTAGCCTTTATTCTTTTAAGTTGGATGTGAGTTATTGTATAATATTTGGTTTATCATTAAGAAGTGTCTCATTATTTCCTGTTGCCACTGTAACAGTTATCACAAATTTAGTGGCTTAAAACAATACAAATTTATTCTCTTTATAGTTCTACATGTCAGAAGTCCAACATGAGTCTTACAGAGCTAAAAGCAAAGTGCCAGCAGGGCTGGCTCGTTCTGGAGGCTCCCGGGGAGAATCTGTTTCTTATCTCCTCCAGTTCCTCAGACTGCCTGCATTCCTTGGCTTGTGGCCACAGTCCTTCAGTCTCTGCTTCTGTCGTGTCATATCCTTTTCCTTTCTGGAGTCAGAGCTCCCTCTGCCTCTCTCTTGTGAGGACACTTGTCATTACATTTAGGGCTCACTTGGAGAATGCGAGCTTATCTCCCCATGTCAAGATTCGTGACTGAATAAGTATCTGCAGAGTCCCTTTTGCTGTGTAAGGCAACACTCACAAGCTTCCAGGGATTAGGACCAGATATCTTTGGGGGCCGTTATTCAGCCTACCACACTCATCATTTCAAAAAATAAAAAATTACTAAAAATTTTTTAGTAGTTTCATAATTATCTAAGCTATAGTTTAGAAGAACAAGACAAAAAATGGAATTTAAATTCATTTTAATGCTTTTATTCTGTCACTTCTTATTTCATAAATATGCCAGCAAAATGCACATTTTAAAGTTTTGTGGTTTTTTTCTTTGGGGGGGTATTTTTATTTTCGGGAGGAGTTGGTTGGTTGAGTTTTTTTTTTTTTTTCCTTGTGTGCTTTGGGTTTTTTGAGACAGGGTCTTACTCAGTCACCAGGCTGGAATGCAGTGGCATCATCGTAGCTTACTGTAGCCTTGAACTCCTGGACTGAAGCTATCCTCTTGCCTCAGCCTCGCAAGTAGCTAGAATAACAGGCATGCACTTCCACTTGTGGCCTTTTTTAAAATTTTTTGTAAAGGATGGTTGGTCTTACTTTATTGCACTAACTGGTCTCAAACTCCCAGCTTCAAGCAGTCCTCCCACCTCAGCCTCCCAAAATACTGGGATTATAGGCATGAACCACCATGCCCTGTCAACTCATGCTTTATACAAGCATCTTGAAAGCTGACCCTTAAAAGAAGCTAGATGGTATGAACAGATGTACTTATTACTTGATAAGCAATGACATGAACAGAATCTGAAGTTCAGAAAATGGCACTTAATATTTTAATTTTGTTCCTACTCACTTGGTAGACATTTTATAAAGTTTTAAAGTGCAGATAGAGACAGAATATTTTAATGAAATTTTGTGTACTCATAAAACTCAACAATTATTCATGAAACTTGTCTCATCACCTACCACTTAATTTTCATATTGTTTTAAATCAAATTCCAGATGTCATATCATCATCTTTATACATGTTTCCATATGTATCATTAAAGATAGACTTTTTAAACATAATACTATTATCACATTTACAAAATTAAATGTAATTCCTTGATATTAATTATCTAGTGCTTAAACTGCCAGTTATCTTGAATGTCATAAATGGCTTGTTTGCTTTTAATAATTTTATTACCTTTTTAATGTGGGGTTTTCTTTTTTTCTTTTTCTTTTGAAACAGAGTCTCACTTTATCACCCTCAGTAAAATGCCTTGGGCTCATGCTATTCTCTTGCCTAGGCCTCCCAAGTAGCTGGGACTATAGGCACCCCCCACAACGCCTAGCTGTTTTTGTTTTTTTTTTTTTTAAGAGACAAGGTCTTGCTCTGGCTCAGGCTTGTCTTGAACCTGTGAGCTCAGGCAGTCCACTGGTCTCAGCCTCCCAGAGTGTTAGGATTATGGGCATTAGACACTCCTCCTGGCCTAATGTGGGATTTTCTGCATTTTTAAATTTTACCAAGGTAGTTTTTTGTTTGTTTTTTGAGATGGAGTCTCACTTTGTTGCCCTTAGTAGAGGGCATTGTAGTCATAGCTCACATCTCCAACTCTTGGGCTCAAGTGATTCTCTTGCCAGCTTCTCAAGTAGCTGGGACTAGAGGCGCCTGCCCCAACACTCGGCTATTTTTAGAGATGGGGGTCTCACTCTTGCTCAGGCTGGTCTCCAACCTGTGAGCTCAGGGCAATCCACCCACCTCGGCTTCCCAGAGTGCTAGGATTACAGGCATGAGCCACTGCTCCTGACCTCCAAGACAGTTTTTTTTTTTTTTTTTTTTTTTTTAAGACAGAGCCTCAAGCTATCTCCCTGGGTAGAGTGCCGTAGCTTCACAGCTCACAGCAACCTCCAACTCCTGGGCTCAAGCGAGTCTCCTGCCTCCACCTCCCAAGTAGCTGGGACCACAGGCGCCCACCACAATGCCTGGCTATTTTTTGGTTGCAGCTGTCATTGTTGTTTGGCGGGTCCGGGCTACATTCGAACCCGCCACCTTAGTTGTATGTGGCTGGCACCTTAGCCACTTGAGCCACAGGCACCGAGCCCCAAGACAGTTTTTTAATGAAGTTTTTAATCTTTTGGTTATATTCCAGGCAATTAGGCATTATCTTAAAGCCACTTACTAGTTAAGTTCTTCTTTGGAAGTCATTTTATGTGACCCTGTTCTTCCATTTGCTTTTGTAACAATGACATGCATTTTTTAAGCCCTTTTCTTTCTTTCTTTCTTCCTTTCTTTTTTTTTTTTTTTTTTTTTTGAGACAGAGTCTCACTATGTTGCCCTCAATAGAGTGCTATGGCGTCACAGCTCATAGTAGGCACAAGCGATTCTCTTGCCTCAGCATCCCATATAGCTGGGACTATAAGTGCCCGCCACAATGTCCAGCTATTTTTTGGTTGCAGTTGTAATTGTTGTTTATCAGGCCCGAGCCAGGCTCAAACCTGCCAGCCTTGGTGTATGTGGCCCGCACCCTACCACTGAGCTGTGGACACCGAGCCCCCTTTTCTTTCTTGATACATTGTGTATATTCACTTACTGCTTTCATTTTTATACAGTATTTGATGATACTTCTTTGAGGTGGCGTATCTATTTTTAGTGACTTCAGGTATATTAATAAATAATGCTTATTTGTCCACAAGTTATTGGGGTGAAGTATAATATCTAGAATTTCTTCTATCTGAAAGATTTTATAATTTCTACATTTAAGAAAATAATTGCTTTCATTTTCTTTTCTTTGTGTTTTAAAAATTTTTTACAATGATTATAGAAAATTTTTGTTGCAGGGAAAAGAATTTTTAAAATAAAGACAGAGAACAACTCATTTTTCTTTATTTCCCATGTACTATGTTGCATTTTCTTTAGGAGACACTTGTATCTGAATATGTGATGACGGTAAAGTAGGAGTGAACCATAAAATGAACTGTGTATGCAAGCAGGTTTTGAAATTCTTATTCTAACCTAATTTTTTATCATTCATGTTCATGTAGTGTTTTTACAAAGCGTATCTCTATCCTCTAAAGCTTCCTCACTGAAAAAAATGTGATCCTTGCTTACCAAATGTTTGAGAGTTAACCAATATTAATGATTTAACTCTGTACCTAAACTCCAACCTGTGTTGGCATTAAGTCTTTGCCTTAAGCAGCTGCTGTGCTGTTTCAGACCACTGGATTTGAAACAACCTTTGAATATATGTGTATGCAGAATTCAAATTCTATCTACAGTAAATGTGAGGAGGTAATGTTTTAAGTATACTTTGATAGATTTTTCCTCTAAGCTTCAAAACATTTTGAAAAACTGCCATTATGTATTTCAGGCGAGTTTTGTGGCATCTGGAAACCGGACAGATATTTCTTTAGATGACCCCAACTTCTGGCAAAAATGGGCTAAAAAGGCAGAAATAGATATAGATGCCATTAGTGGCAGAGTAAGTATTCTTTCCCTCTCAAAAATTTTTTTTATTTTGGGATACTTTGGCAAAATTATTGTAATATTTAACTATGCAGTTACTGAAAGAAATGTCTACGTCCGTAAGTGGAGGTAGGGCAGTAGAATGAACTGAGACAGACACTGCTTCAGCTTCATGCATATATTGCCTGTCAAGATGGGTTCTAATACAGAGTAGGTTTAGCTTTTGAGATTAATTGACATTCTTAAAATTATGATGTTTTTAAAAATTCTTTTAATCTCTTCAAGTCCTATGTTACGTTTATTTTGCCTTTTAATTGGTTTTTTTTTTTTTTTGGTGTCAGAACCCATTAATGATCTAGTAAAATATAAATGAAGCAAAAAAGGCAATCAAGAAAACAGCATTTTAAAACTGTTTCCATTATGACTTTCTTCATAGCTAAGAAATTAAGGGCCAAAAAACTATAATAGAATTTGTAGAACTGATAATACGAGCAGTTTTACTTTCTAAGACATCTGTTTACTAAGACTTCTTTCTAAGAATAGTATAGGAATCAATGCTTATGAGCCTTACCTATTATCAAAATGACAGCTAGTTGTTTAAGGAATTTTATATTAAACATTAAGGCTTTACAATTCGGAATAACTCTGCTGCTATCTGGAATTGTTTAATGTATGTTAGAAATGTGTAATTGTGTGTGAAACAAATTATTTTGAAAAGATAATTATAGGCGAGGCGCAGTGGCTCACACCTGTAATCCTAGCACTCTGGGAGGCCAAGGTGGGTGGATTGCTTGAACTCAGGAGTTCCTAACCAGCCTGAGCAAAAGCAAGACCCCGTCTCTAAAAATAGCTGGACGTTGTGGTAGTGCCTATAGTCCCAGCTACTTGGGAGGCTAAGGCAAGAGGATCACTGAAGCCCAAGAGTTGGAGGTTGCTGTAAACTATGATGCCACGGCACTCTACTTAAGGGGACTAAATGAGACTCTATCTCAAAAAAGAAAAAGGAAGGAAAAGATAGTTATTTACATATATATATCTGAAACAGTAGAAGTATCTGCAAAACATGAAAATTCATAAGTTAGTGAATTAACCGGATAGAGGAAGAATTTTCATTTATCCTTCCTAAATATCAGTACTGACAGAGGTAGAAAAATGAATGGAAGAGGAAATCTACTTCATAGCAGAAAAAGTAGAACATCTAGGAATACACCTGAAGAGATTTTGGGAAAGTGAAATTTAAAGGAGAAATTTGTCATTGGAAATATTTTAAACATTTTAACCAAGTTAGTTTGCAGATATAAAAATTTTAACTTATGAATATAATGCAATCTAAATCTAAGTATTAAACTATTTTTTCATATAACTAGACAAAATGATCTTGAAATTTCATTGAGAAAATATTGGCTGCCCCTTTAGAATCTGTTCTGCACTAGTGTGCATACACTCACAGTGATAATGTAGCACAGTGATGCTCCTTGCAGCATTTTGTTTGTTTTTGAGACAGAGTCTCACCGTCCCTGGGTAGAGTGCCCTGGCATCATCACAGCTCACAGCAACCTCAGATTCCTGGGCTCAAGCAACCCTCCTTCCTCAGCCTCCTGAATAGCTGGGACTCCAGCTAGAGTACCGTGGCCTCATAGCTCACAGCAACCTCAAACTCTTGGGCTCAAGCCATGCTCTTGCTTCAGCCTCCTGAGTAGCTGGGATAATAGGCGCCTGCTAGGATGCCTACCTAGTTTTTCCTATTTTTAGTGAGACGGGATCAGGCTCGTCTCAGATTTTTCAGCTCAAGTGATCCACCTTGTCTCGTGCTCTGGAGTGCTAGTGTGATTACAAGTGTAAGCCACTGCATCCGGCCAAAACATTAACCTGAACACATATTTGCTGCTAGTAATGCCTGCTGTGTGAGTGAGTGCACTTTCATTTTCATTTTCACCCACTCTGTATTCTGCCATATTTCTTTCTGGTTTGGGAATAGACTAAGCTTATTTACATCAATGGCTCATTGCCATTCCCTCTGTCTCAAAAACTTTTACTCACATCCTTACACTGTCTTGGCTCTTTCTCATCATTCAAGTTCAAAGGGACCTCCTCTGTTCATTTCACCTCGTGCTATTTCTACCTGTCCAGCATTCTCTACCATCTTACTGTTTTATTTTCTTCACTCTAAAATTACCTTATGCATATTACTTGTGTACTGCTGTCTTAGCCACCAGAATGTAGTTACCAGTATGTACTGTTGAAAAATCACAGAGATCACATTGTAAGTCATGTTCTGCAACTGTTTGTCTCAGAGCTCTATGTTGGCACTTAGGATATAGTACCTAAGGATGTCAATGATTATTTTCAAAGTACTGTATTATACAATATAAATGTACTATTGCTCTCCTATAGAAAATTTAGTTTCTAAATTTTAACTATAATAAAAAAAAATGCTGTGGGGGCTCACACACTGGGAAACTGAAACAGGTAGATCACATGAGCTCTGGAGTTTGAGAACAATGTAAGCAAGAGTGAAACCCTGAGACCAGCCTGAGCAAGAGTGAGACCCCGTCTCACTAAAAATAGAAAAAACTAGGCATCCCTGGAAGGCGCCTATTATCCCAGCTACTCAGGAGGCTGAAGCAAGAGGATGGCTTGAGCCCAAGAGTTTGAGGTTGCTGTGAGCTATGATGCCACAGTACTCTAGCCTGCACAACAGAGTGAGACTCTGTCACGGAATAAATAAATAAAAATAAAGTTAATTTTTTTATTTTGTAAAAGTTAATAATATAACTTGATCAGAAATTTATCAAAATTTCAAAAGATTATGGACAAAAGGCATTTGAAACTTTACTCAAGAAGAAAGATCATTTCTTAAACTGTGAAGGGACAAAAAGGACAACTCTTCCTTACAGAACAGTTCCAGTTAATAAATGTAGAACAGAAGAGGGAAATAGAAATTGCCATTAATCCACCACAGTTAGAATTGTGACAGACAATACCTACCACTGAATTCTAAGATTAGTGAGTGAAAGTTTAAGGAGAAGCAGAATATTTATGTATTCCCAAAATATTTATTAATTACAAAAGGAAAACTAGTAACTTCACAGTGAAGAAACTTAATAACAAGATATGAACATCATGTACCCCTTTAAGCACAATGCAGTATGTATTTGTTATGGTCAGCCAGGCCCGTCATGGTCTGGTCCCTGCTTTCTCTTCTACTGTTAATCCTCTTTGCTCTAAGCATTTCCTGAATGTTTGATGCCGGATCAGCCCCCTCGTCCTCTCCTCTATTTCAAATGCTGTGTCTTCCCTGGTTGCCTGCGAACTACTTGTGATTCTTCAAGATTCTTTCTGGTATCACTGTTGTGTGAAGTTTTTTCTGACGTCCTTTGTTTATCATAAAATATTTCATTCTGCATGGCATTTATTTGTTTACACATTTGTCTAGCACCCAAGACTATGGATTCTTTATGTGCCAAAACTATCTTACTCATCTTTATATCCAAAGTTTATAAACATAATGCCTTAGAGAAGTTTCTCAATAAAGGTTAAAAAGTGTATCAGGTTGATTTGAATGAATTAAACTGATTTGAACATAGTAAGGTTAATAGATTTATTGCCTTGCTTTTTATTAGCATAACTCTTTTGGAAAGCACTGTAAAATATTCATAACCTTTGACCAATATTTTCATTTCTAGATATTTCCCTTCTTTTGGATTTATCTTTAGGTTAAACTTACATCACAGAGATTTCCTTTAACATTATTTATTTTAATAATTGAAAATAGTCTAAATTATCATTTAGGTAAAGACAATTTTGAGGCATAAATTCAGCTTGAAATATATTTTATGATTATTATAGCATAATAAAAAACACCAAATTCTTCTTATCCTATGACTATAATGTCATAAAATTATACACGTGGGGTAGTAAGAATTTTAAATGAATGTAGGAAATCTTAAGTTGATGTGATAGGTTGGCGAAATTATTAGGAATTTCTTTTTTCTGGCTTTCAGTAATTATTGTTTATACAATTTGGGGGTCTTGGGGGGCTTTTTTGTTTTTGTTCTTTGAGACAGAGTTATTTCCTTTAACATTATTTATGTTAATAAATAATGGGATAATAGGATCCTGCCAAGATGCCTAGCTAGTTTTTTCTATTTTTAGTGAGACTTGGTTCCTGGATAGAGTGCCAAGGCAGCATAGCTCACAGCAACCTCAAACTCTTGGGCTGAGGAAATCCTCTTGCCTCAGTTTGTTTTTCTGTTTTTAGTAGAGACGGGGTCTCTCATTTGTTCAGGCTGGTCTTGAACTCATGAGCTCAAGGGATCCACCCATCTCTCACCCTTCCCAGAGTGCTAGTATTACAGGTGTGAGCCACTGTGCCCTGCCAACTGTTTGTACAATTTGAAAGGTGAAAATGTAGAACATTGCTATAAGCAAAATCATAAAGGAACCCTTAAGTAATAGCTGTTAAATTTTACAGAACAGCTTGGTTATTGACACTCCAAGAATAAGGAAGCAAACAAGACCCTTTAGTGCCACAAAAGATGAATTGGCTGAATTATCTGAAGCTGAAAGTGAAGGAGAAGAAAAGCCCAAACTCCGGAGGCCCTGCGACCGTTCCAGTGGCTACGGGAGAACTGAGTGCTTCAGGGTCGAGAAAAACCTGCTGGTTTATGGGTAAAATATTATTTTTGATGTTTAGGTGGTCAGGGATATAAAATTATAGAATGAATATACTGTTTTCAAGTATTGATTTTTTTATCTTGTTAGAATCTGTAAAATATATCTTTAAAGTGATCTGACTTTCTATATTTAACATATATTAAATTGCAGAATAATGAGATAGCTGTAAGTGTTTAAATTCTAAATATATCACTAAAATCAAACTCCTTATTCTCAAAGGAGAACTAGTTGGATAACTTTACTATCTTACTGAATAAAATATGCTAGAAATTACTATACCATGCCCCTGCATTTTACACACGAGGGAGGACTTCATTAGCAAATCCTATCAATAACAAAAATTTTTTTCTGTTTTTTATCTGTGAGTTATATTTTTCTCTAGAACTTGACTAAATTTAAATTTACCATTTTTAACCAGGTGGGGCCGATGGAGAGAGATTCTATCTCATGGCCGTTTTAAAAGGCAGCTAAATGAGCATGATGTAGAAATAATTTGCCGAGCCCTCTTAGCATATTGCCTTGTTCACTACCGAGGGGATGAGAAAATTAAAGGTTTCATATGGGATCTCATTACTCCAACTGAGGACGGGCAGACCCGAGAGCTCCAGAACCATTTAGGTAAGAACAGTCTTTTGTTTTTAAATTTATTTTTTAGTTATATCAGTAATACTTAATGTTTTCTCCATATAAAATATTAAAGAACCTTAGCCTTTAGCCCCCAATTCAAGTTCTAGCTTCAGAAAATGCCAGAGTTATCAGTTTGGTAGGTTTTATATATATTGTCAATATGTATCAATTTGCAAGTTGTTGACCTAACAACTTGTGTTGGAGGCCTGTCTGTCTGTGTTTTCAATAGATTTTTTAAAGTTCTGCTAACTATTCCATAGTATGGATTGGATATTCCATACTTTATTTGGCATCTGCTTTAATTATGGGTATCAAGGTTATTTCCAGTTTTAGACAATTAAGAAAACAAGTGTCAGTGAAGATTCATGTGCATTCTTCCCTCTTTGTGCATATGAATATGTTTTTCACTAACGTAGATATCAAAACATAGAATTATTAGGTGTACTTCATATACATCTTTAATGCCTAAAATGTGATCTGTGGATCAACAACATCACCATGTCCTGGGTGCTTCTTAGAGATGCAGAATTTTAGGCCTCAAACACTGGAATCTGTATTTTAAGAGATCCTCAGGAATTAGTATGCATATTAACATTTGAAAAATATTGAAAATATTGATGCACATTTTGCATCTTCATACTTGAATTGGCTATTTAAAGTGGCTATACTAATTTATGATCCTATCAGAGGTAGATATGCAAGTCCTTTTTTCTCTGTAGCCTTGCTAGCAGAACATTGTTTTCTATGTAAAAACAGGGTCTCACCATATTGCCCAGACAGGAGCGTGGAGGTACAATCATAGCTCACAGTAACTTCATACTCCTAAGGTCAAGTGATCCTCCTGCCTCAGCCTCCTAATGAGCTGAGACTATAGGCATATGCCACTGCACCTACCTAATTTTTTTTTCTTTTTTGAGGGAGAGAGACAGTGTTGTCACTATGTTGCTCAAGCTGGTCTCAAACTCCTGGCTTCAAACAATCCTGCCACCATGGCCTCTCAAAGTGCTCAGATTACAGGCATGAGCAGCCAAATAACTCTTCCATGCATAAAAAATAGAATTTTCTGTATAAAAAGAAATTATAGAGTCCTCAGGTTTGTTACAGTTTTGTTCTGTTTAATCAAAAAGCATCTTAAAATGCCTGCTCTGTGTTTCTGTATAGGGACTGACAAAGTAAGAAGAAGCAAGAGAGGTTCCCCGAGCTCCTAAGCCTTAGAGACAAATAGACACAGGAAGAATGTAGATTGGTTGGTTAATTAATTACAGACTGTAGTGATTACTGTGAAGTAAATACATTACTGAGATAGAGAACATGAAGAGTAGCAATACTTTCTTATATTTCTTAAATATTTCTCTCTCTTTTTTTTTTGAGACAGTCTCACTATGTTGCCCTCAGTAGAGTGCCGTAGCATCACTGGGACTATAGGCACCCAGCACAACGCCCAGCTTTTTTTTTTTTTTTTTTTTTTTTGGTTGCAGTTGTCATTGTTGTTTAGCTGGCCCAGGCTGGGTTTGAACCCACCAGCCTCCATGTATGTGGCCGGTGCCCTACCCACTGAACTACAGGCGCTGCCATATTTTTTAAATATTTCATGACAAAAATCTCAAAAGAAAGAAAATGAATTCAGCTATCTTGGACAGGAACCCTCAATGGTTAACCTAATCCCCATATTGTTAGTAAAATCAATTTTGAAAAGCAAGAGACTAAAACATATTTGTTAGTCACTAAGGAAGCAAAAGTAAAACAGAGAGACAGATTTGATCTTTTGGTTTTTACATCTGAAAAAATGCATATAACTCTTTTTGGGAACATAAAAGAAATCAGAACAAATCCTCTAAGATACGGAATTGTTAGATATTTGAGGAAAATTGTGCTAATATGTGTAAAATCATCATCTTGACTTGCAATTAGGTTAGTATTATTACCATTAATATTTTAAAGATTTTAAAGACCTCTGTATAGGGCGCAGTGGCTAACTCATAATTCTAGCATTCTAGGAGGCTGAGGCGGGTGGGTTGCTTAAGCTCATGAGTTCAAGATCAGCCTGTGCAAAAAGCGAGACCCGACCCCCATCTCTATTAAAAATAGAAAAGTGAAGCAAGAGGATCACTTGTGCCCAAGAGTTGGAGGCTGCTATGAGCTTTGACGCCTACAGCACTCTACTGAGGGCAACAGCTTAAGACTCTGTCTCCAAAAAAAAAAAA
>NW_003852453.1:5983719-5986702 GCF_000181295.1 Otolemur garnettii
CCGGGCTGGATTTGAACCCGCCACCTTAGGTGTATGTGGCTGGTGCCTTAGCCATTTGAGCCACAGGCACCGAGCCGAAAAATAACTTTCCAGTTGCATATCTTTATACAAACTGTTCTTGACTTCACAAGTCCTTCTCATTTTAACAGGTCTGTCAGCTCCTGTACCCCGGGGGCGAAAAGGGAAGAAAGTGAAGACTCAAACAAGCTCATTTGATATACAGAAAGCAGAGTGGCTTCGAAAATACAATCCTGAGCAGCTGCTTCAAGATGAAGGCTACAAAAAACATATAAAACACCACTGTAATAAGTAGGTAGTAGGATATTTCAGACACCACTCTTTAAATGTTTACCTTTCTGAATTTATTAACAATCATAGAGCATGCTGATTTTTGAGTACAGAGACAGCATGGTGTAGGTCCCATCCTAATCTTAAATTTACAAGGTATCCTTCAGCAAACTTAATACCTCTCATGTCACTGTTTTCACCAAGAGATACTAAAATTAGCCTCCAAATGATCTCATTATATCTTACTTTAACATGAAATAATAATGCTTTTAAGGATTTTGGAGAAAACTTTTAAGGTTCATTTAATTAAGTAATTTATTATTTCATTATAAAAAATCTGTATATAAATTCCTTCCTAATTTTATCTCCATGGATGAATGTTTTTAATGATTCATTTTGTTACACCTTTTGATTGATTTTTCTCTTGTTTTTAGAGTTTTGCTTCGTGTAAGAATGCTGTATTATCTAAAGCAAGAAGTCATTGGAAATGAGTGTCAGAAAGTATTTGATGGAGTTGATGCAAGGTAAATTCTTATTTACAACCCCAACCAGCTTAAATAATGTATTTTTCAGTAACATGATGAGGCACAAATTATATGACCAGAATATTTTATATTAGGTGTGGCTCCTTTTTTTTTTTTTTTTTTTTTTTGGCTGGGGCTAGGTTTGAACCCACCACCTCTGGCACATCGGGCCGGTGCCCTACTCATTGAGCCACAGGCACCGACCTGTGGCTCCTTATTTAGTGAAATTTACATCAAGGACAAACCATCAGACTCAGGGGAATTAACTCTTGCCAATTTGCTGCCTTTCTTACTTTATTTTCTTCTTTCGCCCAATCTGTAAAATCATACCTTATAACAACAGTAGTGGTAGTAATATTAAGAATGATGTCTAGGGCGGCCCCTGTGGCTCAGTGGGTAGGGCGCCAGCCCCATATACCGAGGGTGGCAGGTTCAAACCCACCCCCGGCCAAACTGCAACCAAAAAATAGCTGGGTGTTGTGGTGGGTGCCTATAGTCCCAGCTACTTGGGAGGCTGAGGCAAGAGAATCACCTGAACCCAGGAGTTGGAGGTTGTTGTGAGCTATGATGCCACGGCACTCTACCCAGAGTGACAAAGTGAGACTCTGTCTCAGGAAAAAAAAAAGAATGATGTCTAACCTGTATGCCATTATAGCAGACACAAATTTGATAATTAGATGTATTCATTCCTATAGAAACACCTTTTAAGTACTCACCAGTGCCAGGCACTGTGAAACACTGGGCATACAAAGACAAAACAGCCTTTAAACTCGAGGAATTTATGATCTCAGAGAGTAGGAAGTAGACAAACAAAACTATGCTGCCATGTATTTACATGCCTTGGTGTACGGATGAGATACCCCAGAGGCGCCACTAGTAATTGTCTGTTTCCCGTCTCATCTTGCCTCTTTTTTTTTTTTTTTAAGATAGAGTCTCACTCTATTACCCTGGATAGAGTGCTGTAGAATCATAGCTCACAGCAACCTCACACTCCTGGGCCTAAGCCATCTTGCCTCTTCTTGGATGGTCTTGTGTTTGTGGTTTGAGTTCATATCTATGTGCTGATGCTTTCTCATGAATCATGATGCTGTCACCTCTCATGAATTTCAGATTCATATTTCTCAAATATGCCATGATTAATTGCTCTTGTCTCCAGTTCTTTGAATTCTTTTTTTTTTTTTTTTTTTTTTTGGCCAGGGCTGGGTTTGAACCCACCACCTCTGGCACATGGGGCTGGCGCCCTAGTCCTTTGAGCCACAAGCGCCACCTCAGTTCTTTGAATTCTTGCTGGAACATTATCTTTCCCCTTTCACTTTATTCTCTCCCTCCTCTTGCTCAGCCAGCACTGACTCAGACATCCATAACCCACACTGTCATAGCACCCACCACACAGTATTGCCGGTATGGACCTCCTTACAAGGGCAGGCCCATATCTGTCTTAATTTACAGTGGTCATTGGCACATAATGAATGCCGTTAAAGTATCTTTTGAATCAATGTTCTGGTCTGGGGAAGTCAAAGGAGGCTTTATGTAGGAGATGGTACATGAACTAGGTCTTTAGAAACAGGAATCAACGACAGATCCACTTCCACCTTATTATATATCCTTCTTCTTGGTAGTTCACAAACACCTAATGTGCACATGGCACTTACATTTGAACCGTGAGTTATATAATGGTTGCCTTTTCCTTTTTACAATGGGAAAACTGTCTACCTCAGATAATCACGCTTTGAACTTTGAGTGCCACCTGATGGTTGGCAAAGGGAATTATTTGACCCACTTCTTTCTCCCTCTGGCTTTCCATCTCCGTGTTATCTGTCAGTGCTGATGCTTTGTTTAGTTCTCCTCAGGAACTCATTCAAAATTACACATTTCCTTTAATTCTATTTCTCTTCATCTCTCTTTTCCAACTTCTATTATATAATAAGATACTTATTTTTTGTCACTAAGCCAAAAATATGTCAATTATGATGCTTTTGTTTTAAAGCAAAAATAGATAAAATAAGGCGTTCATTTAAAATGCTTCCAGATTCCTTTAAGAGGCGAGAGAAAGGTCTCTTAATCCATGTCCTCAGATTCCTTGGGTTAAAAACCTTTTCTTCTAGTAAAACATTTGTGAAAAATTAAAAGTGAATTCTTGTTTGTTTTTTATTTGTTTTGTGTTTTTTTTT
>NW_003852453.1:5988392-5995327 GCF_000181295.1 Otolemur garnettii
GAGCTGGGGATTCGAACCCGCCACCTTAGGTGTACATGGCTGGCGCCTTAGCCGGTTGAGCTATAGGCGCCAAGCCAAATCTGTGCTTTCTAATAGAACCTTTTGTCTATAAGTAAAGGAAATCAGTAGAAAGCATATGATTTTTCAAAAGAATTATACAGTAAACTTTGTTGAAACTTATTTCTTCTGTTGACCTTAACAGTATTAGTTCATTTCATGAACAGAGATCTATCTGACCTTCAAAATGTTCTTTGTTATAATTGTGCAGTTTTATCATTTTAATTGATATTAATTATGGAAAAATGTTAAAAATTCATAAAGTAAAATCCTAACTTCTTTTTATAAAAGCCACAATACTTTAAAAGCTAGGTAAAATTTTTCCTCTTAACTCATTTATAGTAATTCATAATGCTAAATCCTGGGTTTTTTTGTTTCTGTTTTTTTTTTTTTTTTTTTAAGTGAAATTGATGTTTGGGTACCAGAACCAGACCATTCAGAAGTTCCGGCTGAATGGTGGGACTTTGATGCTGATAAGTCACTCCTTATTGGAGTTTTTAAACATGGTAAGTAAGATAGGTGAGATTCCCTTGGATACATAATGCAATTCAACTAGTTCTCCCTCTTAATTTCCACTTACAGCTTTATACCAGTAATACCTGTGTTAGATACAGAGCACTAAAAGCATACGTCCCTAGACTTGTCTGTCGCTCACTGCATCACCTCATGAGAGCATGTCATATATAACCTTCATCTCCTACATGGAAGTGTTACACAGCTTCCTCTGCCAGGAAGAGTTCTTATGAGAGATGTAGTTATGTGTGTATGATCAGGTTATCCTACTGTTTTGGGGGTTTTTTTGCAGTTTTTGGCTGGGGCTGGGTTTGAACTCTCCACCTCCAGCATATGTGGTGGCAGCCTACTCCTTTGAGCCATAGGTGCCACCCAGGTTATCCTATTTTTTATATTTAATCTAAATTTTTATAGATACATGTTGCCAGGTAATGTAATATCTGTGATAATTTCTAGAAAACATACTTAACCTATATCATTTTAATATATGGTCCCTTTAGTCCAGGAATATCATGCGCCATATATATAAAAACTGCTTATATTCTATACCTTTCTTCTTCTTATCCTTTTAACTTCTATGATTGGTAATGCTTCCAGGTTATGAAAAATACAACACTATTCGAGCAGACCCAGCATTGTGCTTCTTGGAAAGAGTGGGGAAGCCTGATGACAAAGCAGTTGCTGCAGAACAGAGAGCAAATGATTATATGGATGGGTACGTACACCAGAGCCAGGAGCTCTCCACCCGCATGTTCTCTTGTCAGTGATGTTCATCTTTAGATGATGCAGCAGTAAGAGAATTGGAGGTCACAGTCTGGAAGAGCTCATGGTGCTCATTAGTAAGGTAGTGCTTGTCTAACAGAGGATGGAGAGGGAAAGGAAAGTTTTAAAGGCATAGAGGGAAACAGAAAGGATATTATATTTGAGAAGTGTGATGTTGTTCAGTATATAGTCATCGCTTGGTATAAAAAAAAAAAAAAGATGGGCATTGTGGCAGGCGCCTATAGTCCCTGCTGCTGGGGAGGCTGAGGCAAGAGAATCGCTTAAGCCCGAGAGTTTGAGGTTGCTGTGGGCTGTGATGCCACGGCACTCTACCAAGGGTGACATAGTGAGACTCTGTCTCAAAAAACGTGAACTTGGGGGTAAGAGTACGTTAGAACTAGCTTTCTTTTTGTTATATAAAAGCTTTCATGCTGTTACCTGGGACTTCTGTGGCTAGAGAACAGAAACTTTAGGTTGACCTTTAAAACAAACTAAAAAATTCCTCCAACAAGGAATTCCTCCAAAAATTCCTCCATTTGTTTGTCAAGTCAAGAGAAATCTCAAGTCTATCACACTGACTGGAGTGTTTGTTGGTATTATCCCAGGGATGTGGAAGATCCAGAATACAAACCGGCCCCAGCCATCTTCAAAGACGATCTCGAGGTATGCTTTGGGTCATATGTATAAATCCTCAGAGGCAGGTATTCTTTGGTTTCTCTTGTTTGCTTTTTCTTCTTCATGTTTTTCTTTCTTTTTTTTTTTTAAATTTCCTTCTGTTCCTCAAATTAGCTAGGTAAGTGATCACCTTGGTTTGGCAAACATTACAATCATTCAGAAATTCTGCTGATCTCTAGACAAGATGGAGGCTGATGTGGACATGTGGGAAGAGTGGGGCTTGCCTGTGTACTAGTCTTCTTAGAGCTGATAGCTAAGAAACAGTGTCTGGGGCAAGCTCTCAAGGCAGAGTGAGATACTAAACATACCCAGCAAAGGATAGAGCCTATAGCTATGTGAAGAGGTTTGAAACAGGGTGGAGCCTGCAGGAATTCTGAGCTACCAAAGCATAGTTAGTTCTAGGTCCTCTGGAATGTCAAAAGGAAGAAGAGTTGGGTGAAAATACAGAAAATAATCTGTGGAGCAGGGATAAGGATATTAAAAGAGATGAGGAATTTCTGTAATGAATACTTATGAGAGCATGGTAAAGGATTAGATGATGCTATGGCTGTCAGGTAGTGTTTGTCGTGGTGGCTATAGGACTTGGATACTGATGCCTATGTGAGGACAAGAGACGAGGCTTACTCCAGGGCAGTGGGAACTAAAAATCCCCTATAAGATCGGGACACTCAGGAACACTGCTTTCTGACAAATAGCACAGGGAAATAACAAGGAAATTTATCTCACCATGCTCTGGGTAGGAAAATATTGTATTCCCTGAGAATTTATTACCATGGGTCTGCCGTGTCTTGAATTCATGGTTTGATTCTTTTATTTCATCTGCATGGTTCAGGAGTCCTCACTGTAATATAAAAAGGGGTTGGTCCTTGACTGGTAAAATCCTTGAGATGCTTGGTAAAAACAAAAAGGTAAAAAAAAAGAACACTGAAAAAAAATTCAGTTGAGACTATGCATGTGTTCTAAAGATGAAGCTCTATATAAAATGAAGTCAAAATCTAGCATTTAAAAATGTATGCTGAACAATTTACCATGGACAAATGTTACCGTGCAATAGAAAACAAGATTAAACCCCTGAGAATGTATCTAGGTATGTTATATCAGATATGCAAGTAAAGTTTTAAATTGATTAAATACATTAAAGAAAGAACCAGAAACAAAAGATAATAATTTTAAAAGACGAGGAAGATGAGAAAAATAATTGTATGTTACTTTAAAAATGGAAAATACATTTATTGACATTTAAAACTCAATAAATAGTTTCAACATTCTGCCAGAGAAGCCAATTAGACACAGTTCATGAAAGAAGAAATGATTTGGAAAACAGATAAAAGGAAATTACCCACAGTATACTATGTTGGTTCAGTTAGGGCCCATCAGGAGAGAGAAATCACAATGTAAAAAATGCTTAATTACAGTAAGAATTGGACTATTGAGCAACTGGCTAGTAAAAAGTAAAGAGAACGCTAAAGAATATAGGAAGACTATATAAAACGAGCATCCACCACTGTCAGGGCTTAGATAGACCGTCCAAGGAAAAGCCGCAGTCCAAGTTTGAAACCAGCCTGAGCAAGAGCGAGACCCCGTGTCTACCTACCACAGCCAAGATCAAGGCTTTATTGAGAGTACATAGCCATGTGTCACTGATGAAAGAAAAGTTGCTTTGCTACCATATCAGTATGACCCACTAAACATACACCTTCTGGAACTTGATGGAAATCTGCCCTCTAAGGGTGCTGGGGAAGTTTCTGGGAAAGTGCCTTACTAGAAGCACTACCTTACAAAACCGCCCATGAGGGAGGTTCCTGGGAGAAGCTCAAAGCAGCTAAAGAAGCTGCTTGAGTTGCAGGTGCTCCAGGCACTGCAGGAGCAGCCTGCACTCACCAGAACAGTAACGGAAGCCCCCTTCCCTCCTCCAGTGTCTCTCAGTCTCCCCTGCTGACAAAGCTGGACACCATACTGACTGTCAGAGGAAAAGTATGTAAAGGGCTCAGATCTTCTTCCGTAGAGCAGGCAAAAGGTATGAGAGGTGATAAATTTAGAGCAGAGAGGCAGTAAAGCAGTAACCTACAGAATGGAGTATATTTCCAAAAACATAGAAATAAGGAAGATAGCGTGATAATGCCTGGTGTATATCTAATAGGTGTTCTAGAAGGAGAGACTATAAAGATTTTATAAATGCACTATAAAGAGATTAGCTGAAGGCAAATCAGAACCGCCCTGAAGTATCATTTAACCCCAACAAGAATGGCCCATATCACAGAATCTCAAAACTGCAGATGCTGGCATGAATGTGGAAAGAATGGAACACTTTTACACTGCTGGTAAAACTGCAAACTAATGCAGCCTTTTGGAAGGAAGTATGGAGAACCCTCAAAGAACTCAAGCTAGACCTCCCATTTGATCCTGCAATCCCATTATTGGGCATCTACCAGAAGGAAAAAAATCCTTTCACCATGAAGACACTTGCACTAGATTATTTATCGTAGCTCAATTTACAATCACCAAAATGTGGAAACAGCCTAAATGCCCACCAACCCAGGAATACATTAACAAGCTGTGGTATATGTATGCTGTGGAATACTATTCAGCCATTAAAAAGATGGAGACTTTACATCCTATTAACTTGGATGGAAGTGGAACACATTATTCTTAGTAAAACATCACAGGAATGGAGGAGCATGAATCCTCTGTATTCAATTTTGATATGAGGACAATTAATGACCTAGTACATGGGGGTGGGGGTGTGAGGGGAGAGCAGAGAGAAAGAGAGGGTGGGAGGGGGCTGGAGGAAAGGAAGAGCAGAGAGAGGGAAGGAGGGAGAGGAGTGGGATCTCGGTGTGTGACACACCTTTGGGGGGCAAGACAATTATAAAAGGGGCTTTACCTGACAAATGAAATTAGTGTAACCTGGTTTCTTGCACCCTCAATGAATCCCCAACAATAAAAAAAAATTTAAAAAAAAAGAAAGATTAGCTGAGAATTCTTCAGGCGTTATGAAAACCATGAAACCTTGTATTTAAAAAATAAATCTTGTCAAGGTAAATAACACTAAATCCACACCAAGAAACAACCTGGTGAATCACAGTTAAACCAAAAAAAAGACAATAATATATGCAAACCAGAGAAAAATAACCTACATACAAAGGAGTATTCTAACTTCTGGCTTTTTAAAAACAGCAATCAGAACTAAATAAAATCACCAGCTTATGGATATAAGATAATGTTGTGCTACCTAATTGAAGATGCTCTGTTAACAGATGAAAACTGATTATACAGGACAAGTAAAATGTTTAAGGCTGAAAAAGAAAAGATTTGTAGGTTGTCTAATAACCAAATATGAGAATTAACTGAAAATTGGGTATAAGAAAGAGAAAAAAACACATGTGCTTAGCAGTAAAGTCTGGAGCAGACTCCAGTGTGAAGAAAGGTGGAGGAGAAGAAACTGGCTTACAGGTACAGAAGAGGAAGTAACTGCAGTAAGTAGTGACTGGTTTGAGTGTCACACTCGATGGGAAAGTGTGAAAATGTAAGAATGGAAAATAAGCAATTAAAAGGTGGGGTTTTAGGCCAGGTTCAGTGGCTCACACTTAGAATCTTAGCACTCTGGGAGGCCGAGGTGAGTGAATTGCTTGAGATCAGGAGTTCAAGAACCAGCCTGAGCGAGAGAGAGACCCCCGTGTCTACTAAAAATTGAATAAACTAGCCAGGGGTCATAGTGGGTACTTGTAGTCCCAGCTACTTGGAAGACTGAGGCTAGAGGATCACTTGAGCCCAAGAGACTGAGGTTGCTGTGACCTATGATGAGTGATGTCATAGCACTCTACTCAGGGCAACAGAGTGAAGACTCTGTCTCCAAAAAAAAAAAAAAAGGGGGTAGTTTTCTCTTTTTATATTTTTTTTACTAAATTACTTAAAATTCTATTGCAAAAATATTCTCTATTATAAAGAAGTTTTTTCTTTTGATATGTATCTTGACCCAATTACCATGTGACAAATTTCTATTTTCTTTTAAAAGGATGATGTTTCCTCACCAGGAGATCTTGTTATAGCAGATGGAGGTAAATTGCATTTACTTCTTTACTTAGTGTTATTGTAAATTCACATTGTAATGACACTAGGAGATCAATAATGTATTATATACTCTTATAATAGTTCAAATGTATATTAAATTTTTTGAATACTGTTGTATTCATTATAGGACATAGTAGTTGTTTGGGAATTTAACAGTACTTTTTTCTTTTTTGTGGTTTTGGGCCGGGGCTGGGTTTGAACCCACCACTTCTGATATATGGGGCTGGCGCCCTACTCCTTGAGCCACAGCCCTTTTAAATTTAAGGTTAATATGAGGGTACAATTAGGCTTCCTTAATTGCATTAGTTAGGTGAAGTCCAAGTTGTAGTTTAACAGCACTTTTTTGGTTTTTTTTTTTAAGAGACAGGGTCTCACTTTTGTCACCCTAAGTAGAGTGCTGTGGCGTCACAGCTCACAGCAACCTCCAGCTTTTGGGCTTAGGCGATTCTCTTGCCTCAGCCTCTTGAGTAGCTGGGACTACAGGCACCTGCCACAGTGCCTACCTGAGTATTTTTTGTTGCAGTTTGGCCGGGGCCGGGTTTGAACCCTCCACCCTAGGTATATGGGACTGGCACCCTACTCACTGAGCCACAGGCGCCACCCAGTTTAATAGTACTTTTAATTGTTGCAAATCTTTACACAGTGATTCACTGGGCTTTTATAGAATGGAGGTTTTCATGACTATATGGCTTGATTATTTAACTTGTATGGAAGTGTTAATTCAGTAATACATTTGACTTCTTGTTAGTTTTCTGTATATAGTAGGAGTCATTCTTGATCACCCAGTTTCTACAAAGCTTTTCTGTGCAAGATCTTGCTGCTGCTTTTTTCCATTATTAAGACAGAAACACAGGCTC
>NW_003852453.1:5995546-5997134 GCF_000181295.1 Otolemur garnettii
AAAAAAAAAAAAAAAAAAAAAGACAGAAACACAGTCACCAGGTTACGTTCCTTCCCACCTAGCACCCAAGAGGAATAATGCCTCACACTCCCGAAGTTCAACTGGAATGAGGGAGTAGTTTTTTCTTACTATGAATGATTATAGCTTGATTTCCAATTACAATACTGGAAATAGTTAGATTTTGTGCTTTACTAGGTGAATAAAATCTATAAGTTATAGCATTGCCATATTGAACTTTTAAAATATATGTTCCTTTCTAATGAATTCAGGAAAACTTTGATTCTAATTAAATTGATATACGTTTAATACAGAAGGTATCTATGAAAAGAGTATATAATATTTAGGTTCTCATGGATTCAGTTTGGCTTTTGATTTATTAAGTTCATTGAATTTTTGCCAGCCCGGATGATACATTAGACATGGACATCCAGAGTTGTAGTTTATGTGCAAGTGCGGTTCTGTTTAATATACGTAACATGTGGCTGTTTGTTCTACTACTCTGTCCTACTTACTTTGAACTGCCTTTTAAGATTGTTGTAATGTTTTCCAGAGCTGTAATTAAAAGAAAACTTTTTTATAATGAGAAATCTGGCTATATTTGTATCCCACATAATAAGGTTGAGGAAAAAGTTTTAAAGTAGAGAAATGTAGCTACTTTTGTGAGCTTCGCACAGTATCTCTTTAATGTTTATTATTATTATCATATTATTATTGTTGACACCAGTTTCTTTAAATGTAGATGGTCAACTGATGGAGGGTGATAAAATTTATTGGCCCACTCAATCAGCTTTAACCACACGTTTGAGGCGACTCATCACCGCATATCAGCGTACTAATAAAAACAGACAAATTCAGCAGATACAACCGACTTTCTCAGTGCCTGCCAGTGTAATGCAGCCTCTGTATGAAGAAGCCACTCTTAATCCTAAAATGGCAGCCAAGATAGAAAGACAGCAGAGGTAAGACAATATGTATGTAGATATTTTTTAACATGTAGTATCTAAATATAGTTCATTCTAAAGGCTATCAGCCTGTGATTGTCATGCTTTGTGAAAAACATATGTAGAGAAGATGGTCAAAGAGCTTTGTGCACATACGCACCTCTACTCACTTATGTATGCATAAATATGGTAAAGCTTACAAAGATTATTGCATCTCATAGTTACTGGCCATGTTTTAATCATTCTTTGTCAATTTAAGAACACTGAGATATATTAAAAATGAAGGTGCAGGCCAGCTGCCGTGTCTCACACCTGTGATCCTAGCACTCTGGGAGACCAAGGCAGGTGAATCACTTGAGGTCAGGAGTTCCAGACCAGCCTGAGCAAGAGCAAGATCCTGTCTCTATTAAAAATACAGAAACTAACTCGGCGCCTGTGGCTCAAGCGGCTAAGGTGCCAGCCACATACACCTAAGGTGGCGGGTTCGAATCCAGCCTGGGCCTACCAAACAACAATAATGGCTGCAACCAAAAAATAGCCGGGTGTTGTGGCGGGTGCCTGTGGTCCCAGCTACTTGGGAGGCTGAGGGAGGAGACTCACTTAAGCCCAAGAGTTGGAGGTTGCTATGAGCTGTGATGCCACGACAC
>NW_003852453.1:5997154-6005374 GCF_000181295.1 Otolemur garnettii
GTTTACAGTGGGTACAGTGTCGCAGGCTCAAAGCTCCCAGGGTAAAGCGGGGGCATGGGTCACCCTCGCTGACACCCAGAGCCTGGTTGTAGGCAGGCAGCTTGCTGACGGCAGCGTGTCTGGGGAGGACACCAGAACTGCTCCTGCTGCGGGGGTTGGGGGGGGGGGGGGTGGCTCGTTCCGGGGGGGGGAGGGGGGGGGGGGGGGGGGGCGGAGCGAGGTGGATGGCACTTGAGCCCAGGAGTTGGAGGTTGCTGTGAGCTGTAATGCCACGGCACTCTGCCCAGGGGGACAGCTTGAGGCTCTGTCTCAAAAAAAATACAAAAACTAGCTAGGCGTTGTGGCAGGTACCTGGTAGTTCCAGGTGAAGGCTGGAGAGGCTGAGGCAAGAGGATGGCCTTAGCTCAACACATTGAGGTTGCTGTGAGCTGTGATGTTATCATAGCACTCTACTGTAAAAAAAAGAAAAGAAAAGAAAGTGCAAAGCAAACTCAAGAATTATCAGTAGAAGTGCAAGTTATATGAAATAAATTTCATTCTATTATATTTTACTTTAAGACATTTATGAAATATAAGAATGTATGGAAGGCAAGTCCACCTCTGCTTTGTACAGAAGGTGAACTCTAGAACTACTGATGTCAAAGGGAAAAAGTTGCAAGAGACTTGTTGGGTAGGCAGGTGAACTTCTCTCATCGCACAAGCTTTGTCTTAGGAAGGATAGAATACATGGAAAAGAATAGCAATGATTAGCAATAACCTAGCCTCTTTGTTAAATGAGTCTTTGCTGCATTTTTCCAGCACATTTGTTATAGCCAGAATTTAGTCAGTCTGAAAATGAAGATCTTAGGGGCTAGGCGCAGTGGCTCACACCTCTAATCCTAGCACTGTGGGAGGCTAGGCAGGTGGATTGCCTGAGCTCAGGAGTTCAAAACCAGCCTGAGCAAGAGCAAAACCCCGTCTCTAAAAAATAACCAGGAGTTGTGACAGATGCTTGTTGTCACAACTACTTGGGAAGTTAAGGCACGAGGATAGCTTGAGCCCAAGAGTTTGAGGTTTCTGTGAGATATGATGCCATGGCACTGTACTCAAGATGAGAGAGTAAGACTCTGTCTCAAAAAAAAAGGAGAGAAAGAAAGAAAACTAAGACTTTAGCTATCCTAGTCATATTTTTTAAATAATATTAGTTCTATAAACATACTATTTCAAGTATTGTTACATAACAAACCACCCCAAAACACATTGACCTAAAATAGCATAAATTTTTTATTTCTTTCCATGCCGTGGGTTGACCTCATGGTTCTTCTGCTTCATATGCTGCTGGCTGGATTTCTGAGATGACTGAAGATTCAAAGTAGCCTTGCTCCCAGGTCTTGCCATTACCGGTAGCTGTGGATGGAAACACAGATTCCAGGAGGGACCATTCTAAGCAACAAAGGCAGAAGCAGCAGATTTCTTAAGGCCCAGGCCCAGCAGTTTCAGAGTGTCACTTCAGCCACTGTCCATTTGTCAGAAAAAGTCACAGGCCCAGCACAGATTTAAGGGAAAAGGAAATAGATTCCTCCTCTTAAGGGGAAGAGTAGAAAAGAATCTTTAAGGTACCACAAACATTTTCCCCCAATATATCATATCTGGATTAATCTTACTAAAATACTATTAATAGTTTTATCATGGCATTCACTGGTGACTCCTTATTTAGTGTGGGTATAAAATCTTAAGTACCTAAGTTCTTCAGTTTAGGTTTTAGCATATGTTTCTTTTATTTGTTTTTTTGTTTTTTTCTGGAGTTCTTTTTTTTCTTTTTTTGAGACTGAGCTTTACTTTGTTGCCAGGTTCAAGTACCATGGTGTCAGCTTAGCTCACAGCAAACCCAGACTCCAGGGCTCAAGTAATCTTCCTGCCTCAGCCTCCTGAGTAGCTGAGACTACAGGTGCCCACCACAACACCCAACTAATTCTTTTTCTATTTTTATAGAGATGGCATCTCATTCTTGCTCAGGCTAGTCTCCAACTCCTGAGTTCAAGTGATCCTCCCACCTTGGCCTCCCAGGGTTTGGGATTATAGGTGTGAACCACTTTTCTAACTTTATCCACGACTACTCCCTCAGCCAGAATGTCCAACTTATTCTTAACTCAGCATCCTAGCTTCTCTTGTTCCTATCACCTAGAATATTCTTCTTCCCACCTATCAGTTCACAGCTGGCTCATCCTTTGTAGCTCAGCATATGGTCCATTTTCTGTATACTTTTTTTTTTTATCTATTTTAGTTCAAAGTATTCCCTCCATTTTTTGTACTTATAGAGTGACTTATCTAAATGACTGTTCATTTGTCTCAGTAATAAACTATTATGACATTCATCTTTTCTGTATCTTTTCTTTCTAAGTTGTAAATACTTTTAGGGTAAGCACTGTGTCCTATTTTTGCGTGTCCTGTGTGGATTCAATTAATCTTTTCCTTTCCATTTTTATCATCAAACAAGTTTAATTTAAACTTGACTGGTTTCCCAGGCTGTTTTTTTTTTTACTACATCATTATATTAATCTTCTTAATGTATCATTGTGATAAAAATGGTTTCTTAACATTTCTTGAAGGTCTTTTCTATATGTATTTTCCTATTTATAAACAATCTTATAATTTAAGCAAGGAAGGTTTCTGCAAATAGACTGAGGTTTTGAGATCTATGATCTATAATGATGATATTACCCTCTTTAAGTATCAGGAGCTTTCAACTAAAGAGACATTACTGTATGATTAGCAGTCAGCACGTTTCATAATCTTACCCAAACCCTATCTTGTTTATCCCCAGAATGAGCCACATCCTTTGTCAATCTGAAGTGCTCGTCATCTCTCAAAATGCAGAGGATTTCCTCATTGCTGACTCTGTGCTTTCTTCCTAGTATTTCCTCCCCTGACCCTAGCCTTGTCCCATCTAAAATGGTACTTACTCTGTGATACCTTTCTTGATTGCTCAAGTCTGAACTGATCTTTCCATGTTCTGTGCTCTACTAAAACTTTCACTTTCTTTTTTTTTCTTTTTTCTTTTTTTTCTTTTCTTGAGACAGAGTCTTACTCTGTCACCCTCAGTAGAGTGCTATGGTGTCACAGCTCACAGCAACCTCAAACTCTTGGGCTTAAGCAATTCTTTTGCCTCAGCCTCCTGAGCAGCTGGGACTGCAGGCACTCGCCACAAGGCCTGGCTCTTTTTGTTACAGTTGCCACTGCTCTTTTCTCACTGGCTGGGGCTGGGTTCAAACCCACCGGCCTCGGTATATGGGGCCGGTGCCCTACCGACTGAGCCACAGGTGCCGCCCAAACTTTCAGTTTCTATAATTCTCATATAGCTATAAAATACTACATAATAGATGTGTTTGAAAATATTTCACATTTTCTCCTGAAGGGTAGGGATCGCCTTATATAATAATCATATATGCCATGCATATTTTCTCTCAGTAAAAGTGCAAAGAACTATCACTGTCTGAAGGAACAGTATGTTAACAGAAGAACGGTTGGGTGCATGAGTCAGATAGCATTTAAAAATGTGTTTACAAAGCAGTGACTCTGTGTTAATCCTTTAAAGTTTTAGGGACTTGAAATGTTTTAGATTTGTGTTCTAGTTGTTATATTCAGTAGTAATAAATGTTTATTTTAGAGACTGATGTGATTTTCTTCTTTAATCTGATTCTAAATAGATGGACAAGAAGAGAAGAAGCTGACTTTTACAGGGTTGTGTCTACATTTGGAGTGGTTTTTGACCCTGACAGAGGCCAATTTGACTGGACAAAATTTAGGGCTATGGCCAGGCTGCATAAGAAAACTGATGACAGTTTGGAGAAGTATTTGTATGCATTCATGTCCATGTGTCGGAGGGTATGTCATCTCCCTTCCAAAGAAGGTACGTATAAACTTTCAAAGAAACATTACTAAACTTCAGAAATTTTCAGTGTATCTCATTTATGTGAAATTTCAATACTAATTGAACATGTCAACAAATTTTTTAGAATTGCAAATAAACTATGCTTAAAGATCACCTATTCTTTTAATTCTGCTATAAAATGAGATCTAAAGAGAACAAAGGTATACGCTGAGTATTAAGAAGATAGCTAGTGTTTAGCTTAGATTTTTAATTAGGAGGAAGTGGAAGATAAAGGATTGATTTGGGTAAAGAGAGCCTATATTTGGAGTTCATCTTCTAGGACTTGTGCTAGAGGGATTGTGTGCCTGAGGAATTTTGCCAGGAATGAGGCCCTTACTCATAAGACATTTCAAATAATTTTCTAGAAAAGAAAATTCCTCCCACCCAGGGTTATCTTCAGAAAAGACAACTAATCAGCGATGGTTTTGCAAGTCAGCTAAGGAACTGTTCTGGGATTTATTTCCTTGTCTTCAAAGCCTAGAGAAATCGCTCGTCTTTCCAGCAGTTCCTCTCGCTAATGCCGTGTTATAAGATGTTACAAGTCGGCTCCATTCTTTGTGGAGTATGATTTCTGACTATTAAACCCAGTGACATTCTATTCTTAGTTTGTAGTAAAAAGACAAGTCCATTATGAAGGACTTAAAACACAGGTTTTACATAGGTTTCTTTACTACCTATTTTCATTTTATTTCCTAACAGATTTGTTATCAGTTCACTGAATAAAGTAGCCAATCACTTGGTTACCCAAATACATTTTGGGCATTTTGGGGTAGGTTTCAGTCTCTTTTCAGGACTATTAGAATATCACAAATGAGTTTAAAAAGAGAGCTAAAGCAAAGCAATGGGTCTTTAGATACTCACGGTTGCCAAGAGACTCTCATTTTTTTCTCAATTCCCATCACCAATATAGTGCCATGAACAAATTCGTCTCTTTTGATTCTAGTTTTAAAAGAAAAAGGAGAGGGTTAATTACTGAATTATCATTGAAAGGTAGGGCTAATTTATTATAAATGAGATTTGGAAGCCGGGCATGGTGGCTCATGCCTGTAATCCCAGCACTTGGGAGGCTAAGGCAGGTAGATTACATGACCTCATGAGTTAGAGACCAACCTGAGCAAGAGAGAGATCCCGTCTCTATAAAATAGCCAGGCACTCACTGTGGTGGATGCCTGTAGTCCCAGCTAACTGGGAGGCTGAGGCAAGAGAATCACTTCAGCCCAAGAGTTTGAGGTTACTGTGAGCTAAGTTGCCCCAGCACTCTACCATGAGTGACCAAGTGAGACTCTGTCTCAAAAAAAAGACTTGGAGCAAGAACCATGACATTGTCACTCAGCTCAGGTCTCCACTGGAGGAGGCTGTGGGTAACTGGAAGCAGGTGTGACCCTGTGTGGCCATGTCGCCAACAGGGACGTCAAAGCAGAGACAGCAGGACAGAAGAAACACAGAGCTGAGTGTTAGCTACTCAGCAGACGTCATGTTGTGTTTGGTGATTACACGTGGACTGAGCTTAACCTTATCTGGCCAGGAGTGTGCAGTCTGTGTCTGTCGCTGACGGAAGGAAAGGTTAAAGACTCACAGTCCATCGAGTGTGTGTCACTGCATTTTACATCTTCCGGCTGACTCAGATTGGCCCAAGCAGTGAAAATTTGAAGAAAGAGAGAGAAAATGTAGTTGGAGTAAATCACTGGCTTCTGCCTGCCGCTGAATTCCATGGGCTTTGGAATAGCCTAATGTGTGATGTGAAGGTCAAATCACATGTAATCCCTTGATTACATGATGACAACCTTATTGTGTCAGACGAGTGTCAATGGCAGCCTCACCGCCTAGAACCAATGGTGCTGCTATACCGTCCTCCACACTGGAAAAACATCTTGTGTAAAGCATTAGACCAGAAATTGACCATTAGACTTTCAAGTAGGTACTCGTTTTAAATGTCTTCCATATTAGAAGATAAACAGCTTGTCATTTACACTGTTTTTAGAAGATAATTCAAATTGTCTCTATGTAAAGACCATTAGACTTTTAAGCAGGTACCAGCCATTTTCTAAATGGCTTTCAGAGGGTGCCTAACTGGTAACTGAGGTGTTCCAGAAGATGCAGGATTCAATTGTTGATAGAGATGCTCTGGTGTGTGTGCTGCCTGGTGAGGCAGAGAGTCTGATAGCTTCCATAATGCCTATGGGGGGCGAGTGTCACGTTAGCAGATAATGTTGATGTGGTCAATGCTGTCTTGACCCAGACTGATCAGAGTAAAAGGCATTCCACTGTAGTGATCTAGCCACTTCCAGCGTCTCTGAGAAGACTGACAGGGATGACATCAGGCACCAATGGGGCCTGCCTCTGAAGTTGCCTTCTTCAAAATCTACCTTTCTGGGTGGCACCCATAGCTCAATGGCCACATACACCCAGGCTGGCAGGTTTGAACCTGGCCTGGGCCAGCTAACAGAACAATGACAACTGCAACAACAACAATAAAAATAGCTGGGGATAGCACCTGTGGCTCAGTGAGTAGGGCACTGGCCCCATACACCAACGGTGGTGGGTTCAAACCCGGCCCTGGCCAAACTGCAACAAAAAATGGCTGGGCATTGTGGTGGGCACCTGTAGTCCCAGCTACTTGGGAAGCTAAGGCAAAAGAATCGCTTAAGCCCAAGAGCTTGAGGTTGCTGTGAGCTGTGATGCCACAGCACTCTACGAGGGTGACAAAGTGAGGCTTTCTCTCAACAACAAAACTGTCTTCCTTGTTTGGACAAACAGCCTGAGGGACGGGTCCTGAGGAAACTCCTTGTTTGGCTCATACATTATATATCTAGGGCCACCCCTCCCCCCCATCACCATCAAGAGCTCCAGGCCCTGTCTCCAAGCATTTTGAAGAAACAAAGAAGCTTTCTAGTTGTGGTTGACCCCAGACTTCCCCAGCTGGTAGCTCCATCTAATGAAGAACGTATAGCAAATGATACTCCCTGCTTGCAGCACAATGGATGCTGCTCTGAAAATCTTATCTGTAAAATCTGCTTAGATCTACAAGCCAGAAACCCATGAGGCCAAGCTTTGTTAAAAGAAGTATGCGGAATGTACTTTTTTTTTTTCATGAGACGGAGTCTTACTATGTCACCCTCAGTAGAGCGCTGTGGCATCACAGCTCACCGCAACCTCAAACTCGTAGGCTTAAGTGATTCTCTTTCCTCAGCCTCCTAAGAAGCTGGGACTACAGGCGCCCACCACAAGAATTTACATTTTTTTAAGTGTCCTCCATATTAGAAGATAAACAGCTTGTCATTTTCACTGTTTTTAAAAAATAATTCAAATTGTTTGTCTTCATGTAAAGAACTATCTAAACCTGTTTATTCCTATCCTATCTCTAGTCAACTAGACACATAATGCTAAAAAGTTTTGTTTAAAAATAAGAGTAATACAGTTATTATAGAAAAAGAAAAACTATCACCCCAAAGAAGAAGTAATTTATAGCATTAAAAAATATGCACATCGTATAAGCTAGAAGGTGGCAGTTGCTATCTGCTGTCAGCTTGTTTTATTTAGTGCAAAAGCTGAGATCAGTGGCTCATGCCTGTAATCCTAGCACTTGGGAGACCGAGGTGGGTGGATTGCTTGAGCTCAGTGGTTCAAGACCAGCCTGAGCAATAGAGAGACCCTGTGTCTGAAAATAGCTGGGTATTATGGTGGGCGCCTGTAGTCTCAGCTACTTAGGAGGCTGAGGGAAGAGAATCACTTGAGCCCAAGAGTTTGAGATTAATGTGAGCTATGACACCACAGCACTCTACCAAGGGCTACAAAGTGAGGCTCTCAAAAAAAAAAAAAAAAAATATTTAGTCTCAAAGTGAAACTCTAAAAAAAAAGAATATTTAGTGCAAAACTGCTTTGGAGACTATTTAGTGAATAAGAAAAACCTATTTCTGCTCTGAGAAAAATTTCTAGTTAAAGTGTTCTTTTACAGGGCTCTGCCTGTGGCTCAGCAGGTAGGGCACCGGCCCCATATACCAAGGGTGGTGGGTTCAAACCGGCCCCGGCCAAACTGCAACAAAAAAATAGCTGGGTGTTGTGGTGAGCGCCTATAGTTCTAGCTACTCAGGAGGCTGAGGCAAGAGAATCTTCCTAAGCCCGGAAATTGGAGGTTGCTGTGAGCAGTGTGATGCCACGGCACTTTACCAAGGACAATGAAGGGAGACTCTGTCTCTTAAAAAAAAAAAAAAGTGTTCTGGCTCGGTGCCTGTGGCTCAAGCGGCTAAGGCACCAGCCACATACACCTAAGGTGGCGGGTTTGAATCCCCAGCCCGGGCCCGCCAAACAAC
>NW_003852453.1:6006561-6011954 GCF_000181295.1 Otolemur garnettii
GCCACAGCACTCTACCCAGGGGGACAGCTTGAGGCTCTGTCTCAAAAAAATAAATAAATAAATAAAATAATAGGGGTGTGTACATTGGATACTTCTTCTTCCATTCTTGTTGTTTCTTCTTTAGCCACAATCTGATGAGCTGTGTGTACCAGCACCATTTTCCCAGTCTCAGAAGTAGACTGGCTACTCCTACCCTTGTTTCCTATTCCATACTGATTTTTGCATAGTCCTTGATTTTTTTTTCAACTTTTCTTTGTTTTGAACTACGTTTAGACTTATAGAAAAGTTGCAAAAAACTATATAGGGAGTTTCCATCTATCTCTCTCACTTTGCCTTTCTTAATCTTAAAATCTTACGTGACTAATTACAACATAATTTTTAGAGCAGGAAACTAATTTTAGTGTAAGGCCACTAACTAAACCAAATACTTATTTGACTTTTACTGGTTTTTCTACTAACATTTTTTTTGTTTCAAGACCCTATGGTGCATTTGGTTATTCTGTAACAAGTTCTCAGTTAGTCCTTATCTTTCCTGGCCTTGATATTTTTGAAAAGTTTTAGTTACTTTGCCATATAATCCCTCAATTTGAGTTTGTCTTGTGTTTTTCACATGACTGAATTGAGGCCATGCATTCTGGGCAACAGTACACAGAAAAGATACTGTGTGGTTCATAATGTCAGTGTGCTTTATGACTGATGACAATGATGACTTTAATCACTTAGTAAGGGACTATATACTACATTTCTTCACTATAAAAAATTACTGTCTCTTCCCCTGTTGCTATCAAATATTTGGAGGAGCCTCAAAAAGCCTGTTTTTTCTCAAACCTTAATCCATTGATTTTAGTACTTAACAGATACTAAATCTTGTCTACAACAGCTTTTACTGTGGAATTCTGCTGCGGCTGTATCTTCCGTCTCTTGAATAAGTTACTTATTCATATTAGTGTGGATTCTTGGATATTCACCTTATCCTATAAGTTATAATCCAGTACACACACACTATTGTTATTTATTGTTTAGATTGTTCCTAGTTTGGCCATTATGAGCTCCTCAGTTTGGTCTCTGCATTATTTCAGCAAGCCCATATCTTTTTTAATTCTTCCCAAGTGCCAGTAACCCACTTTGCAAAGGTATACCTGTTCTGAAGAAATGTGGCATGATCTAATGTTGAAAGTGAACTACCTCAAGCTAGTCGTTTGTACAGTGTTTGACAGATGTGCCTGGTTCCCTTGAAATTTCATAAAGACCTTTGTGCCCCTGTGAGTTCGGCACAATGTCCTGTTACCTCGTGCAGTTTGAGATATGCCAACTTACATTTAACAGTTCTTATTTATATTTATAAGTGAGTCTGAGCAAGTGTTTTTCTCTTTTATTAAGACAGGGCTAATAGTTCCTCCCCCTTCAGCCTCCCAGAGTGCTAGGATTACAGACATGAGGCACCACACCCAGCTGCTCATAGGGAATTTTTTTTTTTTTTTTTTTTTAGAGACAGAGTCTCAAGCCGTCACCCTGGGTAGAGTACCATGGCATCACAGCTCACAGCAACCTCAAACTCTTGGACTTAAGCAATTCTTTTGCCTCAGGTTCCCAAATAGTTGGGACTACAGGTGCCCACGACAACGCCCAGCTAATTTCTTTTTGTTGCAGTTGTCATTGTTTTAGCTGGCCCAGGCCGGTTTTGAACCCTTCAGACTTGGTGTATGTGGCTGACACCCTTACCCACTGAGCTATGGGCACCGCCCCATAGGGAATTTCTTAAAAGAAAATTCCTCGTTATATTTATGTATGTCCAAAATAATGTTATATTTTAAGATTCATTGCTTTATGTCACATAATTTTTAGTACTTATTTTTAAAACTTAAATTGCTTCTCATTGAAAAATATTAAAAAGAAGTCCTGAAAACTATATAGTGATATTGCATAGAGATGCATTTTAGTCATCATATTATTTGTTTTAAATATATAGTGGTTTGGCCAGGCACAGTAGCCGATGCCTGTAATCCTAGCACTCTGGGAGGCCAAGGCAGGAGGATCCCTTGAGCTCAGGAGTTCAAGAACACCCTAAGGAGAGCAAGACTCAGTCTCTACTAAAAATAGAAAAATAAGCTGGTGATGTGGTGAGCACCTATAGTCCCAGCTACTTGGAGGCTAAGGCAGGAAGATCACTTGAGCCCAAGAGTTTGAGGTTACTGGGAGATAGATTGATGCCAGAAGCACTCTAACCTGGGCAACAGAGTGAGATTCTGTAATTAAAAAAAAAAAAAATACATATATATATATATATGTATATATATATATACTGGTTTGTTTATAATTCATTTATAAATGAAATATTTTGATGTTAATATTCTTGTCCTGTTTCAATGTAGAATTGGTGGATCCAAATATTTTTATCCAGCCTATCACAGAAGAACGTGCTTCTAGGACTTTGTATCGCATTGAACTTCTAAGGAAAGTGCGGGAACAAGCCCTTCGACATCCCCAGTTGTTCGAGCGCTTGAAGCTTTGCCATCCAAATCCAGATTTACCAGTCTGGTGGGAGTGTGGCCCTCACGATAGGGACTTGCTTATTGGTGCTGCCAAACACGGGGTGAGCCGAACAGACTATCATATTCTTCGTGATCCTGAACTCTCATTTATGGCAGCTCAAAGGAACTACAGTCAAAGTAAGATGGCTCATTCAAGGACTTCTACCCCACTTTTACAGCAATATCAAGTCGCACTTTCTGCTTCTCCTCTTACCTCTCTACCTAGGCTCCTAGATGCTAAAGGTATTATTCTAGAGGATATGAAAGTTAAAAGTGAAAACCTTAAAGAGGAGCCTCAGTCTTCTGAAGAAGAATCTATGTCTTCTGTGGAAACCAGGACACTAATAAAGTCTGAGCCTGTAAGTCCAAAGAATGGTGTTTTGCCACAGGCTACTGGAGACCAGAAATCTGGTGGAAAAGGTGATACCGACAGACGCATGGTTGCAGCCAGAACAGAGCCCCTTACTCCAAACCCAGCTTCTAAGAAACAGAGAGTCCACAAAAGAGCGTCAGAATCCAGTTCTGATTCTGACTCAGATTCCGAGAGATCGTCCTGCTCTTCCAGATCCTCTTCTTCCTCATCGTCCTCATCGTCTTGTTCTCACTCCCGGTCGGGCTCTAGTTCTTCCTCGTCTTCATCTTGTTCTTCAGCATCTTCCTCCTCGTCCTCCTCCTCCTCCTCCTCATCCTCCTCTTCATCTTCATCAGAAGAAAGTGACAGTGAAGAAGAAGTCCAGAAGCGAGGTATATGCTTAAAGTAATTTTACTCTCTAAGACAACTTTTCAAGTACAAAGGGAAAGAACTTGGTTCAGATAACTTAAGCATGCTTAAAATTGTTAAAGTTTTATGTGTACAGATATATTTTCTTAAGAAAGCACTAAAGAAGGAAACTGGAATTACTGGTATATATTCCCTATTCAGTATTCAAGGTATTAAAAAATACACGAGAACCTCTGTGGTTACCGCCTCCCTACACTGACCATCTCTTTAAGTTGACCTGATTTTCACAGACTGGACACACGTACTTGTCAGTGCAGTAGGCCTAGTTCCTGATGTTGACCACCTCTGTGTGATGACAGTTAGAGCTATTTCTTTGTAACTGCTCTAAGTTTAGTATTATATTTTCCCCAGGAACAGGTCGATCAGTAAGCAAATAAAAGGCAGCACCCATAGCTCAGTGGGTAGGGCACCAGCCATGTACACCCAGGCTGGCTGGTTTGAACCCAGCCCAGGCCAACTAAACAACAATGACAACTGCAACAAAATAATAGCCAGGCGTTGTGGCGGGTGCCTGTAGTCTCAGCTACTAGGGAGGCTAAGGCAAGAGAATCACTTAAGCCCAAGAGTTTGAGGTTGCCATGAGCTGTGATACCATGGCACTCTACTGGGGGTGACATTGTGAGACTTTGTCTCAAAAAAAAGTAAACAAAAGATAATAATCATATATAGCAGTCACAAAAGTCTTAGAGTAAGTAGCCCAACAAGAATATCATAGGCCGTTTGTCATCAGTGACAGATGTTTGCCAGTGAGATCGTGGTAAGTGGTCCCTTCAGTAGGTGTTCTTGCCACAGTGTTCCAATAATTCAGGCATTAAGAAAATGAGTCAGGACTCAGCACCTGTGACTCAAGCGGCTAAGGCACCAGCTACATACACCTGAGCTGGCGGGTTCGAGTCTAGCCCGGGCTGCCAAACAACAATGAGGGCTGTAACCAAAAAATAGCCGGGCGTTGTGGCAGGTGCCTGTAATCTCAGCTACTAGGGAGGCTCTGTCTCAAAAAAAAAAATGAAAGAAAGAAAAGAAAATGAGTCAGGCTGGGCATAGTTGCACACACTGGCGATCTCAGCACTCTGGAAGGCTGCAGCAGGTGATGTACTTGAGTTCAGGAATTCAAGACCAGCCTGAGCAAGAGGAAGACATCGTCTCTACTAAAAATAGCCAGGTGTTGTGGTAGGCACCTATAATTCGAGCTACTTGGGAGACTAAGGCCAGAGGATCACCTGAGCCCGAGAGTTTGAGGTTGCTGTGAGCTATGATGTCACGGTATTCTGCCAAGGGTGAAAAAGTGAAACTCTTGTCTCAAAGAAAAAATAAAAGAACAACTGAGTGAACATCAAGCATGTGTAGGAGCCACTCTCACATGAAGAGCCCCAGACCTCATAGGAAACAGATGCCTTTAACAACTCTATAGGCATAACTTTCAGGGTTGCTCAATTTTAAGAGTCACCTCACTTAGAAAATTGTAGTACCCTGGCTCGGCACCTGTGGCTCAACCAGCTGAGGCGCCAGCCACATACACCTAAGGTGGTGGGTTCGAATCCAGCCCGGGCCCGCCAAACAACAACGATGGCTGCAACAAAAAAATGGCCAGGCGTTGTGGCGGGCACCTGTGGTCCCAGCTACTTGGGAGGCGGAGGCAGGAGACTCACTTGAGCCCAGGAGTTGGAGGTTGCTGTGAGTGTGATGCCACGGCACTTTACCCAGGGGGACAGCTTGAGGCTCCGTCTCAAAAAAAAAGAAAAAAAGAAAATTGTAGTATCCCTAATTATAAGTTTGTAGTATTCCCAGTTCAGATGAAGTCTACCAATCAGGAGTCACTTTAAAAATAATATGTAGTGAGGGCAGGAGCAGTGGCTCACACTTGTAATCCCAGACTCTAGGAGGCCCAGTCAGATGGATTGCCTGAGCCCACAGGTTTGAGACTAGCCTGAGCAAGAGCCAGACCTCATCTCTAAAGATAGCCGGGTGCTGTGGCAGGTGCCTATAGTCCCAGCTACTTGAGAGACTGAGGCAAGAGAATCACTTGAGCCCAAGAGTTTGAGGGGTTGCTGTAACCGTGGCATTCTTTTTTTTTTTTTTTT
>NW_003852453.1:6012146-6019175 GCF_000181295.1 Otolemur garnettii
GAACCCTCCACCTTAGGTGTACATGGCTGGCGCCTTAGCCAGTTGAGCTATAGGCGCCGAGCCATGACCATGGCATTCTACCAGGGCAACAAAGTGACACTCTGTCTCAAAAAAAATAGGTACTATATTGTATACTAGGTGAATGGTTTCCCTTTTTTGACCATTTGATTTTACTTTTTCATTTTCAGGTATTTATTTATGTAAGATTTTTAATGCATATATAAAATTGTTCTATGCAGTCTTTTTAAAGTGGTTGTAATTGTTCTTAGCTGAAGGTACCCCTCACATGAAAGCCTATGATGAAGAAAGTGTTGCGTCTCTGAGCACTACCCAGGATGAGACTCAGGACAGTTTTCAGATGAACAACGGGACACCAGAGTCTGCTTATATCTTACAAGGTGGATACATGCTGGCAGCCTCATACTGGCCAAAGGTAAAGGAATAAGAATAATTTCTTATTGAGATAGGTCATTTTTTAGTACTTTTCTAATTGCTTTAATGGTAGGTATTCTTATGTGGAAAAATAGGTCAATGTAAAATGTAGGATGACATTTTATGATGTTAGTATCAGATGTATAAATTACTATCAAGTTAATGAGGTTACTTAAATGTGTATGCTTCTCAGCGGAACCTTAGAATAAAAGAATCTTTATAGTCAATATTAAAGTGCTTCTTTATGAAATAGGTGCTTTCAACTGAGTCTCCTTGAAGAAATTTGCTGTAGTTAGTTGTGACCTAGAAATAAAGTTCATTTAAGCACATGCACATTCAGCGGCAGAAGCTAAGATCATATTAATACTGTTTTTCCATCATGTGACTCGATTAGTACAGGAATGCCTAGCCTTTAGGGATAAGGTTGGGAAATGGGGGGGATGGCGGGTACTCTAAATACTTGTAAGTTGTTTGAATTTTTAATGAGAAACGATAGGACTTTTGTGATTATCAAAACAAAAGAAGAAAAAACTGTCTTTATGGTATAATTTTTTTGAACTTCATCAGAGGGAATTTGTACTTGATGTCTTCTTACAGAATTGTAATATCTTTGTGAGAATATGTGTACACACTACATGCACTTATGCTGGGGGCAAACTCTTGATGAAGGGTTAAATCCACCAGGGTTCTCGGGCTATTCAGTCTCAAAAGGCCTGGCCTAATTATTAAAATCGTACTTGGATGTTGCCTGCTTTTCTAGGATCGTGTGATGATCAATCGGTTGGACAGTATTTGTCAAACGGTTCTGAAAGGGAAGTGGCCTTCAGCTAGAAGAAGTTATGATGCTAACACGGTGGCTTCTTTCTATACCACAAAACTGCTGGACAGCCCTGGAGCGGCCACAGAGTACAGTGAGCCCCGCGTACCCACTCCCCCAGGTGCCGGTGTTAAAGAAGAGCACGATCAGTCAGCACACATGTCAAAGGTGAAGAAGCATGTACGAGAAAAGGAGTTTACAGTGAAAATCAAAGACGTATGTGTCTTTTCATTGCCCTAGGGCCTGGTTGCGATTGCGGTGTGCAGCATGCTTTTCCCGCAGACGGCTGCCTGCTCTTACTCTGCCTTCTTCACATACTTGTTTCCTGGCACCTGATTATTTTCTTTCTGATATCCAGGTTATTAAACTGGAATATTCTTCTAGAGGGATCATCATTAAATATTTTTCTCTCTTATGCTTCTGAAATAGTTCTTCTGATCAAGGTGCTGCTTAAACAGTGTGACAGTTTCTAACTATTCAGTTCTTTTATATAATGTTTAAGTGGTGTGTCAGTATACTTTCTGTTTTAATCATTTAGCATGTCTTATTATCAATAATGTTTAATTTTTTAACAATTTTTGAAGCTTAATTGATTACTTATGGCCTAAAATATGCACATCATACTCCAAATGTCATATGAATAATGTACATAGAGATGGATGTCTACATCTGAAAATGTGATAATGTACATGTCATACGAAAAACTTTGTTTAGCTCAGGAAAATATGTTTAATACTTATATTTTTTCATTTAAGATAGAAAAATTTAGTATTTATCATTGAAATGGATTAAAATGTTTTATTTAGTTGATTTATGAATGAGAAGAGAATTTCATTAATAAATTAAGGGTTTTACTTCATTTTTTTTCTACGTAAAATATTTTTCTTAATATCCTGCAGTTTTGTTTAACAGTTTCTGTCCTAATAATGGTATTTGTTTAACAGGAAGGTGGCTTGAAATTGACATTTCAGAAGCAAGGGCCTGCTCAGAAGAGACCACTGGACAGTGAAGATGGTGCTCTCGGGCAGCAGCAGTACCTCACTCGACTTCGGGAACTGCAAAGTGCATCAGAGACCAGCCTTGTCAATTTTCCAAAATCTATGCCAATATCAGGTGAGTATGCAAATAATAATTATCTTTGTAGAAAATATTTAATATTCTCTGTCATTTCCAAATCTTTCATAAACTCTTCTAATAAGAATTCATTTTTCGGCTTGGCGCCTGTGGCTCAAGCAGCTAAGGCACCAGCCACATACACCTAAGGTTGTGGGTTCGAATCCCCAGCCCGGGCCCGCCAAACAACAATGACGGCTGCAACCAAAAAATGGCCAGGCGTTGTGGTGGGCGCCTGTGGTCCCAGCTACTTGGGAGGCTAAGGCAGGAGACTTGCTTGAGCCCAGGAGTTGGAGGTTGCTGTGAGCGTGATGCCATGGCACTCTACCCAGGCCATCTAAAAAAAAAAAAAAGAACTCATTTTTCATTTCATGTTGGGACCTCTCTTAAGTCTGTAAAATAATCAGTATAATTTTAAACTTAACAAATATTTATCAGAATTTTAACATGACATTTTAAAGCACAATGGGCAGTTTACTTTGTGGGGCTTGAATAGTACGGAAATATTTTATCAAGTTGCTTTCTACAGATAAAAGTTCAAACATTTTGATGTGAAAGTGTATTGTGAATTTTAACACAAAAACTTAAATCATTAACCAGACACGTGACTCATGCCTGTAATCCCAGCATTTTGGAAAGTCAGGGTGGGAGAATTGTTTGAGGCCAGGTGTTCAGGACCAGCCCTGGAAACATAGTGAGACCCTGTTGTGGTGGAACGCACCTGTAGTCCCAGCTGCTTGGGAAGCTGAGGCAGGAGGCTTGCTTGAGCCTGGGAATTGAAGGTTGCAGTGTGTTGTGATCACACTACTGCACTCTGGGTGACAGAGCAAACTCCTGTCTCTATAGATAAATAAATAAATCGCAAATAAATGGTGATAGGTAGAAATAATTGCAATGAGAAGTTTTTGAAAGACTTTAGAAATTATAGAGTCCACGGATCTAGAGGACGCAGAAAGTATTTGTGGCTGATTCCTAAAAGATGATCTTTCATCTTCATGGAACACTTGCAGGGACAAGGTTCTTAATACTTTAAACAGCCCTTTTTGTTGCTAGACAGCTTTAATTGTCAGAAAATACCTTCTTATTTCAAAGTGAATTTTGCCTGATAAAGGTTCTTCTCAATGACTGAAGTTCTGTCTTTGACAGCCACACATAATTAACCTGGTCCTGTGTCTACAAGATACAGCTTAACATTTTGAAAGCAATTACTAGATTTGTCCTTAGACTATCGCTGTTTCTTCTAACTGTTTGATAAGTTGAATCAACATGTCTTTATTAAATACCTAATTGGTGCCATGTATTATGTGCTCTGTAGGCACAGAGGAATATATTAGAGAATTAGAAACTGTTTTTCTTTTATCATGATCTAGTTATATTTTAATTTGTGTATGCCCCTCTTAAAAGTATGATGTCAAGAATTGAGATTGATACTCAAGATCAACTGAGTCTTAATGTGTGGACCACAACATACTAATGCCCCAAAATGCTAGTTGTCAATTAAAGTAAAAGTGAATGACTTGAATTTCCTTTATTGAATTTTCCTTCTTGTACATAAGGATAAGAACTCTACTTCAGTATTCTGCTAAGTCTGATTGCCATACAGTACTTGGAAACAATTTAAAAAGTCTTTGTATGTGCACAGGGGGTGTAATTCCCTACAATTTGGGAAAATAATGCTGTATTATAACTGTTGTCTTAAGTTTATCATTACAGCTAAATGCTGCTGTTACCATCTTTTAATTAAAATTGGTGAGTTGGTTTTATCAGCATTACTTTGGTTCCTTGTGAATCAACAAACCATTCAGTATAATTTTCCACTTATTGGACTTTAAGACATGTATGAAATTCAGTTCAAATATGAGTCAATTATACTTCCTTAGTAAAAGTATAAATCCCGTAAACTATGCCTTATTATTACAGTTTTATTATTAAAGAGCTTTTTTCCCCCCCCACCAGAAAATGAGAGCAGATAAGCTAGGGGCACTTTTGCCCAAACTAAGTGGGGCTTAATAATACCACCACTCTTACTCTTAAAACTCCACTATAAAATGAGATTGTTATCTGTCATCTAAACATTTTTGTTCTATTACATCTGAGGATTGTATAGCCTTTGCCTTTAAATAATTCTTTGGTAAATAGTACTGTTTTAAATAATATCAATAGCAATCATATCACAAATTTTGCAACTGTAAAAAATACTTAAAATCTCAAATATTCTCACTAGACAGTTATTATCTAAGTATTTTATCTGAGCCATCTTAATAATTGCAAATATGATATCTGGATCTGTCTTCATACCTGACTTTTGGGAAACTTAACATCTTTGAGTCTTTCTTGTTTGTGAAATGAGGGGTGTGGGGGAGAAGAAAGGTGATATTGTTGGGTGGATTAAATAAAATAGCATACATAAAGTGGCTCATAAAGTTCCTGGCACACAACTGCTATTCAGATGTTAAAATTAGGTACTCATATTCTGGGAGTCCAAGGTGGGTGAATTGGCTGGGCATTGTGGCAGGTGCCTCTAGTCCTAGCTACTTGGGAGGCTGAGGCAAGAGAATTGCTAAAACCCAAGAGTTTCAGGTTGCTGTGAGCTGTGACGCCAGAGGGCAAAACAGTGAGGAAAAAAAAATTAAGTACTCACAGATTGTAGAATTAGGTGTTTAATAGATGCTATTATTGAAATTGTCCATTTTCCTAAGCCTATACCTTTTTTATTCTCATGTACAATGTAGTTTACAAATGAATGAGAATAAAATAGCACAGATTATAATAAGAGGACAAAACGAAGAGCCCACTCCAGAAACGACCTGGAATAGTGGATGAGGGATGGCAGAGCCAAGCAACCTGGGATGAAACTGTCTTTTACTGACTGTTGTAACATTGAACAAGCACCTGATATTTGTGATCTCATTTAAAAATGGGCTTGATAATATCTTTATGGTTTTGTTCTGCTTTTGATGGTTTGGTTTAAGGTAGCATTTGTAATCCTGAGTCCAGTATCTAACACTCAGTAGGCATTCAGTAGAAGCCAGTTTTAATGTTATGATTACATCTAAAATGAAGACAACACACAAACTTGATAAACTTAAGTTTTTAATTTTGGATTCTGGCATAGAATGAATTGACAATGTTTATTAAAATCACCCTCAGAAATAAATCAGGTTAGTATATAATTAAACCAGAGAATTGGCCAAATAAGATATATTTGTAAATGTATGCTTTGGGCCAGGCACAGTGGCTCATGCCTATAATCCCTGCTATTCAGGAGGCTGAGGCAAGAGGATTCACGTTAAGCCCAGAGTTGTAAGCCAGCCTCGACAACATAGTGAGACCTTGTATCTAAAAAAAATTTTTTTAATGTACACTTTGGTAGGAATTCTATAGGTAATTACATCAAATACTTTTCATTTTTCTTTTTTTAGTTATTTTTTTTGTAGAGACAGAGTCTCACTTTATTGCCCTTGGTAGAGTGCCATGGCATCACACAGCTCACGGCAACAACTCCTGAGCTTAGGAGATTCTCTTGCCTCAGCCTTCCAAGTAGCTGGGACACCTGCCACAATGCCCGGCTATTTTTTTGTTGCAGTTTGGCCAGGGCGGGGTTTGAACCCACCACCCTCAGTATGTGGGGCCGGCACCCTACCCACTGAGCCACAGGCGCCGCCTCTATTTTCCGTTTTTAGATATCACTAAAGGGAAAGTAAAAGAGACGTAAGACACTATCTCTGGCTTTGGGGTGCTTGGTAGACTAGACCTATGCATTAGATAATACATTAAAAAAGATAATTTATTTTGCTACTGAACGTTTTAGTTAACAGATGTTGGAAAAGAGGAAATTCACTGCTGTCTAGACATGTAGCCAAAGTCCTGTGGAAGAGATGGAGTTGAATTTGATAAGGATTAGATAATTGTCTTTCTGGAAAGTAGAATTGGTGGTTGGGCTGGAAGATGGGCAGGGAATAGCGTGAAGCAGAGACTGCATCTCAGGGAGATAGCATGGTTTCTGATGAGACTAACCTATATAGTATGTAAATCTTTACTGGAGAGAAAGAGATGTGTAGAAGATCAAATGTTACTTAGGAAAGGTAAATCTAAGTTGTAGAAAGCATCAGAAACTGAATCTAGGGCAGTGTTGGGGGTTGGCAGTCATGTAAGAGTAGAACTGATGGTTCTATTTATGTCAATATGAAGGCAGTTCATTCAGATTACAGTAGGAAGCTGTAGAAGTTCTTATGAAGTAGAATGGCACTTTTTTTGTTTGTTTTGTTTTGTATTTTTTGAGACAGAGTCTCATCTCAAGCTGTCGCCCTGGTAGAGTGCTGTGGCGTCTCAGCTCACAGCAACCTCAAACTCTTGGGCTTAAGCGATTCTCTTGCCTCAGCTCCCTGAGTAGCTGGGACTATAGGCATCTGCCACAATGCCCAGCTATTTTTAAATTATAGTTGTCATTGTTTGGCAAGCCCAGGCTGGATTTGAATCTGCCAGCTCCAGTGTGTGTGGCTGGTGCCCTACCAGCTTGAGCTACAGGCACCAAGCCAGAATGGCCCTTTTTAAAGTGATGCTTTAGGAAAATTATTCTGTTGTTACAGCTACAATGTGCTATAATGTAAGTATTTTCAAATCATCATATGGTCAGCCCTTCATATCCATGGATTCAACTAACCAAA
>NW_003852453.1:6020133-6032603 GCF_000181295.1 Otolemur garnettii
AAAAAAAAAAAAAAGTTTAAAATGTGTGTGGAAATGAAAAATATCTAATTCAGAATAGTACTAACTGCAAGGAAGAAGACAGTGGAGTAGAGGACGGGGTGTACAGGACTTTCAGGTGTCTTTTTTTTTAACCCTTAGTAGTTTCTTTTCTATTTATTTTTCTTTGTGTGTGTGTGTGTGTATGTTTAACTTTTTGTACTGATATAATTATAGATTCACAGGACGATACAAAGAAATGTACAGGAAAGTCCTGTGAACCCCATGCCCCAAGCACCTTGCCTCCACCAGCATCTCATACAACCACAGTACAATATCAATATACCACACCATATAAAAAATATACGTGATATTTTACTAACCTGATTGTAATAAAATTACCATCGGGATATAATAAAATCTTTTTTTTTCCATAGCATTGTGTACCATTCCTATTAATACTTTCATATATGCAAAAATGGTTTTTAATCATTGTAGTTTTCATGGCATCATCATAGTTCACAGCAACCTCAAATTCTAGGGCTCAAGTGATTGTCATACCTCAGCTTCCCAAGTAGCTGGGACTACAGGTGCCCATCATAATGCCTAGCAGTTTTTCTGTTTTAGTAGAGACGGGGTCTGGCTCTTGCTCAGGCTGGTCTCAAACTCCTTAGCTTAAGCAATCCACCTACCTCAGCCTCCCACAGTGCTAAGATTACAGGCATGAGCCACTGAGCCCAGCCATGTAAACTGTTTTAAACAAGAATCTCACCCTTAGTAATATTTTCTTTCAATAAGAGAATTCAAGATATTTTTCTATGAGGAAAAAAGGAATGTCTTATTTGTCTTTGAATCATTCTGCCTAGTATGTAGGTACTTAATAAATATTTATCAGGCCACATTTTCACATTTAGAAAAATAATCTAATGTAGAAAAAAGATATTTTGGCCCAAGAAAAGCAGATAAATGATAAAAACAAGGTTTTAGGAAATGTAGACGTTAATGGGTTCAAAGAAGGGGAAAAGGTTTATGTAGGACCAAAAGAAGGCATCTTTTTTTCCTCTGAAAGACCAAAGAAGATGGGCAGTACCTGTGGCTCAAAGGAGTAGGGCACCGGCTCCATATGCCCGAGGTGGCAGGTTCAAACCCAGCCCCCACCAAAAACTGCAAAAAAAAAAAAAAAGACCAAAGAAGAGCAGCTGTGTGAATATCATGGGGGAAAAAATTGAGAAGTTGAAAGAGGCCTAAATTATAGTTCTTCTAAGTTTTTAAATGAGAGAGGTAGAGATGGTGTTTTTAGTTCAAGAATTGCTTACTTAAAGACATATAAAATCAGGAGTAACATTTCTGTATATTTAGGAAAATGATTACTTTCTGTTTGTTTAAGAAATAGATTTTTATCACTGTTTTGCATTTTAATTTCACTAGGTTCTTCCAGTCAGTCAACCCTTGGTGCCAATGGGGTGTTACTAGACAACCAGCCTATAGTCAAAAAAAGGCGAGGACGGAGGAAGAATGTAGAAGGTGTTGACATCCTCTTTTTTAACAGAAATAAACCACCTAATCATGTAAGTAAAGAGGTACTTCAAAACTACTGATCCTTGAGTCTAAACTAAGAAAATTAGAAGTGTGTGGTTTTCTGTTGTTACCTCAGCATCATCCAAGACTGACCAAGATTTATGAAAATTTTAAGTTTAAAAAGGTTTAGCAGAATTTTAATGCAACACATTATTCTTTCTTTTTCTCTTCAAAAAGAATTGCTCCATTGAATTAAAATTAGAAAGATAAAGGATGGAAATCAAAATTTAATTTGGTGTTTTTCTACAGGTCACTTTAGGCTTAACCACCTCACAGATTTCTACAGGGATAAATCCAGCACTGTCCTATACTCAACCTCAAGGGATTCCTGATGCAGAAAGTCCAGTTCCAGTTATCAATCTTAAAGATGGGACAAGGCTGGCAGGAGATGATGCACCGAAGAGAAAGGATCTGGAAAAATGGCTCAAGGAGCATCCGGGCTACGTGGAAGACTTAGGAGCTTTTATTCCTGTAGGTGCTGTCTTTAAAATCTTGGTTTATTTTATCTCTTTGATTTGTCAGACCTGTAATGATGAAGCATAAATTCTCATCCACTATGCTAAATATGTGTTCTGCTTAAGATTCAGGAAAATGAGCAGAAAAAATACTGTCTTTCCCATGATATGATACAGTGTCATTTTCCATTTTTCCATTCTGTATTCACCAACTATTGAAGAATAAAAATCACTTTGATAGAAGCTAGCATGTTAGACCCAGTGAAGGCTGTAAAGGTATAAAATCTCTAATCCTTTCTCAAAAAATTTATTTGAAAATAATAATGATGATTATAGTAAACATTTTAGAAACTACATGCATGCCATTATACTTATCACCTATTATGCATTAGCACTCATTCAACACGCCCAACAATTTTATTACTTACTAGGATGGCATTGGGATAGCTATTACACAAACAAGGAAATTGAAACACTAAAATTTTAGGGAAATGGTTGCAGTCTGGAAAACAAAGTCTTAAATCCAGATCCAGACTACTAATCTTCTTTTTTATTTTTATTTATTTATTTTGAGACAGAGTCTCACTATGTCACCCTCAGTAGAGTGCTATGGCATCACAACTCACAGCAACCTCATACTCTTGGGCTTAAGCGATTCTTTTGCCTCAGCCTCCCAAGTAGCTGGGACTACAGGCACTCGCTACAATGCCCAGCTATTTTCTGTCGCAGTTGTCATTGATTGTTTAGCTGGCTGGGGCCGGGTTCGAACCCGCCACCCTCTGTGTATGTGTCTGGCGCTGTAGCCACTGTGCTACAGGTGCTGAGCCCCAGATTACTAATCTTAAGTGCTTCTTCAGGCTGTAGAATACACTTCCTATGCCTCTCCAGATACACAAGTTTGCATTAATCAAAGAAGAGAATCAATTGTATTTACTTTCTCCTTATCCTCTAAAATACTATCTACTCCCTTCTTCTTGTGGGTATATGGCTTTCTCAGTCTTAGAAATCTATTATGTGATTTCCCAGTGCCTTACTATCAGATACTGAAGTATAAAACTGGGTCAGGATCACTTAATATCTCTGTATATTTATAAGGTAATAAGAGTAATGATACATCTTCTATACAGTGAAGTTAGCAGACGTGTTCCGTCTACCTCCATTATGAAGATTAAATGGATAACCCAAGTAAAGCTATCTACTCCCCTAAGGCAGGTGTCCTCAAACCACAGCCTGCGGGTAACATGCAGCCCATTTAGGACATTTATCTGGCCCGCTGGGTGTTTTTGCTGCTGCTGCCTGTCCTGCTTAGCAGCCGACTCATCCCGGGCCCACAGTCTAGTCCTCCAACAGTCTGAGGGACAGTGAACTGGCCCCCTGTTTAAAAAGTTTGAGGACCCCTGCCCTAAAGGATTTTATTCATCTGTGTATCTCCAGAATTAAGCCTATTATTCCCATTCCCCAGAATAATAATATCCAGCTCCCTGAAAATATTTATTGAATCTATGATTTTAAAATTAGTTTGTTTTTTATTTTTAAATAATTGAAACAGGGTCCTGCCCTGTCATCAAGGCTGGAGTGCAGTGGCACAGATAGTTCCCTGTAATCTCTAACTCCTGGGTTCAAGTGGTCCTCCCACCTTAGCCTCCCAAGTAGCTGGGACTATAGGTGCATGCTACGCATGCCCAGCTAATTTTTCTATTTTTTATAGAGACGGGGTCTCATTCTTGTTCAGGCTGTTCTCAATCTCCTGGCCCAAGCGATTCTCCCACCTTGACCTCCCAAAGTACTAGGATTACAGGTGTGAGCCACCAACCCAGCCAATGACAATCTTTTGAAAACTAAAAAGTGCTATAAAAAGGTAAAGTGATATAGAAAAAATATTAACTGCCGTGTTTCTTTGTTTTTTTGTTTATTCTTTTTTTTTTTTTTTTTTATGAAAAGGAAACACGGGTTTGGCACTCATAGCTCAGTGAGTAAGGCACTGGCCACATATAACAAAGCTGGCCAGTTCAAGCTCAGCCTAGGCCTGCTAAACAACAGTGACAACTGCAACCAAAAAATAGCTGGGCATTGTGGCGGGTACCTATAGTCCCAGCTACTCAGAGAATCACTTCAGCACAAGTGTTTGAGGTTGCTGTGAGTTGTGACACCAGGGCACTCTACCCAAGGCGACATAGTGAGACGTAGGCTCAAGAAAAAGGAAAGGAAACACAGTGCCTCCAGTCCTGGCTTGGTCTTTGTGTCTGTGATACACGTACTGTGTTCAGATCCAGTATTTTCTCTTACTGTTGTCACCAGGAAAGGAGCCTGGTGGTCTAAAATACAGAGCCTCCATCTTGGCTTTTAGATACCCTTTGTGTTCCTGATTTACCTAAATCATGCCCCAGATTCTCAAGCTTTTATTTAATTCTTTTTGATTAAAAAAAAAAATGGGCCAGGCATGGTTGCTCAGTCCTATGATCATATACTTTGGGAGGCTGAGGAGGGAGCATCATTTGTACATCATTTGTACCCAGAAGTTCAAGGCTACAGTGAGCTATGATTGCACCACTGCCCTCCAGCCTGGCAATAGAGTGACACCTCATCTCAAAAAATAAAATAAATAGGCTCTGTGCCCGTAGGACAGTGGTTATGGCGCCAGCCACATAACACCGAGCCTGGTGGGTTCACACCCTGCCCGGGCCAGCTAAACAACAATGACAACTGCAACAAAAAATAGCTGGGTGTTGTGGCAGGTGCCTGTTATCCCAGCTACTCAGGAGGCTGAGTCAAAAGAATTGCTTAAGCCCAAGAGTTGGAGGTTGCTGTGAGCTGTGACCCAATGGCACTCTATCAAGGACAACATAATGAGACTCTGTCTCAAAAAAAAAAAATTAAAATTAAAAAATTAAATTAAAAATTGAATAAAACTGAAAAAAATAAATGCTAAGTAATGCTTTTATTTATTTTTATTTTTTTTAGAGACTAGAGTCTTCACTTTGTCACCCTTGGTAGAGTGTCATGGTGTCACAGCTCACAGCAACCTCCAGCTCTTGGGCTTAGGCAATTCTCTTGCCTTAGCGTCCCGCAGCTGGGACTACAGGCACCCGCCACAACGCCCAGCTATTTTTTTTTGTTGTTGGAGTTTGGCCAGGGCCGGGTTTGAATCCACCACCCTTGGTATATGGGGCCGGCGCCCTACTCACTGAGCCACAGGTGCTGCCCCAAGTAATGTTTTTATAATTATGAGGGAAGAGGTATTCACTAAATGTAATGGGCAATCGCAGAATCAATGTAATTTTCACATATTAGAAAAAAACATTCATTTTCCCCGGTCAACCTTTATTAAGTGACTACCACGTGGTCTTACTACTTTAAGGGATTCAAGATACAACAACAATAAAACAATACAACAGTATTGCCCTTGTGATACTTACACCCTAAGTTCTGAAGCATTCTCATATCTTTCTGTTTTTAACTGCAAAAGACCTTTATTAGTGTTCAAATTTTTATATCCATTCATAATTTTCACTTTAATCATTTTATCATAACATTTTATATACTTTTATTATAAGACTTTTAAAACCAATTTTAAGGATAGCATTTGTTCTATCCACTAAAGAATATATAATTTTTCTGCTTTCCCAAAGATACTTTACATTAATAATTTATTGGATGCCATGTTCTATTATAACATCTCTGTAGCTAAATAATTATAATGTGGTATAGAAGATATTATAATAGGGTGGCACCTGTGCCTCAAAGGAGTAGGGCACCAGCCCCATATGACAGAAGTGGTAGGTTCAAACCCAGCCCCAGCCAAAAACTGCAAAAAAAAAAGAAGATATTATAATAGAGGTCAATACAATAAAGCATCATGAACAGATGTAAGAACAATTAACTCTGCCTAAGCAGAATACAGTATATAGAGAAAGGCAAAACATGAAGGCTATGTTAACCAGTTTGATGAAAATATTTCAAATTGTATATAAAACCAGCACACTGTACCCCATGACTGCAATAATGTACACAGCTATGATTTAATTTAAAAAGAAAAAAAAAGGCAAAAAAATAGGGCAGACATTTTATTACTGGATTAAAAAAAGAAGGTATTGACCAGGCTAGCACAAAAGATGATACTCTAGGCATTATAGAAGAATTAGGTAGTTAATCATAATTTTCTTAGAAAAAATAAATATTAAAAAAAAGAATTATGGGTCAGGTGCAGTGAGTGGCTCATGCCTGTAATTCTAGCACTCTGGGGGCTAAGGCAAGTGGATTGCCTGAATTTATGGGTTCCAGAGCTGCCAGAGCAAGAGTGAGACCTTGTCTCTAAAAATAACCAGGTGTGTGGCAGGGGCCTGTAGTCCCACCTACTTGAGAGACTGAGGCAAGAGAATCACTTGAGCCCAAGAGTTTGAGGTTGCTGTGAGCTAAGACATCACAGCACTCTACCAAGGGCAACAAAGTGAGACTCTGTCTCAAAAAAAAAAAAAATTAAAATTAAATAAAGAATTATGGAGGCTCGGCGCCTACGGCTCAAGCGGCTGGGGCGCCAGCCACATACACCTAAGGTGGCAGGTTCGAATCCCCAACCCAGGCCCGCCAAACAACAATGATGGCTGCAACCAAAAAATGGCCGGGCATTGTGGCAGGCACCTGTGGTCCCAGCTACTTGGGAGGCTGAGGCAGGAGACTCGCCTGAACCCAGGAGTTGGAGGTTGCTGTGAGCTGTGATGCCACGGCACTCTACCCAGGGGAACAGCTTGAGGCTCTGTCTAAAAAAAGAATTATGGAGAGAGTTAAAAGAGGATACAAAAATAAGGTTTACTCGTAAAACAGGGAGTAATCTGACATTCTGGGGGAACATAGAAGAATGAGTAGGTGACAGCAGATGAATAGAAAAGCTGAGCCAGACAGGTTCAGGCTGTCAGGACTGTTGTGTCACATTGAAAAGTTGGAACATAGTTTCTGGAAATATTCTGATTGATTGGAATTGCTACCAACATTAAGTACTCCTCAACAGTTGTACAGATGTAGCATGGCTTGGTGGAAAGTGTGTTATTCTGGCCCTGCTACTTGACACCTTTCTGGCCTTGAGGAAGATAACCAATCTGACCCTCGATTCCCTATTTGTAAAATAAGAATACCTTTCAGTATTGTGAGCGTTACATGAGGAGAGATGAGACAAACAATTAGCGAGAAAGAGAAAGGAAAGCCTGTAGAATAAATGATAAATCATCACAGCATAGGGAAAAGCAGGTAAGTTTCTCATTGCAATCAGAAGAAAACAGACTGTACAGTAAGTAAAGAAACTTACCAGAAGAGAAAGTAAAGAAACTGCTCTCACTCGAGGAGTGCCATGGTCTTTGAGGTCTTTCATGGGGAAAACAACTGACAGTCTTGCTCATCAGGAGCAAATGGACGGACCCTACTGTCATATAAAGCCATCATTGTGATGGCCTCAAGTAATGTTTTAAATGTATAATTTGAAGAAAAAAATATACTATACTTTTGGCTTGGCACCTGTAGCACAGTGGTTGTGGTGCAAGCCACATACACCTAAGGTGGTAGGTTCGAACCCAGCCTAGGCCAGCTAAACAGCAATAACTGTAACAAAAAAAAAAAAAATAGCTGGGCATTGTGGCAGGCACCTGTAGTCTCAGCTACTTGGGAGACTAAGGCAAGAGAATCGCTTAAGCCCAAGAGTTTGAGGTTGCTGTGAGCTATGACGTCACAGCACTCTACTAAGTGCAACATAGTAAGACTCTGTCTCAAAAATATATATGCATGCTATATTTTTTATTAAAATATTTAACATTTTTTTTAAGTTTTAAATAAATCAAGCAAGGACTAATGGATTTTTGTTACATGAATGTAATGAATGAATTGCATAGTGGAGAAGTCTAGGCTTTTAGTGTCCCTGTCACCTGAGTAGTGTGTGTTGTACCCAGTAGGTGATTTCTCATCCTGCACCCTCTCCCAGCCTCCCCCTTCTGAATCTCCAGTGTCCATTATGTCACTCTGTATGACCAGGAACACCCATTCTTACATGTGAGAATGTGCAATCTGTGCTTCTTGTTCCTGACTTCTTTCACGTACAAGTATAACCTTTCCATTTCTATCCAATGGCTGCAAAAAACATTATTTAATTCCTTTTCAAGGCTAAGTACTATTCTATGATATGTTTATATCACTTTCTTTTTTCCAAATTAACAAAATTTTTAATTTCAGAATATTATGGGAGTACATATGTTTTAGTTGCATGGTTGTATGTATTTTAAGTCAAAGTTATAAGTGTGCCCTTGATCCAGAAAGCGTGCAGTGGACCATCAAGTGGGAATTTACTCTTCCCCTCGTTCTCTCTCCCATCTATTTGAATAATGTTGAGTTTTAGGTGTTGACCATAAGTGTTGATCAGCTAGTTCCGATCTGATATTCAGTGCATGTGGTGTTTGCTCACCACATTTTCTTTACCCACTTGCCAGTCAAGGGTAAACCAACTTGGGTTGGTTCCATATCTTTGCAATTGTGAATTGTGCTGCAGTAAGTCTAGGAGTATTGCTGACAATGCTCAAGTCCTTTTATAAAAGGACTTCTCCTTTGGATAAATCCCCAGTAGTAGGATTTTGCTGGGTTGAATGGTAGGTTTATCTTTAATTCTTTAAGAAGTATTTTTTTTTTTTTGAGACGGAGCCTTAAGCTATCCCCCTGGGTAGAGTGCCATGGCATCACAGCTCACAGCAACCTCCAACTCCTGGGCTCAAGCGAGTCTCCTGCCTCAGCCTCCCAAGTAGCTGGGACTACAGGCGCCCGCCACAACGCCTGGCCATTTTTTGGTTGCAGCCATCATTGTTGTTTGGCAGGCCCGGGCTGGGGATTCGAACCCGCCACCTTAGGTGTATGTGGCCGGCACCTTAGCTGCTTGAGCCACAGGTGCCGAGCCTTTAAGAAGTATTTTGATAGAAATTGCATTGAACATAAAAGTTTATTTTTAAAGTGTAAAAAAAGGGTAAATGCTTCTATGTAACATAAAATTAAATTGAATAAACTCATTCATAATATTTTGAGTAATTTTGCACAAAAATGTTAAAGATACTTTGTATATTTTAGAGAATGCAGCTTCATGAGGGACGGCCCAAACAAAAAAGACATCGTTGCAGAAACCCCAACAAATTGGATGTTAATAGTCTCACTGGAGAAGAACGTGTTCAACTTATTAACAGAAGAAATGCTAGAAAGGTAATGTTTGCTTTTTATCTCCAATATCGACTCACTATTTAGGAGATCTTGAGAACACTATTTCATATGCAGTATAGTCTTTTCTCACAGCCCTGGATATGGGTTGAATCTAGCAGATGTGTGGGGAAAGAGATGAACTATAATTTTATGCCTTTTAATTGAAAGTCACATATCAGTGGCTAAGTTGTTAGATGAAATAAACCACATAACTACCTATCTGTGCCTAAGCATTCTCATGGGCGGCTATACATGTGCACAGCAACACTGCATCTGCGGCAGTGGTTCCTGTTGGGCTTGGTTTGCCCTGGGGGAGATTTGGCAATGCTTTGAAACCATCTTGGTAGCCACAGTGCAATGGGGTAGGGGAGTGATGAGCAGGGAGAGAATGCTACTGGCCCCTAGTGGCTGGAGCCTGAGGTGCTGCTGTGCACATACTACAATACTAGGACACCCCACACCCCACCAATCCCAATCTCAGAGGTCTACAGTGCAGAGGCTGAGAAATTCTCATCTAAGGGCACACCACATCTTAGCCACCATAAATTTATAGATTTATCACTGTAATTTTCCATCAGATGCCCTCAAAGTATCTTGTCACTTTGCATAATGTGTCAAAACTGGCCTAGTACATCACTTTCTGATGAAAACAGCGTGTCTTAAACAAAGGTATCTTGTAGACTAATGGTACCTTTGTGCTTACCTTTTCATTTTACTGATTGATAAATTGTAAGAATTGAGGTTTTTCTGTAGTCTGTTTGTAAGCCAGATTTGGCTCAGTTATTTCTCCAGATTGTTTTACATGTAGATTAGTATATGTATTTTTAACCTCAGACAGTACATGGTAAAAAGACTTGTAACACCATTTTGAAAATGTGTAGTTTTGACACACTGTTTTGGTTTTGGGGACAGAGTCTCACTTTGTCTCCTTGGGTAGAGTGCCAAAGCATCATAGCTCACAGCAACTTCAAACTCTTGGGCTCAAGCGATGCTCTTGCCTCAGCCTTCTGAGTAGCTAAAACTACAGGTGTCCATTGCTATTTTTCAGAGATGGAGTCTCACTCTTGCTCAGGCTGGTCTCAAACTCCTGAGCTCAAGCAGTCCACCCACCTCTGCTTCCCAGAGTGCTAGGATTATAGGCGGGAGCCATCACACCCAGCCCAACATAATGTTTTGTTTTGTTTTGTTTGAGACAGTCTCACTTTGTTGCCCCGGGTAGAGTGCTGTAGTGTCACAGCTCACAGCAACCTCAAACTCTTGGGCTTAAATGATTCTCTTGTCTCAACCTTCCAAGTAGCTAGGACTACAAGCACCTACCACAGTGGCTGGCTATTTTTTTTTTTTTCTTTTTAGAGACAGGGTCTCCTCGCTCTTGGTCAGGTAAGTCTCGAACTCCTGACCTCAGGCGATCCATTAGCCTCAGCCTCCCAAGTGCTGGGATGACAGGTGTGAGCCACCACACCTGCCCCTTTGACACAATGTTTTAAGAAAGACAAAAGTGGGCTCGGCGCCTATAGCTCAACCGGCTAAGGCGCCAGCCACGTACACCTAAGGTGGCGGGTTCGAATCCCCAGCCGGGACCTGCCAAACAACAATGATGGCTGCAACCAAAAAATAGCCGGGCGTTGTGGCGGGCGCCTGTGGTCCCAGCTACTTGGGAGGCGGAGGCAGGAGACTCGCTTGAGCCCAGGAGTTGGAGGTTGCTGTGAGCTGTAATGCCACGGCACTCTACCCAGGGGGACAGCTTGAAGCTCTGTCTCAAAAAAAAAAAAAAAAAAAAAAAAAAAAAAAGACAAAAGTGGCCTTAAGGTACAAATATCAAATTTCTCATTGAGTTCTTTTGCTTACAAACTAAATTATCTTACTCCTGATTCACTCTCTGAATTGTCCTCACTAGTATGATAAAAATACATAAAAACATTGGACTTTCTCATAAGAAATATTAGAATTAGAAGAAAACATTTTTTAAAGAGGGGATTGCTCTGTTGCCCATGCTGTATTACAATGGCCTGATCATAGCTCACTGCAACCTCAAACTCTAGGGCTCAAGAGATCCTCCTGCCTCAGCCACTCAAGTAGCTGGGACTATAGGCACGTGCCACCACCTTCAGCCAATTTTTTTTATTATTATTTTTTGTAGAGAAGTGGTGTCACTGTGTTACTGCTGATCTTGAACTCCTGGGCTGAAGTGATCCTCCACCTGTCCCCTAAAATGCTGGGATCACAGGCTTGAGCTACTGTGCCTAGCCAAGAAAATTATTGTTAAAATAACAGTTTTAGTATTGTTGTATACACCAGCTCTTTAAAATTAATCACTCTTCACCCATTTTGCAGAGATAGCTTATTCAGATTTTGTTAGCATTTTAAAGTGATGACATCAATGCCTCAGAGAAAGAACAAGATGATATTTTACTAGTATTTTACTTATATTTTGTACTTGCATAGACTGTGTTACATATCTTTGTGCTTCCTTTTATATCAAAAATTCACCTTACTAAATATTGTGGATGAATTCCTCTTAAGCTAGGTTTTTTTGTTTTGTTTTGTTTTGTTTTTGAGATAGAGTTTCACTTTGCTGCCCTTGGTAGAACGTTGTGGTCTCACAGCACACAGCAACCTCGAATGCTATTGGCAACACAGCCCACAGTAACCTTTAACTCGTGGGCTTAGGTGATTCTCTTGCCTCAGCCTCCCAAGTAGCTGGGACTACAGGTGCCCACCACAATGCCCAGCGCTCCCCACGATGTTTGGTCAGGGCTGGGTTCGAACCTGCCACCCCTGGTATATGGGGCCGGTGCCCTACCCACTGAGCCACAGGCACCACCCTCTTAAGCGAGTTTTAAGGAAATGAAACAGTTTTGGATTTTTAATTATTAGGTTTAAAATTAAACATTCTAGACGTTATTTTTAATTGTTGTAACTTTATGAGGGGCCTGTTCATTTTCTTAATTTATTAGGGTTCTCTCTGTTGTCTTGAATCTGTAGGGAAGAGGCTTATGGATTGCTGAGTTACTAAGGAAAAGAATCTACCTACTAAGTCCCCATAATCCCCCAAGAGGCCTCCAATTTAAACTGACGTTTAATGAAGGAGATAATAAAAAGAAGGCAACAGAAATTACAGAGACTGGCTCGGCGCCTGTGGCTCAAGCGGCTGAGGCATCAGCCACATATGCCTAAGGTGGCGGGTTTGAATCCAGCCTGGGCCCACCAAACAACAATAATGGCTGCAACCAAAAAATAGCC
>NW_003852453.1:6032737-6035382 GCF_000181295.1 Otolemur garnettii
AAAAAAAAAAAAAGAAAAAGAAAAAGAAATTACAGAGACTAAGTAAAGAATATAAGAATGCTAGATAAGAATATTTACAGGTAATATAACTGACCATATAAAACCTCATCTATATCCTATCAAGATTCAAAGGGGTATGGAAGGAGGAATTAAACGTATCTTTAGACTCCAAAGAGATGTGAAATTGGCAAGCATAAACCATTTATCCAAATATTATAATCTTAATTTAAATTTCAAAATATTTTGCTTCATTGTCATATTAATTATTACATGTAGTTTTTAAAATTTATTTATGATTGGTTTTATCACTTCACTTTTCACATACAAAGTACTTCAGGGTATCAATATACATAATGGATAAGAGGAGGAGTTGTTTTTTTAGAGGCTGGTCCTTGCCAGCCTTCTTTTTTTTGCAGTTTTTGGCCAGGCCTGAGTTTAAACCCGCCACCTCTAGTATATGGAACCAGCGCCCTACTTCTTTGAGCCACAGGTACGGCCCAAGAGGATGGGTTTTTAAAACCTAGGTTTGAATCTGGACCCTAACACTTACTAGCTGGCTTCAGGCAAATTCCATAAATAATGTATATTTATGGCTCAGCCCCTGTGGCTCAAGTGGCTAAGGTGGCCAGCCACATATACCTCAGGTGGCAGGTTCGAATCCAGCCCGGGCCCGCCAAACAATGATGGCTGCATCTAAAAAAAAAAAAAAATAGCCAGCCATTGTGGCTGGTGCCTGTGGTCCTAGCTACTTGGGAGGCTAAGGCAGGAGACTTGCTTGAGCCCAGGAGCTGGAGGTTGCTGTGAGCTGTGATGCCACACACTCTACCCAATGGGATAGCTTGAGGCTCTGTCTCAAAAAAAATAATAATGTATATTTATTATGTGCCAAAGATTATGCTATGGCACTCGAATTATCTCATTTTATTTTTGTAAAACCCAAGGAGGGAAGCATTTTTATCCCCATTTTAAAGATTAGAAAAAGAAAACTGAGGTTGTGGCTCAATGCCTGTTGCTCAGCAGTTAGGGCACCAGCCACATATATGGAGGCAAGGCGGGTTCAAACCTGGCCTGGGCCTGCTAAACAACAATGACAGCTACAGCAAAAAAATAGCCAGGCGTTGTGGCCGGTGCCTATAGTCCCATCTACTTGGGAGGCTGAGGCAAGAGAATCACTTAAGCCCAAGAATTAGAGTTTGCTGTGAGCTTTTACACCATGGCACTGTACCAAAGGCAACGTGGTGAAACTCTGTCTCAAAAAAGAAAAACAGGCTCTGTGCCTGTGGCTTAAGTGGCTAAGGCGCCAGCCACATACACCTAAGGTGGCAGCTTCGAATCCAGCCCAGGCCCACCAAAACAACGATGATGGCTGCAACCAAAAAATAGCTGGGCATTGTGGCGGGCGCCTGTGGTCCCAGGTACTTGGGAGGCTGATGCAGGAGACTCGCTTGAGCCCAGGAGTTGGAGGTGGCTGTGAGTTGTGATACCACAGCACTCTACCCAGGGGGATAGCTTGAGGCTCTGTCTCAAAAAAAGAAAGAAAGAAAGAAAGAAAAACCAAAAAAACCCAGAAAACCGAGGTTCTAAGTGATTTAGTAATTTGTTCAAGCTCACATAGCTGTTAAGTCTGACTCTAAAGAAGGTACTCTTAACTAAGCTCTACTGCCTATTCAACATAGTAAATACACAGTAAATGGTAGTTTTTCATTTTACTATTTCAGTTATTGTACTCAAAACATTTAGAATTGGGGCGGCGTCTGTGGCTCAAGAGTAGGGCACCAGCCCCATATGTTGGAGGAGGCGGGTTCAAACCCAGCCCCAGCCAAAAAAAAAAAAAAAAAAAAATTAGAATTTACTTTACCAAATGTTCATATAGTGTATCAGTGTCCATATGGGTTGTCATGGTCCTTTCTAATATCATAAAGATTGTTGAAGGTGTTCAAAGGGTATGCATTTTAAAGATATAAACTCTGTAGAACATACAGTAAAGGCAAGAAACATGTCTGTATTTAGTCCTATTTTAAGTATTTAACATTCTGTTTCTCATTTGCAGGTTGGAGGTGCATTTGCTCCCCCTTTGAAAGATTTATGTAGATTTCTAAAAGAAAATTCAGAATATGGAGTGGCTCCTGAGTGGGGAGATGTCGTTAAGCAGTCCGTGAGTATTTCACAGATACTGACTTAGACCTCATTTAAAAACTTAGGTGCCATTCGTGATATCTTAGATTGAATTTTAAGTTAAGGATAAAATATTCCATGAACATGTAACAATATTTTTTAGTTCACAGTTTTATTTTGCAGAACATGCTATAGATTTCTCAGAGGATTGTTAGAATGCAGAATCAGTATACACCAATTTATTTTTATTTTAACCTCTAAGATACCGTTTGAATGATGCCACCAGGAAGGATCAAATATATGAGCACAGAAATATAAATATAAAAACATTCATCCACGGTATAGTAGGAAAAAGATGAGAATAAACTAATGGTCTATCCTTATCTTGGAAAACTGTATAACTAATTTTTATTTATTTATTTATTTATTTTGAGATGGAGCCTCAAGCTATCCCCCTGGGTAGAGTGCCATGGCATCATGCTCACAGCAACCTCCAACTCCTGGGCTCAAGCGAGTCTCCTGCCTCAGCC
>NW_003852453.1:6036479-6051241 GCF_000181295.1 Otolemur garnettii
AAAAAAAAAAAAAATTAGTCAAATGAGACTCTTTCCTGAAACCACTGTCTGGATCTGTCGTGTTATAAACTGTAACCATGAGGTGCATGCGGCCAGTGCCAAGGAGATGTGTTAGTAAGTGCACAATACACTGGTTTGGGATTTGGGAGACATAGTATGAAAAAATATCAAATATCTCAATTTTTACAGATTACATATTAAAATGATATTTTGGTTATGTTCTGTTAATAAGTAAGCTATATTACTAAAATTGATGTAGCTTATTTTCTGTTTTGCCTTTGTTAATGTGGTGAGTAGAAAATTTAGTTATATATGTGGCTTACATTTCCTTTGTAATAGACATCGCTGGTCCAGGGATTCTTATCTACTAAAACTTCTAAGAGGAGCGGCGCCTGTGGCTCAAAGGAGTAGGGCGCCAGCCCCATATGGTGAAGGTGGCGAGTTCAAACCCAGCCCCAGCCAAAAACTGCAAAAAAAAAAAAAAGAAAGAAAGAAAACTTCTAAGAGTTTTATACCCCAGAAAATCAAGGAGGAATTCCAGGAAAGTTGTATAGTTTGTTCTCCATTTTCCTGGACTCTGCAGTTCCCAATCAACAGGTGCTACTGCTGTTCTGAGCCAGGAGATCTTTCCCCCTTTTAAGTATCTTTTTCAGGTTGGCTATCTCTCCCTTACACCCAAATAGAGGGTTGAAAAATCCATATGAAGTGTTTCATTTTAACCATGAGCTTTTATTTCCCTTATGCTTTCTCTGTTCTTCTTTGGTCATCTCAAACAAGTGGTGATGTGAAACATTTAAGGGTTATGGAAGTACTTGTGAAAAAATGTCTTTGGACCTTTCATTTTCTAGAACTATTCTACAAAGTTGTGTCTCACAAGATGGAGGAAGTCTCTGTCAACTCTAACTCTATCACAGGATGGAAGGGGGAAGAGCTGTTTGAAGCTGCCACTTAAAAGAAAATAACATCAGTTTCTCTCTTTCACAGTTGATTTCCTATCAGTACAGAATCAATTTACAAATAGTTACAAATATTTATTAAGATATTTATATGATAAACTAATAGCTATTGATTGTGTTCTTTGTACTATTATTAATGAATATATGTCACTTCCAGGGATTTCTTCCAGAAAGTATGTATGAACGTATTCTCACTGGTCCCGTTGTGAGAGAAGAAGTGAGCAGGCGGGGTAGACGGCCTAAAAGTGGAATTTCGAAGGCTGCGGCGGCGGCAGCAGCAGCATCTGCCACTGGTGTTCCAGGCAATCCTCTGTTAGCCAATGGATTGCTCCCAGGTGTGGATCTCACGACTCTTCAGGCCTTACAACAAAACCTACAAAACTTGCAGTCACTGCAGGTGACCGCAGGGCTGATGGGAATGCCTGCCGGCCTTTCCTCCGGAGGAGAAGCTAAAAACATGGCTGCTGTGTTCCCCATGCTGCTGTCAGGAGTGGCTGGATTACCAAGTCTGTTGGGCATGGGGGGGCTGCTGACAAAGCCTACCGAATCTGGGACAGAAGAGAAAAAGGGAAATGACTCTAAGGAGCTAGAAGGAAAAAAAGAAAGGACAGAGAGCCAAAGTTCAGAGAATGGTGGAGAAAACTCAGTGTCCAGTTCTCCTTCAACATCCTCTACTGCTGCATTAAATACAGCTGCAGCTGCCAACCCATTAGCTCTTAACCCACTATTACTGTCAAACATACTTTATCCAGGGATGCTTCTCACTCCAGGCCTTAATCTTCATATTCCAACTCTGTCCCAGTCTAATACTTTTGATGTACAAAAAAACAAAAACAGTGACTTAGGCTCATGTAAGTCTGTGGAAGTAAAGGAAGAAGACTCCAGAGCTAAAGATCAGGAAGACAAAGGGGGAACTGAGCCAAGTCCTCTCAATGAAAACAGCACAGATGAGGGTTCAGAGAAAGCCGATGCTTCGTCTGGCTCTGACAGTACATCGTCATCATCCGAGGATTCAGACTCTAGTAATGAAGACTGATTCCCAGACTCTACACTTAAGTTATGAACTGATTTCGGATTTTTTCTTTAATTATTAATTGTAAATACCCCAGTGTTGAGTGCATCAATAACTTACCGAACATTTCAGTTATTTGTTTAGAAGTGCAAACTGCTTTCAGAGACATTTTGCATGTACTATTTCTTAAAATTCATAAGTTTCCGAACTCGTATGTATTATCAAATACATAAAGGTGTAAAATTACAACAAAAGGCATTATAATTTTGTTGGGGGTTAATTTTATGAAAATTATGCTCAATAAGAGTTGTATATTTAATATATTTGCATTGAACACAGAATACTTTATGCATATTACTGATTTAATTTGAATATAGTTTTACAGCCTCCTTGACACCTATAATTTACAGATCAAAACTCAGCAATAATTTGGGCAGCTAATGAATGTCATGAAAGCTGTAGAATCTACATCACCATCCATTGCTTTAATTACATGAAAATGCTCTAGTGTTGTGATGCACTGCTGATGTTTCCAATTCAGGTACAAGTATGTTTTAAAGAAGAAATAAGTTTCCCAATCAGCCAATTTAACTGGCTACCTGTTACCTCAGCTGAGTTAGTTTAGGAAGTTTACATTCATTTCTAATTCTATACTTGTTTTCAGGGGTTTTTTAAACACATCCTATATATCATGTTAATCTGGCAAGAAATATGACTTGCTTTTTGCTGAGCTGAACTCGGATATCAGTAAAATTGAGTCATAAAATTATCCTGTGTCAAGTGACTTTGGCACCCTATAGACATAGTTTTAACTTTTCAAAGTTTGGCCTCCTATTAGAAACAATTATGTCTCTGATGAGTAATGTCTGTTTCCAGGGTTCAGAAAAGGCAAACTCATGAAATGCCACTGAAAAGAACTTTCAGCACAGCATACTTCATGTAAAAGAAATTGTTGTTTGCTTTATTTGTGTAGATTTCTATTTGTGTTTTATGTCATGGAAATGTTCCAAAATGAACAAACAGTGGTAAAGTAATATGCAGATTGTCTAAATTCATTTTGAGTTTCTAGGTATAAGCAGACTAAATGTTGCCCAGAATCAGTGTTGGGTCATCAGTTTATATTAAATATACTGAGTTTCCCATTTTGAAATGCACTTTGAATAATCTCAAAAAGATGTACAAGATATACCTGTAAACCACAAAAATGAAGCCCACGGCTTCTGTTCAATTTCTTAGAACCCTTTACCATGTAAAATTTGTCCAATAATTGGTTTGTGATACAATTTCTCCTGCTAAAGCTGCTATTATTCTGACACGGTAGAGGTCCAGGTTCACCTTCATACACATTTAAAACAACTGGAACTGAATTAGACATAAAAATATTTACATCCTATGGAGAGATAAATGTTACCATTTTCTCTGGTACTCAAAATGAATCGGTGGTAACTTTTATAAGAGAATAAATTTAGTGGGGGAAAGTACCCCGTTTCTCTCCTCCAGAAAAAGTAATTTGCAGTATGTTTTGACTGTTGCTTTGTCATGAACTAAGCAATTGTGTTAGGTTTTCCAAGACCTTTACCAGTAAATTATGTTTCTGTATGTAAAATAACTAACCCCTTATTAGAGAGACAGTGTTATATGTATTTACAAAATTATATAAGTTCCATTGGGATTGTATTGATTTTGTATTTTCCCAAAATAGTACTTTGAATTGATAGTCCTTTATGCAATGTCTTAGCAATAGTCACTATGATGCCCATCCAGGAGAAGTGGGTAGTAATTCTTCATCATGAAAACAATGTATTCCATATTAGTCTCTTCCCTTTGCAGTATTGCACTTTTGTTTAACTAGAATACACTTACGAGATAGCCAAAGTTTTCAAACACAGTTAACTTAGTTTGCCAGTGGAGTATTTCAACCATCCATATTTCTCTTCTTCCCTTTAGTTCTACCCACATGATCTTTATTCCTTTCTTTCCCCAATTAAATAAAAAAGGAAAAAAAAACTCTAGATCTTATCACTAAAATCTAATTTATATCAAATTTATGAGATAAAGTATTTTCCTAATTATGGTCGAATGAATTTGGTTAACATCCTAGTAATTCTCTTTCTATGTAATAAGGCAATTACAGTTTTCAAAGCATTGAGTCTAGTATTAACTTTAAACATTCTCTTAGGTTTCAAGATACTTCTATTTAGTATTGATTGGGGAAAAGTCGTCCAGTTATCAGCTAAGAAAAAAACATGCAAATATGGTCGTGTAAAGTTAAGGGTTATAAGGAAAAAAAAAATCAGTAGAATTACATAATACTAAAGTTGCAGTTGAAAGGATATCCAAGTATGTGTTGGTAGTTACTAAAAGAATTATAGCTGTTATTGCCTTGTATTTATAGCCCTTGTTTCAGGTTTCATGATTCAAGTCTTAGTCCAATTTTTCTTTTGGACATTTGCAATATTTACCAGTTGTGTTTTGTGTAGTCTGAATTTGCTTTCTGTAGTTGAGCAAACGTCTTAAAGTCATTTGTAATTTATTAAATTACTTTCTATGATGTTCTATAGAGCAAATGGAAGTTTAATTATTTTTTATTAAACATATTCTTTGACTACCCATGATGTCAGCCTCTGTACATGACAATACTTTTTAAGTTGAATTTGATAATATAATTTAGTTATAAAAAAAAACTATAGTCATAAATCATTAAAAGGAAAGTGTACTTTGGAAGAATATTTTTAAAACAGAAATTAAGCCTCACTGCCTGTAAGGCTTGACATACACCGGGGCTGGCAGGTTTGAACCCGGCCTGGGCCTGCTAAATAACAATGACAACTACAACAAAAACATAGCCAGGCCTTGTGGTGGGCACCTGTATCCCAGCTACTTGGGAGGCTGAGGCAAAGAGAATCGCTTAAGCCCAAGAGTTAAGAGGTTGCTGTGAGCTGTGACACCATCCACTCTACCAAGGGCAACATAGCAAGACTCTGTCTAAAAAAAAGAGAAAAGAACAGAGAAATTAACTAACTACAGTTATATTCACTTACCCCCCTGCCCCCAGACAGAATCTCAATTCAGTTTGCCCAGGCTAGAATGCAATGGCATCTTCATCGCTCACTGTAACCTTAAACGTCTAGGCTCAAATGGTTCTCCTGACCACAGCCTCCGGGGTAGCTGAGACTACAGGCATGTACCACCATGCCTGGTCAATTTTTCTATTTTTTGTAGAGACAGAGTATTCCTCTAGCTCAGGCTAGTCTTGAACTGCAGGCCTCAAGCAATCCTCTCAGCTCCACCTCCTAGGCATGAGCCACTGGACCTGGCCCACAATGTCATTTTAAATGTTGCTAATATGGGGGGTTTGATTTAATTTCATTGTTGACCCATTGACACTCATGGTTGCAAAAAATGGAAAATGTTTCTTGTTGGAATTCAAATTATTAAACTCCAATCTCTACCCCATGCCAAACAATATATATTATTTTATTAAGTTTTTTTCTGGACCTTTAAAAAATCCAGAAAGAGGTTCAGCACCTGTAGCTCAGCGGCTAGGGTGCCAGCCACATACACTAGAGCTGGCAGGTTTGAATCTAGCCTGCCAAACAACAATGACAACTACAACCAAAAAATAGGTAGGTGTCGTGATGGGTGCCAGCTACTTGAGAGGCTGAGGCAAGAGAATCGCTTAAGCCCAAGAGTTGGAGGTTGCTATAAGCTGTGACACCATAGCACTCTTACCCAGGGCGACAGCTTGAGACTCTGTCTCAAAAAAAAAAAAAAAAAATTCCAGAAAGAGCCCATAGTCCCAACTACTTGGGTGCCTGAGGCAAGAGAATCATTTAAGCCCAAGAGTTTAAGGTTGCTATGAGCTATGACACCACAGCACTCTACTGAAGGTGATAAAGTGAGACTCTGTCTTAATTTAAAAAAAAAAATCCAGAAAAACTCGGGGACATACCTACCCTCCAAGAAGTCTATTTTGGAAATCAATAATTATTTTTCCCTTGGTGTTAAGAGAGTTTTTCCTAAGTCATTGCCATCATTGCTAATGATTTTGGCAGACATTAAAGAAAATAGTTTTTCTTCTAATTACGAAAGTGAAGTCTCATCATATACACATTTACTTTGAACACATTTAGCTATGTTTTCATCTTTAGAAAATCTTTTGTACAACAGCATATAAACACAAGCCAGCGACTTCATCTACCACTCACTTACTGGAATGGGAATAGGAATCTATTCTGGTGCTGGAGGAAGAAATATAAATGATTGATTCTGTATTTTGTGAGCATATGCAGAAAAGGTGGTTTTTGACGACACATAATATTAACCCTACACAGTGAATTTACCATCTCAATATAAATGGAATTTCAGTACATAGCTATTCATTTTAAAATGCAGAAAAGCACATACTTAAATTATCCATAAGTTCACCCATAAATAAACACCATTGACAAGTACTACATCCAACTTTTGTATATCTTTGTTATATGTAGGGGGTTAAAACTCATGAACCCAGAACCTAAGAATGTGACCAGTAGCTATATTTTGGATTTCTGGCCTGAACTGTGGGGTAATTTCTGTTGTTTTAAGATGCCTGGTTTGTGATCATCTATTATGGTAGCACTAGGAAACCAATACAATTCATTCCTATAATTAAGTCAGCATTATTATAACACATAATTTTTATTTATTTAATTTGAGACAGAGTTTCTCTACATCACCCTCAGTAGAGTGCCATGCTGTTACAGCTCACAGCAACCTCAAACTCTTGGGCTTAAGTGATTCTCTTGCCTCAGTCTCCCCAGTAGCTGGGACTACAGGCGCCCACCACAATGCCCAACTATTTTTTGGTTGTAGTTGTCATTGTTGTTTGGCAGGCCCAGGCTGGATTTGAACCCACCCGCTGGCTGGCGCCCTAGCTGCTGAGTTATAGGCACTAAGCCATACACATAATTTTTTTTTTAAACAATTGTAACCAAAACTTTAATCTGAAGGATTCTCACAAAACATATTACAAATGACAGCATAAAAAAATTTTTTTTGCACAGTAACTCAAAAGTTCGGCTCTACAATGTACCCTTAAACTTGCAGGACATTGGGTTTGATATATAACTATTACAAAGGAACTTATGAACCTAAAGCAAAGGTAAGCTTTCTTAGAATTTATCAGATTCTATAGTTAAGTAGGCAGTCTCTGCCCAGGGTGAAAACTAGTTGATTTTTCATAAACCTCTAATTTAGTACAATGATGTAGCTGCTGGCTTGTTTCACAGCAGCTTTATAAAGACTGTTCAACTAAAGTTGCATATAATATCCCAGACATCGTGGGGGGAAGTAAATCTTCATTCAATTTTTGCCAGTTTTGTTTCTACGTATATAAAAAAAAAAAAATCACACTTTAGCTGGGCAGGATTTAGAGGTTTATTATCAGTCTATGCAAAACTGAAATTCAAAGCAAATTCAATTTTGCTTAAGGGAACATTGTAAAGTAACAATTCTTGGTGTTACATGCCTCATATGATCCATTTCAAACCATAGAGAATTATACTTTTTGTGTCACTGTTCCAAGAGACAGACAAATTTGAACAGCTAAAACATCTTAAAAATGCACCAAGCTTATGAAGTCTCAAACAAAACTTGAAATTTCTGTACATACTTCTGTCAAATGAAGTTATCTCCTGTGCACCACTTCTCTTGCAAACTGGTCTTCTATTTCCTTTCATTCGACCTAGATCGGCTTCGAGACCTAGAGAAGGATCGGGAGGGCTTATGATTTCTCTCCCGAGACAATGATCTCTCTCTCTTCTATCTCGGGAAAGGGACCTGCTCCGGCTGCCAGAGAAGCTTCTCCTCCTTGGAGATCTGCGGCGAGGTGGAGGACTCCTCCTACGATAATCATCTCGAGGGCGACGACCCCAAGAGGGAGGTGGGCCACGATTTCTACTTCTCTTTTCACCATCGGACAGTTCCACTCTCCCACGGCAGCCCCACAGTGTCCTTCCATCTAGCTCTCGGACAGCATCGGCTGCATCTCGAGGATCTTCAAATTCAACAAAAGCAAAGCCGGGAGGGTTTCTAGCAACCCACACGCTTCGGAGTGGTCCATAATAGCCAAAAGCCCCTTCCAATTCAGTCTTATTGCCATTGTTTCCAAGATTACCTACATAAACCTTACAGTCCAATGGACAGGAATCATGATGCATTTCGAAATCTAGAGTTAAAGTGCGGAGGCTCAAGTCCTCACGCTCCGATGGATCGCCCGGCTTCCCGCTCCCCTCTAGCCGGACTCCCACACTTGCTCCTCCTTATCCAGCGTCCACGAAATGGCCCATACACATAATTTTTAAGATACTGCCCTTAATATACTGATCTTTGTCAAATAAAAATCCTGCAGTATAATTTTGAATACATACAGAAAAAGACATGGAAAATTCAGAGATGGGGGAAGCATGAAAAAACCTGCATAATGCTGACAATCAGAGAAAACTGTTAACCTCTGGATAAGCTTTCTTTGTATATATGTATTAGATATTAATAGAGTTAATGCTGTATATAGCATTCTTTTTTATTTTTTATTTTTTTTTTGAGACAGAGCCTCAAGCTGTCCCCCTGGGTAGAGTGCTATGGCATCACAGCTCACAGCAACCTCCAACTCCTGGGCTCAAGCAAGTCTCCTGCCTCCGCCTCCCAAGTAGCTGGGACCACAGGCGCCCACCACAAGGCCCGGCTATTTTTTGGTTGCATCCGTCATTGTTGTTTGGCCGGTCCAGGCTGGGGATTGGAACCCGCCACTTAGGTGTATGTGGCTGGCACCTTAGCTGGTTGAGCTATAGGCGCGGAGCTGTATATAGCATTCTTAACCTACTTCTAAAAATTTATTAAATCATGATTAATCTTTCCATGTCATTGAATCTTCACAACATTTTTAAGGGCTTCCCAATATTCAATTATATAGATGTATTATACTTTAATACACAATTATTGAACATTTAGATACTTTTCAATTCAGGGATAAACTATAATGTGTCTGGAGTTAATTCTTTGAACATATTATGATTCTTTCATTAAAATAAATACATGAAATAGTTGTGTTCAAATTTTAAGACCAGTAAGATTATATTATTTTTTTCCTAACAGCAAAACATAATACTATCTCCTGCCTTGTGTCTCATTGCCAACACTGAGCATTATAACTTTTTAAATCTTTGTCCATTGAATAGTTAAAAAAGATTGTTTTAGTTTATATTGCTTTGAGTATGTCTAATATAAGTTCTTTTCATATTTTTTCATAGGCCATTTGTATTTCTTCTGTTAACTATTCATGTTCTTTGCACAATTAAGTGGTAAATATTTTTGGCAGTTTAAAATTAGTTGGGCATTGTGGCAGGCACCTGTAGTCCTTGAGTCCAAGAGTTTGAGGTTGCTGTGAGCTATGATGATGCCATTATATATATGACGCTAGCCTGGGGCAACAAAGTGAGACTGTCTCAAAAATATATATTTTTTTCCCAGTTTGCATATTAATTTTCTTTTTAATATGCACATTTTAGATTTCTATGTGATTTCAATCTTCTATCTTTTCTGATTGTAATTTTTTATATTTTTACATAGAAGTCTTTTCACCCCAATATTATATATACATTGACCTTTATTTTGGGGGGGAGGGGCGGTTTGAGACAGAGTCTCCAGCTGTCGCCCTGGGTAGAGTGTCATGGTGTCACAACTCACGAGCAACCTCCAACTCTTGGGCTTAAGTGATTCTCTCTTCCCTCAGCCTCCCAAGTAGCTGGGACTACAGGCACTTGCCATAATGCCTGGCTATTTTTATGTTGCAGTTGTCATTGTTGTTTTAGCTGTCCTGGGCCGGGTTTGAACCTGCCAGCCTCCGTTTATGTGGCTGGTGCCCAACCCACTGAGCTATGGGCACCACGTTTATTTTGTTTTTAAAAAAATATTTACTTTTGGACTGGGCACAGATCACTGGCTCCTGTAATCCTAGCACTCTGGGAGACCAGGGCAGGTGAATTGCCTGAGCTCAGGAGTTCAAGACCAGCCTGAGCAAAGATCAAGTCCCTGTCTCCATAAAAAAAACTAGCAGGGAGTTATGGCCCACACCTATAATCTCAGCTACTTAGGAGGCTGAGGCAGGAGAATCAAGCCCAAGAGTTTGAGGTTGCTCTGAGATAAGATGTAATGGCACTCTACTAAGGGTGACAGAGTGAGACTCTGTGATTAAAAATATATAATATTTATATATACACAACACACAGAGTGGACATGAAGTGTGTATGCAATTTACCATGTTAAACTATTTTAAATTGCACACAAACTTGTTTCTGGTTTTTTTTTTTTTTTGGCCAGGGCTGGGTTTGAACCTACCACCTCCGGTATATAGGCCTGGCACCCTACTCCTTGAGCCACAGGTGCTGCCAATTACACAGAAACTTTATGGCCACCCGGTATGTCTTTGTTGACTTAGAATTTATTTTGGTAGTATATAGTATAAAACTGGAATTGTAACTTAAATTTTTCCAAATAGTAATTCACTGTCCTAGTTTCATTTAGTAAATAATACCTCCACTCTTTTGATATGCTTTTATTTATCATAACATAAATAATTTACATGTACATTATGAATTATTCAGATCACATATAGATCTGAATATGTCTATATATTCATAGACTTTTCTTCTTGTTTTGCATATCATGCAAAGGGAGCCATAAAAAAACTGGAGTGACCTTACCAATGTCAGATAAATAGACTTTCAGGCAGAAAAAGTTACTAAAAAAACATTTTATATGATACAAAGGTCAATCTACCAGGAAAATACAGCAATTATAACTATATATGCACCTAACAACAGAGCTGCATACACGAAGCAAACATTGACACAACCAAAAGGGAAAGTGTGCAATTCAACCCTACTTACTCACTTGTAGTAACGGCTAGAACTAGCCAGTGGGTCATCAAGAAAACAGAAAACCTGGCTCAGCGCCTGTGGCTCAAATGGCTAAGGCACCAGCCACATACACCTGAGCTGATTGGTTCGAATCCAGCCTGGGCCCGCCAAACAACAATGATGGCTACAACAAAAAAATAGCTAGGCGTTGTGGTGGGCACCTGTAGTCCCAGCTACTTGGGAGGCAGAGGCAGGAGAGTTGCTTGAGTCCAGGAGTTGGAGGTTGCTGTGAGCTGTGATGCCACAGCACTCTACTCAGGGGGACAGCTTGAGGCTCTGTCTCAAAAACAAAACAAAACAAAACAAAAAAACCAGAAAACCTAAGGAGCACTATAAGCCACCCAAATCTAAAAGATATCTCTTAAACATTCCTCTCAAAAATAGAAAACTAAACATTGTTCTAAACCACATATGCAAATTTCATGATATTGCCTTAAAGGAAATTTTATATTAATCCTAAATCCAAGAAAAAGAGGAGGAAAAAAAATTATAGAAGGTCAGAAACTGAATAAAAAATAGATCAGTGGTAACCAATAAAAGACTTTATTATTATTACTATTATTATTATTATTTGAGAAAGGTTCAGTGTGATGGCATCATCATTGCTCAGCAACCTCAAACTCTTGGGCTCAAGTAATTCTCCTGCCTCAACCACCAGAGTAGCTGGGACTACAGGCACCACCACAATGCCTGGCTAATTTGTTCTACTTTTAGTAGAGATGGGGTCTCACTTTTGCTCAGGCTGTTCTGGAACTCTTGACCTCAAGCAATCCACCTGCCTGGGACTCCCAAAATGCTGGGATTACAGGAGTGAGCCACCGCACCCAGACCACTTTATTTTTTTTTTTAATAGTTGGGGTGTCACTCTATTGCCCAGACTGAGTGCAGTGACATAATCATAGCTAACTATCGCCTCGAACTTACAGGCTCACGCAATCCTCTTGCCTCCACTTCCCAAGTAGGCATGTGCAACTGCACCCAGTTAATTCACTCTGTCTGGCTAATTCACTCCATAGCAAAAATATTGACAACTTGTGTTCACACAAAAACATGGATTACTCAAGCCAATAAACTTCAACTAGTGAATGGATAAACAACAGAACATTCATATAATGAAATATTACTTATTAACAAAAAGGAACAGATTCACGTTCAACAGCTTCAGTGAACCTCGAGGGCAGTATGCTGAGTTAAAAGAAGCCAGACTCAAAGGCTACATGTTAAATGATTGTGTCTATATGACGTTCTGGAAAATAGCCAAAACTATGGATCAAAAACTCATTAATGGTTTCGAGAAGATGGATAAGGAGACGTTTACTAAGGGGCACTAGAATCTTTTGGGTGATGAAAATACTTTGATTCAATATCTTGGTTGTGGTTACATGACTGTAGGTATTTGTCAAAATTCATAAGACCATGAGTGAATTTTACTGCATGTAAATCAATGACTGAATCTCAATGAATCTATGAATCTGACATTAAAAATAAATAAATAAAATAAAACAGGACTGGGTGTAGTGGTTCTCCAAACACTTTGCAAAGCTGAGGTAGGAGGAATGCTGGAGACTGGAGGAGGAATGCTGGAGTAAGACTCTCTTTAGGAAAAAATCTTTTTTCACAATTAGCCTGGTATGATGGCATAAGCCTATGGTCCTTGGGGTTGCAGTGAGCTACAGTCTCACCACTGCACTTCAGCCTGCCTGGGTGACAGAGCGAGACCCTGTCTCCATCAGTCAATCTGAAGGAAACTTGAAAGTTTTAATTTAAATGTATATTTTTGCTGGTGAGAAATATGAAGGAGATAATAAAGTAGTGTTAAGCACAAAATATATTAGGATAAAATTTGAGCCACAACTCCCTGCTAGTTTTTTTTATTTTTTCATGTTTTTAGTAGAGATGAGTTCTCACTCTCGCTGAGGCTGGTCCCAGCCCCCAATCAAACTTTTAATGAAAAATTTTAGATGTCAACTTTAAAATATGTCAGGAGGTAATTCCTTTAGGGAGACACAACTAAAATGTTTGAAGACCGCTGTGGTTGTATAAAAGGCTCATGTGAGGTTTTACGGTCAAGCCATATCTTTTTAAGATGATATATACAGGTTCATGCCTGTAGTCCCAACTCTCTGGGAATCTGAGGTGACTGGACTGCTTGAGCTCAGAAGTTCAAGACCAGCTTGAGTAAGAGCGAGACCTCATTTCTACTAAAAATAGAAAAAAAGCTTACCAGGGAGTTGTGGCCCATGCCTATAGTCCCAGCTACTCAGGAGGCTGAAGCAAGAGGATTACTAAAGCCAAGAGTTTGAGGTTGCTGTGAGCTATGACATCATGGCACTCTACCCCAGATGACAGAGTGAGACTCTGTCTCAAAAAAAAAAAAAAAAAAAGATGATATATACAGTCCACCTTCCATATCCATGTGTTCTGGATTCTTGGATTCAACCAACCAACCAAAAATACAAAAAACAATACAAACAAGAAAAAAACAGTAAAAACAACAATACAGGCTGGGGCACAGTGGCTCATGCCTGTAATCCTCATACTCCAGGAGTTCCAGGCAGGTGGATTGATTGAACTCAGGAATTTGAGAACAGCCTGAGCAAAAATGAGACCCTATCTCTATGAAACATAGAAAAACTAACTGGGCATTGTGGCAGGTCCCTATAGTCCCAGCTACTCAAAAGGCTGAGGCAAGAGAATGGCTTAAGCCCAAGAGTTTGAAGTTGCTGTGAGCTGTGACACCACAGCACTTTGCTGAGGGCAACATAGCGAGATTCTCTCTCTCAAAAAATAATAATAACACACACACACAAAAAAACAATGCAGTGTAACTATTTACCATTTGCATTATTCTAGATAACCTAGATATGATTTAAAGTATGTGGGAGGATGTGCATAGGTTGTATGCTAATACTATAGCATTTTATATAAAGGACTTGAGCATCCACAGATTTTGGTATTCATGGGGTGCTAGAAGCAATCTCTTTTAGATAGTGGGGACTATTGTATAATGCAAAGGAAAACTTATTTTTAGGTTACTGCATTGATGTTCTTTGAAATTCTATTGGGCTATCAGATCATAATAAGAGTAAGGATTTTACATCGATAAAATCTGATCATGTCAATGATCGTAATCATTCCTTTGACAAATATTATGGAGAGTCAACTCAACATCTGGCACTGTAGTAGGCACTGAGATTACAGCCCAGAACCCAACAGACACTTCTCCTATCACTTAAAGCATAGGAAAATAGATGTGAAATAGTCGAACATGTAAATAATTCATTATGGTTATAAGTATTATGAGTAAATTCAATGGAGATACCTGATAGACATTTCAGAGTAGGAAAGTGTGGGAGAGTAATTTTCAGTAAGGATGAAGGGGCAGGAGAGAGGGAACCTGGAAATGTAGACTTTGTACTAAGCAGGAAGCCAGTTAATCAAGGGAAGACAGATCTCTGTTTCAAAATAGCCATTCCAGGCTGGGCGTTGTGACTCATGCCTGTAATCCCAGCACTCTAGGAGGCCGAGGTGGGTGGACTGCCTGAACTCAGAGGTTTAAGACCATCCTGAGCCGCAGTGAGCCAGAGCGAGACCCTGTCTCTACCAAAAAAAGCTGGGTGTTGTGGTGGGCGCCTATAGTCCTAGCTACTTGAGGCGCTAAGGGTAAAAAAATTGCCAAAGGATTAAAAAAAAGAGAGAATTAAAAAAAAAAAAAACTTCAAACTAAGATGAGTGAAAGCCAGTTGAAAGCAAAATTAAAAAAAAAAAAAATAGCCACTCCAGTTTGTGGGAGGAGAATTTTGGTAAGACTAGCCTACGAATCTAATTTCAGCTTTT
>NW_003852453.1:6051977-6053900 GCF_000181295.1 Otolemur garnettii
TAGTCCCAGCTACTTAGGAGGGTGAGGCAAGAGAATTGCTTAAGCCCAAGAGTTTGAGGTTGCTATGAGCTGTGATGCCATGACATTCTACCGAGGGTGACATAGTAAGACTCTGTCTGAAAATAAATAAATAAATAAATAAATAAAGAGTGAGAGACCAGCCTGAGCAAGAGTAAGACCCTGTCTCGACTACAATAGAAAAACTAGCCAGTCATTGTGGCAGTGCCTGTAGTCCCAGCTACTCTAGAGACTGAGGCAGGAGGATCACTTGAGCCCAAGAGTTAGGTTGCTGTGCTGGCACCATGGCACTGGACTTAGAACCAACAAAGTGAGACTCTGTCTCAAAAAAAAAAAAAAAAATTACCAAGAAAAATATTCAATTATTAAATGATTTTTCTTTCATGATAATCAATACATACATATTTTACACTTAAGTGTTCTGATTAGTTATTGCTGTATAACAAGGCAACCTAAAATTTAGTAACTTAAAACAAAAACAATCATTTCTGTTACCCACAGACTTCAGCTGCTACAATTTGGGCAGGGTTCAGTGGGAAGGTTCATCTCTATTGCACCTCAGACAGAATCAGCTAAGACAGCCTGACTGAAGGCTAGAGGATCTGTTTCTGAACTGGCTCATTCAACACAGCTAGGGCCAGGGGCCTTGAGCCATATCCACCTGGTGATAAATGCAGAACTCTCAGCACACAAAGACTCCTTTCAAGCCTCTTCACTAAGAGAGACTCAAATTCTAGCAGCTAAGGCCAAGTCCCTCAGGCCCTTCCTCCGCTCCCCCATTAAAACATCAGCCTGAGAAAGCTCAATACTGCTAGAATTTCCCATTTGTTCCACCAGAAAGTTGAAGATAAGCCTCTGACTTTTTTTTTTTTAAGAACATTTACTAAAAAAGGGCTTACAATTGTGAATTCTTCCTTTGTACCTTTGAGATATGTATGTATGTATCTCCTACAACTCAGGAGTATCTTCCTCAAGGACCTGAAATCATCAGGAAGGATATAGCCTCTGACTGTCAGTGGAGGACAGAAACCCAACTTTCATAATTGCCAGCTAGAAGACACAACTGGCCTGATCACAGTAACACTGACCAACATTTTGTAACTTTTTGCTCTACTCTCTCCCCTTCCCTTATTCTCCCTTTAACATGTTCAGTCTGCATAGATCAGAATTCAGGTTAGCTCTTTTGCCTACAGTCTGTCAGTAGTTACTGAATTAAAACTCATTTTCCCAATTTAATGTTCACCTTCGTTTATCTTTGACAATGGGTGACCTAGGTTTCCTCACAATATAGTGGCTGGGTTTAAAGAATGATTTAAGAGAGAGTGAGAGAATGAGAGACAGAGAGAGTACATGTGCCAGCCAGGTGAAGGATTTGTTGCATTTTATGACTAAGCCTCAGAAGCCAAGTAATTTCAAAGAACCCCATCCCTGGACAGTTGAAAGACAAGTTCAGAAAGAGCATGTAAGACTAGCAATGCTTTGTTGTTCTGGGCACTATTGGAACTTACAATCTGTTACAAAGGCTTTGGAAAATATGGGTATTAACAAGCAAAGGATATTTTAATGAATATATATTTAATGATTTATTACCATTAACTTTACTCCTCTTACATTACTTAAATTACAATAAATTTTACTTAAAAACAGTAAAGATAAGTTCACCTCAATAAACAAGTTTTCCTCTTAGTTGTTCAAAGAAAAACTTTAGACAAATGGAGTGACTATTTGAGCAAAGAACAATTCATGCATTGGGCAGCACTCAGAACCAGAAGAGGTTCAGAGAACTCCACTCTGCCACAAAAGTAGCAAACTTTTATACATGCAACACTGAAGCAAAGTAAAGAAATTACTTGGCTCGGCGCCTATAGCTCAACCGGCTAAGGTGCCAGCCACGTACACCTAAGG
>NW_003852453.1:6054146-6059456 GCF_000181295.1 Otolemur garnettii
TGTTTGCCTTAGTTGGGTATGATCTGGTTGAACATTCCCAATTAGAGGATAGTTGGTTAGTTTTTGCTTGGTTGAGCTTCAGTTTTGTTTTACTGTTTACATTAAATTCAGTTTTAGTTTGTTGAGGTAAGAGCTACAGTTTGCTGAGGTAAGAGAGACAACCTCAGGCTAAATAGCTTCCTTTAACATACACTAAAGTGCTGATAATGGTATCCAAAAGAGGAAGTACTATAATTTTAAAACAAATATCTCCAGCCTAAATATATGTAAAGTGCTAGAGTTTTAAAATCAGAAGCTTTTTACATTTTTAAACCATTTGTGTTGACCCCATAATCACCTTGAGACTCAGCAGTTAGAAAGCAAATCCAACTCCAAAAACATTGCTAATTACTGGGAAATTTGCAGGTTTCTCGCAGAGGGTTTCATTGTCTCAAAATTACTCTGGAGATACCTTGTTACTGGTCTCACCTGCTTCTGCCCTCTTCCTGTTATAGCTTATTCCATAAACTCCCACTTGTGTCCTAGTCCACTTACCCCCTCAGTTTACATATTCTACTGAGAAAAAAAAAAAGCAAATGTCTTACAGCTCCACAAGCTTGAAAATAATACCCATCACATGTATACTCATTAATAAATCAAGAGGATTGGCAATAACGTGATTCCATTCTATTAGAGATGTAAAAAGAGAACGCTAATAAAAATTTAAAAAGGAATAAAGTGAAACCAAGTGGGTGGTTGCGGATAGTACAACTATGTCACAATGAATCTAAGTTTGCTGTATAGGAAAAAAGAATTACTGCACTAAAAAAAAAAAAAATCCAGTAATACTTGAAAGGCTCACATACAATTAAAACGTAGCAAATAACTAGACATTGTGAGATTTGCCCTGAGGCAGACAGGCCCTTGCTCTTATCCTTGCTTTTTAGGTCAATGCTTCCAGGTGGTGAGGAAGCGTTGTTTCTGGGAGCAGCTTACACTGAACCATCACACACCGGTGTTTCTCGGACGTCTTCTCTTCTAAAGCCCTGCTGAAGCTGTCATGATGGGCAGGTGTGTGTTTAAAATGCGGAGAGGGGGGCTTGATTTCAGACTATGCGACCTGGTTTGGGGCTCCCGTGGACCCCGGCCTGGACTACATTTCCCAGAAGACCGTGCTCGGAACTACGGGTGCCGGGACGCGCCCCGAGCGCCGGCGACCGCGCAGCCTCGGTGCGGGCGGGCGCGTCTCGGTTTGAATGGCTGTGGGCCCGGGCCCTCGCTTCCCCTGAGGCTGCCCGCGGTGCGCGATGCCGTCCGGAGGTGACCAGTCGCCGCCGCCGCCCCCAGCCCCTCCGGCGGCTGCGGCCTCGGAGGAGGAGGAGGAGGAGGACGGCGAGGCGGGGGACGCGGCGCAGCCTGCAGAGTCCCCGACCCCTCAGACCCAGCTGCGGTTTGACGAGCTGTGCAGCCGCCTCAACATGGACGAGGCGGCGCGGGCCGAGGCCTGGGACAGCTACCGGAGCATCAGCGAGAGCTACACGCTGGAGGTGCGCCCGGGGCGGGCGGGGCTCCGGGGCCTGGTCGCCGTCCCACCCGGGGGGCGCCCCGCGGAGAGGGGCGGGTCCCTCCGCGCACTGCCCCGACCCCGGCGGGCGTCGGAAAGGCTCTCGGGAGCGCTGAAGGTGAACCCGGGCTCGCTGCTCTTCCCTCTCGGGTTCAGAATGGGGAACTCGACTCGCCCTACAGCAGCACAGCCAGGTTTGAGGTTGTGCTGGGGTCGCGACTATTAAACGGGTCCTGGGGACCCACTGGATTCCCTCCCCCACCTGGTCGGTGGCGTGAACAGGTGCAGTTGTCAAGCCCGTCCGAGAGGGGAGGGGACGTGCTCCGGTTTGCGCGGCGATTAGCCGGGTCTCCGCGCCTGGGTCTCCAGGCTGCTCTGGTCTTTTCCTGCTGGGCCAAATTGCCCTGCCAGGCGTTGCGTCGGTTTGAGTGAAGGCGTCGTTAAGTTTGAGGCTTGTTTGTGTGTGTGTAAACAAATGAAGACCGTCTTCCCCAGCCAATTGAAAGGCGCTTTCTGCCTACCCGGATGTAGACGCAGGCCCCTGTGCGTCGCTAGGAACAAGGACTGTAACTACCTTGAGGACCTTTGGGTCCCCCTAAACGTTGGCCAGAACTCGCGTTGTTGCCGTGACTCGGGAACGTTATGTCCCTTTCTTCTGACGGGGTTTGCAAATGGAAAAAATGGCCATTCTCGCCAGTGACCGTCAACTCCGTAGGCACCTCCCCTTCATGGGCCAATGGGAAGCGACGCGGAAGTCCGATTTGTTTATCAGTTGTGTGCCTCTGTGTGTGGCTTTTCAACTTGAGGCCCTTGGATTTTCTTGGGTGTTTTTATGTAGGTATAGTTTGCATAGAGTTTGCAGAATAGGCCCAGGACGTGAAGGCCAACCCAGGGTATTATTAATTCTATTATGGTGTCTTTGCCTGTGCCATCATCCTTTTGAACGAGTTTATTTTTTATTTGCAGTTGCTTTCATAGAATTTTAATTCAATTCCTAATTCTCTCTCCCCATGGTGGCTTTCGAACCAAACAGACCCGGGTGACTTTAGAGCATTTACTTAACCACTGGAAAACTCAGTTTTGTGATACGATATTTGTACCTATCTCGCAGACTTGTTCTGAAGGTTAAATTACGTAATATGTCGTTCTGGACACATAAAGCACTCGAACGGACAGTGCTTTTAAATTTACCAAGCTCTTGGCTCGGCGCCTGTGGCTCAAGCGGCTAAGGCGCCAGCCACATACACCTAAGGTGGCGGGTTCGAATCCCCAGCCCAGGCCCGCCAAACAACAATGATGGCTGCAACCAAAAAATGGCCAGGCGTTGTGGCAGGCGCCTATGGTCCCAGCTACTTGGGAGGCTGAGGCAGGAGACTCGCTTGAGCTCAGGAGTTGGAGGTTGCTGTCAGTGTGATGCCATGGCACTCTACCCAGGGGGATAGCTTGAGGCTCTGTCTCAAAAAAAAAAAAATTTACCAAGCTCTTTCTTTGGTTTTTGTTTTTTTAGACAAGCCTCAGTTGCCCTGCGGTTGAGTGCCGCGTTGTCATAGCTCACAGCAACCTCAAACTCCTGCGCTCAAGTGATCCTCTTTATCTGAGCCTCCCCACTAGCTGGGACTACTGGCACCCACCACATTTGGCTAATTTCCTATTTTTAGTAAGGATGGGGTCTTGCTTTTGCTCAGGCTGGTCTCCAACTCCTGAGCTGAGGCTATCACCTGCGTCGGCCTCCCAGAGTACTAGGATTACAGGTGTGAGCCACCTGGACCAGGCTTTACAAAGCTCTTTGATACCCTTACATGGTCCAGCCGAATAGGCCATGTTCCTGTTCATCTCTCGGCGCTTTCCTGTAGTCAGGCAAAGAGAACTCTTGCGGAAGGGAAGATACGCGCCTCCAAATGAGTTCGTATTTTACCCTCAGGGTAATCCTGTAAGTTAGTATGAGCATTATCACCGTAGGGTTAAGGTGTGCCAGACCTCCCACCAGTGCCGTTCAGTGAGACAACCCCCATCTCTCCCTCCCCGCCCCTCTTTACCCCTCCTCCCAACTTGAATTGAGATGAGTTTTTCTCCTCTGGGGGGGTGTGTCAGATCGTCTGCTGGCTTCTTAGTAGTATTGAGCACATTGGGTCATTGCTTCACATCTTTTGTGATTTCCTAGATGGAGTTGAACACATTCTTCTTAGTAAAGTATCACAAGAATGGAAAAGCAATTATCCATTTTTTTTTTTTGATTACTGACTTTAGTCTCAGCTTATTAGCCCAGTTTACCCAATAAATGAAACATTCTTTTTAGTCCAGTATTTCTTGGGGACCTGTGCTTTGTCACACAGCGTTCTTGGTGCTGGGGACAGTGCAGTGAACAAAGCCTGGAAATCCCTGGCCTTTTGGAGGTGCCGTGAGATAACCTCAAGCTGGTGAAAGTGCACAGGGAAAATAAAGCTCCATGGGCAGCACCTGTGGCTCAAAGGGTAGGGCACCGGCCCCATATGCCACAGGTGGCGGGCTCAAACCCAGCCCTGGCCAAAAACTGCCAAAAAAAGCTCTTGATGTTTAATACGGAATACTGTTATATAATTTATCTTTTACTTTTTGTTTTCTGTCCTTTACAATTGTAACTTGCTTAATTCTCATCATCCTCAGCTGTGAAAATTGGAGCCTCTGAGACTAATTTGTCCACTGTGTTACAGCTAATTTATAGCAGAGTCAGAATTTGTAACCAGATCTGCTTGATCTGGCAAGTATGTGGCCATGAGTTGTTAATTTTGAAGACAGCTACTTTTTACTGTTGTGTCTCACTCTGTCACCCTGGGTAGAGCGCTGTGGCATCACAGCTCACAGCAAACTCCAACTCCTGGGCTTAAGTGATTCTCTTGTCTCAGCCTCCCGAGTAGCTGGGACTACAGGTGCCTGCCACAACGCCCAGCTGTTTTGTGGGACCAAAAGTAAACCAGGCAGAGTCTGTTCTTCTCTCATAAGCTGCCTCCTGGGCATTAGATAGAAAGAGCTTCCCCATCTGTTCTGTCATTTAAAGCACTATAAAATCCTCATTTGTAAGACTAATTCTTTTCTTGTTTTTTAGAATGACGTAGTTCTAAATTCTCTAGAACCAAAATAGATCAGTATAGATTGTCTTCTTTAGGCCTTTTATTAAAACATAGGTTAACGCTATGACTGACTTTATGTTTTCTAAGAGATCTCGATATAGTAGAGAAACTCAGTTATACTAAATTTGAGACTTTGTAGATCAAGAATTTAATGACTATTTTCAATAAAGATTGTACCAGTTTATATTCTAAAAAAAAAAAAAAAGAATTTAATGAAACCATTTTTCAGAGATGTAACTAATACACAAATCTTTGGGGTTTTTTTGAAAATATAACATCTATAATTGGATTTTTAAGCTAGTCTATGTATAAATATGAAAAATGGAGAATTTCCAGTTTCTCTCATTTCTATTTACATTAGCGTTGGATATACTGAAATTAAAGGACATCTAGTTCAGCTCATATAGGGAGAGAAAGTTGTATCACTTTGTAGGAGAAAAAAAAGAATTATGAAAGTCCTGGGCACTGTGGTCCATGCCTGTAATCCTAGCACTCTGGGAGGTGAGATGGAAGGATTGCTTGAAACCAGGAGTTCCAGACCAGCCTGAGCAAGAGGGAGACCCCTTCTCTACTAAAAATAGAAAAATTAGCTGGGGTGGGGTGCAGTAGCTTACACCTGGAATCCTAGCACTCTGGGAGGCCGAGGTGGGTGGATCACCT
>NW_003852453.1:6060255-6066137 GCF_000181295.1 Otolemur garnettii
AAAAAAAAAAAAGTAAACAACAATATTATTTCAGTAACTGTGGCTATATAACAAATTACTATAAAATGTAGTGTCACATAACAAAATTTATTTTGCTGACAGATTCTGGGCAGGGCATAGTCTGGAGGTCATGTTTCTGTTTCAGAGTTACTGGTACATCACCTGGAAGCCACAGCCCAGCGAAGGGCTGGCCCAGCCGGCCCTCTGGGTCATCTCTCTTGCTGGGTGACTGAACCACTCTGTGTGCTTGCCTGGTGTGTGTTTCATACATTGGTTAAGGACTCCCAAGGCACAGCCCCTGTGAGAGAGTACCAGGTGGAATCTTTACTGCCTTTTATAATCTTTGAAATTACATAGCATTATGTCCACCTGTGCCATTGGCTGAACCAGTTAATCAAGGTAAGAGAACAGATCCCTGCCTCTCGGTGGAAGAATGTCAGTGTCACTTTGTAAGAAGAGCACAAGGGACATGGTCCTCGCTGGAAAATAATTTCCCACAAATATATGAACAACACTTTGAATTTAAACGTAAGAATTGTTTATGTCAACATGGATCATTAACTAAAAGTCAGTTTTCTTTTCTTCCACAGGGAAATGATCTTCATTGGTTAGCATGTGCCTTATATGTGGCTTGCAGAAAATCTGTTCCAACTGTGAGCAAAGGGACAGTTGAAGGAAACTATGTATCTTTAACTAGAATCCTGCGGTGTTCCGAGCAGAGGTAACTATGTTAGAGTTTGACATGTAGAGGAGGACAAATATAAAAGCTCCATAAATCGTAGTGATAATTAAGAAATCTCTTTGTTCATCATTTTCTGAGCATTTGTACCTGTGGAATGCTAAATTTAGAAGCTGAGTCATAGTTCTCCTTTATTACATCAAGTTCATATTCATTTTATTTTACTTCTTTGGTGAAAATATTTGTATTAGGGATTTGTATTTTTTGAGACAGAGTTTCACTGTCACCCTCAGAAGTGTGCCGTGACGTCACAGCTCACAGCAACCCCAAACTCTTGGGCTTAAGCAATTCTCTTGCCTCAGCCTCCCAAGTAGCTGGGACGACAGGTGTCCGCCACAACGCCTGGCTATATTGTTGTTGCAGTTGTCATTGTTGATTTTAGCTGGCCCTGGCTGGGTTCGAACCAGTCAGCCTTGGTGTATGTGGCCGATGCCCTACCCTCTGAGCTATGGGCGCTGCCTAAGCAGAGTTTACTTTTAAAGGCTATGACTTGGTGTAATATTGGGAGAAATGTAAGGAAGTATATTGGTAAATGTTAGGAGACACTCTAGATTAAAAGGGTAAATAAAAAATTATGTAGTATCAAACTTAGAACTATATGCATAAGACTTGTGTCATAATATATATGGAATGTGTAAATATTTCTTAGTTTCCTTTTTGTGGTCTAAGTGACTTATAATCAATCAGAAAGGGTCAAATAATGTTTAAAGAAGGGGGAGAAGTTTATCTATCTATGGTATAATCGAATTAATTATACTTTTGTCTTCTGGTTGAATTTTTTTATGGCTTATTAAAGAATAATAGAAAAAGGATGGTTGGCATTGGAGGAAATTAACACTGTCAGAATTTATGACCTGATGGTTAAAAAAGTCACAACAACAATAGGAAATGTAATAGTTTTGCTGTAGTCTATTTGTTAACCTGTAACTCCACCCTGAGTTATGTTTAGGCCTAAGAACAAAAGGCTTTGCGTAAAGAGTGGAGCACCTGGGGGTAGGTGTGCAGAGGCAGGTTTACATGGGGCGCAGAGTTCTGGTTTTATTTCCATTTTAAAAACCCATTTTTTAAAATCTTCAGATTATTTACTTTTCTGCCATGAGAAACTAAGTAGATTAAATAAAGAGCAGATTGGGAGAAGACATTTACCATGCGTAAAATTAACCAAGGATCAGTATCCAGTATTACAGAAAAAACTGCTAACAAACATCCACTAAATATAAGTAACCAATATGGCTTCGCAAAGGCCAAAACTCACATAGCTGATAGATGTAGGAAAAGATGTTCAACCTTACCAGTATTCAGGGAAGTTCAGTATATTAACAAAAACAAGACAGTGTTTCATTCTCATCAGATCAGGGAAATGTGGAATCTGATGGTACCAAGTTTGGTCATTATTTAGAGAAACAAGAACTCTGTATTGCTGGCGTACATTGGAGAGAGTGTAAATTGGGGCAACTACCTCACTAGGTAACTTGGTAGTATCCACTAAAATTGACCTGACTTCTGACTCCACTTCTTGGGGGTAGTTTCTAAAAAAACTCCTGCCACGTGTACAGAGATGTGTTCATAACAGCATTTTTCGTTACCATGAAAAATTAGACACAGCCTAAATTTCCATTGGTTGGAGTATGAATGCCAAAGGTCATGGCTTATTCTACTGCAGGAATGTTTTTAGCAGTTTAAAATGAATTAGATCTTATGTATCAATACTAATGAATCTCAGAAACATTGTTGCGTAAAAAAGGAAGTTGCAGAATGTTGCAGTACGACACCATTTATATAAAATGTAAAAACGTGTATGCAAAAGATATTCCCTGTTGCCTGAGGATGCATGTGATATGTACAGTATGAGAACCGGCAGGATTAAGACTAACTTTGGGGCGGTGGTTGTCTTTAGGGAAGAAGGGTGAGGAATAATTAGGAAGGAGAATAAATGGGAGCTTTGGCTGTTTCTGTAATGTTTTTAGTTTTCACAAAAATCTGAAGTAAAAAAAAAAATCTGAAGCAACCATGATAAATATTATTTAATGTTAATACTTGTAAATTTGGCATTTGGACATACGAATGTTGATTATTGTATTGTTAATTTTGTTTGTATTTTAAAATATTTTACAATTTTTAAAAAAACCTTTGGTAATCTAAAAAAAAAAAAAAGTAGATTAGGAGCATCAGAGGAATAACCCGACCTGTAAGAGATTAATCTAGAGACATAAATTGTGATCTTTATTTCAGTGTCTAAAAGTAATATAATGAGCTAATTTGGATTTACTTTTGATTGTATTTATGCCTTGTACCTTTATGTTAATTAAGAACATATCTTTTTATTTTTAATATTAGCTTAATTGAATTTTTTAATAAGATGAAGAAGTGGGAAGACATGGCAAATCTACCCCCACATTTCAGAGAACGTACTCAGAGATTAGAGAGAAACTTCACTGTTTCTGCTGTAATTTTTAAGAAATATGAACCCATTTTTCAGGATATATTTAAATATCCTCAAGAGGAGCAACCTCGTCAACAAAGAGGAAGAAAACAGCGGTACGTTTTTGTTAGCTGGGAATACAAATTTGTGCTACAGTTCTGACCTCTCAGTTTATTTTGCTGGTTTTAAGAAGTGTGATTTTTAGAAGTAATCTTTTTCACCCATAGTTTTCTTTCGGTGGTTTGTTGTTGTTCTTGTTTTGCTTTTCATCGTGTGTTAGTGATGAACAGTTTGGCTTTCATATTCCAAAATGTTTGGGATCTTTGTTTACTTTCCCTTTTAAGCTACCAAAAATGTGACTGTGCAGGTCAGATGTTAGGGACTTTCACCGATTAGCTCTCCTGGCTATAGACCACTAAATCAACCAATATGTTTTCTGTTATTGACTATATACTGTTCTCTACTATTTGACTTGTAGGTCAAACTTAATAATATATAAGACCCTTGAAATGACTTCTCTATGTAGTTGGAGGTGTATAACCAATCAAGAGAAGAGAAACTGGCCTGGCGAAGACTGGGGCAACTGAAGCTATTACGAATTTGTGCCTTTTGATTAGTTCCGTGAAATTTATAGTTTACTTTGGCTCAGTGTTTTCCATTTGAGTTACAGGATACAAACTTTCCTCCTCTATCATGAAGCGCTTTCCATAAAATAGGACAGAAATTTATTCTTAAAGTGTTGGCAAGAAAAGTAGGGGGGAAGGAGTTATCATCTGACTAGACGGAATAATGTTTGCTTCTCTTTAAATATAAAAGTTCTCCCAAATAGTGAAGGATGTCTACAGTAAGCGTAAACTTTTAAAAATAAAACAATGTACATTTTCATATAGGTGACACCACTGATATAGAGGCAGCTAGCCTTGTTTGCTTACAGTTTGGGAGAATTAACTTTATAATTAAGTATTCTAACGTTTGGATAGAAGCTTTGCTCTGAGTTTGAATGAGGCCAGTGTGATGGTTTATAGAAAGATAAAGAATACACAGTGGCCAAGCATGGGGGCTCACACCTGTAATTCTCGCACTCTGGAAGGCCAAGGCACTGGATCCCTTGGGCTCAAGGGAGTGCGAGACCAGCCTGACCAAGAGCAAGACCCCATTTCTATTTCCCGGGCATTGTGCTGAGCGCCTATAGTCCCATCTTCTCAGGAGGCTGAAGCAAGAGGCTTGCACTAACCCAAGAGTTTGAGGTTGCTGTGAGCTGTGACGCCAGGGCATTCTATTCAGGGTGACAGAGTGAGATGCTGTCTTAAAAAAAAAAAAAAGAATACATAGTTATCAATTATCTTCTTTCTTTGGAGTATCTAGAAATGACTTCAGATTGTACTTATTTTGATATTTGTTAGGGTATATGCTATCTAATTCTAATTAAGAAAACTGGAGAATCACTTTATTAAAACAATATCCATTTATGCCACTTTGTTTTCCTTTCCTTTCTATTTTTCTTTTTTCTTTTTTCTGGTGAGATAGCACCTTCTCTGTTGCCTTGGGGTTGAGTACCATGACATCTTATCTCACAGAAACCTCTAATTCAGGCTCAAGTGATCCTCTTGCCTCAGTCTCCAAAGCAGCTGCGACCACAGGTGCTGCCACAATGCCCAGCTAGTTTTTCTATTTTTAGTAGAGACGGGGGTCTTGCTCTTGCTCAGGCTGGTCTTGAACTTGAGCTCAGGGGCTCGATCTGCCTCAGCCTCCCACAGTGCTGGGATTACAGGTGTGAGCCACTGCACTTGGCCTACTTTGTATCAGCTCTTGCTTTGTAACACTTTCCTTAGCTCTTTCTGCTACTAATGTGTAACACTTTCTGAGCATTTACTATGGGGCAGGGACTTTTTTAAACATATATTACTTCATGTAATCCCTATGATAAAATTTATGATGCTTTCGTCACAGATTGGAAAAATAAGCCCCTAAGAGGTTGAGTAATTTGGCCAAGGTCACATAAGCAGTAAGTGTGGCGCTGTTATTGACACTAAGGTGGCGTGATCGCAGAACCCGTGTAGCTTTACCGTGACTCTGTACTGCATCTCACATACAGGATTGTTTGAAAGTTCATCACTAACGAGCGCTTATCTACAGAATGTACTTTGTCAGGGTCATGTAGGGCGCAGGTGTTTATTTCTTTTTTAATTTCAGAATGTTAGGGGGTCCACATGTTTTGTTTCTCCGCTTTGCTTTTGTACAGATTGAGTCGGAGTCGTAAATGTGCCCTTCACTAAGACAGTGCCCTGGACAGGTGTGAATTTCCCAGTCTCCATCTCCCCCCAATTTGATTTTCATTGAGATTCAGGTGTTTCCTGTTGGTTTAACCCACAGTCTCTGTCTTTTGAGAGCTTACAGAGTAATTAGAGGGATGAGGCAAGTATGGAGATTTCAGTCTCTACGATGCAGAATGTTAATAAAAGTCACGTGAGTACAATAGGGACCAGCCATGTAGGACTTCTGAGGAGACGTATGTCTGATATCACTCGGATGAGTCAGTCAGCTAAGGTTATGTGGAACAAGTAGAAATTGGTCTTGAAAGATGGGTAGGATTTAGTAGGTGAATTCGGAAATACAGGGTCTTCTGGGCACAGGAAATAAGAATAGACATAAAAGCACCAAACAAGAGGAAATTTGGGAGGGGATAGATTAGTTGAGTTTTTCCGAGTTCTCCAGTTTTTT
>NW_003852453.1:6066201-6079659 GCF_000181295.1 Otolemur garnettii
TTTTTTTTTTTTTTGCAGTTTTTGGCCGGGGCTGGGTTTGAACTTGCCACCTCCCACATATGGGGCCAGTACCCCACTCCTTTGAGCCACAGGCGCCACCCAGAGTTCTCTAGTTGTAGCAGAATTTAGAGTGCCTTAAATGTTAAGCTAAAAATTTTGAATTTTACCTTGGTAGAGAATCAAAACTAGAAATAGCGTATCATGTGGCTATTGCAGGGAGATGACTTTTAGGAGCAGGACACTGACCTTTAATCTTATGATGGACTGTATTAAATCTAGCATTATATGAGGTAGAAACATCTTTTGACAGATGAAGTGGCTAGGACCCAGGGAAAGCAAGTGTCCCTAGCTAATGATGGGACCAGACCTGACCTTCTGATCTTCTCCAGGTATTTAGCTTCTCTTGGTACCTTGCTGGGATAAGCTTATTGGGCTGTGGAGCTTACAGGTGTGTTGACATTGGCAGAGGCTTTGGTAGAAAAGCCAGGCTTAGAGCAGATTGGAAACTGCCTTTAGGAGACAACTTGGCAAAATGCACCAGGTCCTTGGAATGGATGGAAATATGAGAAATTCGGGAGCCCAGAATTTATGTTAAGAAGGCCTCTCGTGGCATTCACGGTGGCCAGTGTGCCTGTGGTTCCAGCTACTTAGGAGGCTGAGGCGGGAGGATCACCTGGGCCCAGAGCTGGAGGCTGCAGTGCACTGAGGTTGTGCCCCTGCACTCCAGCTTGGGCAACAGGGAGCAGGACTCCGTCTCTTATGTAATTAAAAAGGCCTTTTGTGATTTAACATAATCTGGAAAATCTTCAGCAGGGCAGGGTTACAGCTCATTAGCTATGATGGAGAAGAAGGCGTGGGGAAATATCTGACTGTCATCAAAAGAACTACTGTTATTTTATTTTCTATCTTACCTGTTGAAAAATTCTTCCGAATTTTCTTTTTCTCTGAGATAAGCTTTTTCCCTGGTTCCCCGCTATTCCTACCAATATGTGGTTGGGGCAGAACTTGTTCCCCATTTACCATGTGAAGCTGGATCTGGGATCGCTCTGTCTAACTGGGGGTTTCATTTCACACCTAATTTACAGGCCCTTGGGATTCTTTTTAAAATTGTTGTTTTAATGTCATGTCCTGTCTTTTCTCCCCCAAAGGCGACAGCCCTGTACCGTGTCAGAAATTTTCCATTTTTGTTGGGTGCTTTTTATATACGCAAAAGGTAAGAAAAGAATAATATTTATTTAGGTATTAATTAGCTTATTTAAATTTTCAGTTATAAATTTTGCCAGCCTATAGTATCAGGCAAAGTTTCTCACTGAAAATTTTCTCAAGTGCTTTAATCCCAGATTCTTTATTAAGTATAGCGTTTTTATTAGAGAAGATTTTGAGTTTCTTTCTAATATCCAATTCTTTTCTGTTTAAGAGGAAAATCCATGCTTCGTTACTATAGAACATCTTTTCCTCCCAAAGCTATTCTTCTGAGTTATGAACTGAGACCACTCTATGCTGTATGCGCCTGTATTTTGAGCTGTTTTTCCTGAGACATGTCTTATTTGCACGGGACTGAATCAACTTTAGAGTGATTCAAATTTTATTTCTACATTTTTCAGATAAATTATACCTTTAGATACTATTTACAGGAGAACCTCTGTAGTTGACCTACACTGACCCCATTTATAAGTTGATTGACTTTTCCTCACCACGTGTACAGATCCGTAGAGGAGCCTAGTTCCTTGTGGTGACCACCCATGGGGACCAGTGTGTTCCTGTCCCTCGGGGATCAACTTACAGAAGTTCTGCTGTGTTTTCTCTCCCTTTCTTCTCATTTAATTTAACCTATCCAAGGTCTGCATTCAGTGAAATACATCACTATTATTTTTTGTACTTTTTCTATTTCTATGTAGAAATAATTCTTAGTAATCTAAAGAAAAGAAAGTACAGTTATATTAGTTATATAGCTTTTTTTTTTTCCTCTAAAGGCTATATGGAATTCTTTTGACACTAAGATAGCCTATTAAAATGCAGGGTTAGCCTAACACTGTGGGAAGCCGAGGAGGGTGGATTGCTTGAGCTCAGGAGTTAGAGACCAACCTGAGCTACAGCCAGACCCCATCTTTAAAAATAGCCAGGCCAGCATTGTGGCAGGCACTGTAGTCCCCACTACTCTGGAGGCTGAGGCAAGAGGATCACTTAAGCCCACGAGTTTGAGGTTTCTGTGAGCTGTGATGCCACAGCACTCTACCCAGAGCAGCAGAGTGAGACACTGTGTCAAAAAAGAAAAAAGCAAAGTTAGAAATAAATCATAGAGCTAGAAGGAGTTTCATGAATATAAGAGATTTTCATTAATAGATAACTAACTCGACTTACACACTTTAAAGATTGGGCAGCTGAGGCCCAGAAACCAGCTGCAAGGAACAGAGCTGGGATTTGAACCCACATCTCCTGGTTTTGTGCTGGCTGTGAAGGCCTCTGGCAAGGGTGTGTCACACCGCTGCTCCCGGGTTGATTTGTCTGATGGTCTCTCTAGGAAGCTCAGAGTCTTCCTCTCAGAGCTTCATGCTTGAGGAAGAGGAAAATCTCCTGTCACACTGACATTTCTTTTAGTGGCGATCAAAGTGACACAACATAAAGGCTTAGGGGTAGATGAACTATCTTGATAGTGGCTGAAACACGTTGTAGAACGCGTGGCTGGTACTCTGTATGATAGGAATCCTTTCAGACGATCGTATTTGGCAGCACATATGACTTACAGGATTTTTATCTTCTATGGTCCTTGGGAATATATGTATTTAGTACTGTATAAACTGTAAAAAGTAATGTTACTGTGTTTATTTTGTTCTCACTTGACTGACTGGAGTGGCACAGTTTTTGTCTCCACAGTTACTGTTTGTCCATAATAGTTTCATCTGAAGAACCGTTCTCCTCTCACAGTTAACGACTACGATCTTTTATGACACAGTAGGATCTTTCCCTCTGTTTTTCTTTTGAGACGAGGTCTCACTCTATTACCCAAGCTGCAGTACAGTGGTGTGATCGTAGTTCCCTATAACTTTGAACTCCTATGTTGAAGGGATTCTCCTGCTTCAGCCTCCCACAAGCTAGGACGACAGGGGTGCACCATCACACCTGGCTAATCTTTTAAATTTTTGTAGAGACAAGGTCTTGCTGCTTTGGAATTCTTCCCCCCAAATGCTGGTTACAAGCACGGCTGTGGAACTTCTCTAACAGAATAGTTGAATAGGTTTCTATTCAGTTCTTGTTTATTTGGGGGGAAGTGTACTCTCTGGTAGCCCCCTTCTCATGACGTTCTCTGTAGCAGCAGACACCCCAGGTTTCTCACTCCTGCCTACAGCCTTTGGTGACTTCTCATGGCAAGTAGGCCCCAGTGTCAAGTTTCAGCTAGTCACATGAGTGTGCTGTGGCCAGAAGACCCAGAGGGACCATTTCCTGCTTTACATGAAATCCCGAATGCCAACTCTGGAGATGAAGCAGATTTCCATTTAGTTGTTATCGTTGTTAATTAAAAAATAAACTATCTCATTTGAAGTGGGAAGTACATCATGTTGGGACAGCCCTGAATTCAAACTAGGTTTGAATCTTTAAGGGACATTTCAGCTTTTGGTTGGAAGTTACAGTGCTTCCGGTTTTTTGCCTTCTGTGGCAAGTGCACACCAGTGACAGGTGCGGGCTTGTCGCTGTGATGGGCTTTGTGGCTTGAAACCTGTAGGTGCTACTTCTGGTTTCACATGTGAAGAACTGAGTATATTTGATTATTAACCTCCGTAGTAGAACCACACATACTGGTTATATCACTGCAGCATTTAATCTATAAATTATCACTTGCCTTTCTCGCCACAGAAAAGTATCTTTTCTTTTTAATTCACTTAAGTTGATTTGTTGAATATTTCCGTCTATACAAAAAGAATTGCCTATCCTGATACGGCAAGGTAAGTGGTAACTTTCTTTGGAGGAGAGGAAAAAAAAACTTGAAACAGAAGTATGTAATAGAAAAGTATTAGAAATGTTACCGTTGGGAGTATGATTCAAGGTTCTGGTCTTTTCAAAGCATGGATATGAGATTAGTAATTATCTGAATCATTTTTCACCTGTCCCTGTCTATTTCTAGTAGTTTTCATGATAGAAAAATGTTTTTGTACAAAATAACCTCTTACAATTTGAGGTAATTTATGAAGTTTTTGTGTTCAGAATTTTCAAAGAAACCACCAGTGATAGTTTCATTCAGCTACTAGGTATTTAATAAATACTTAATGAATATTGAGTAAATGAATGAATGGAATTCTTAGTAAAGTTTTTGTTTTCATGAAACTCTTAGAAATTTATTGATCAGAGTAATGTAAATTCATCAAAACAATGTAATTCTTGAATCAACCTTGTACAATGTTGTGTAATGTTATCATTAGAGGAAGAAATTATGTTTAAAATATCGTAAAGTTGATAGTAATTTAACTCTTAACTATTTGTAATCCTATAGGTAATTTTCCCATGATTAGTGATGATTTGGTTAATTCTTACCATCTTCTGCTATGTGCTTTGGACTTAGTTTATGGAAATGCCCTTCAATGTTCCAATCGTAAAGAACTTGTGAACCCTAATTTTAAAGGTAATCAAAGATTGTCAGACGATCCATGTTTCCATATTATGTTTACCCTTGGGAGTTGTAGATGTAGCTGGTTTCCTCACATCTACAAATATAAGTACAGTAGAACCTCTGTAAGTCGACCTCTTCCAGGGGAGTGTAACAGACTGGCCAGCGTGTGGAGGTGACCAACGTGAGGAACTGTTGTGCTGGTACCTCCATGTGGCATATGGCTGGTCTGTGAAAATTAGGTCGACTTAAGAAGGTGTCGGCTTTGGAGGTTCTGTTGTCTTTTGAAAGCCTCCATCGTGATAGTTATCCAGGGTTCTTATGACTGTGAGTCAAGCTCTCTATAAGAATATTTCTGAAAAATATGTGCAGTTGCAGATATCAAAAGTTTGAAGTCTCAGTGTATATGTTCTTGTAAGTTTCTGAAATACATAGTATACTCAACAAGGAGCAGGCACTTAGAAACTCAGAGTCGCAAAGGTGACATTAAAGCTGGTGGTGTTTTTCTACTTCGGCAAGCTTTGTGCCTGACACACTGCAGAACAGCAAAAAGAGTTTTACTGAAAAACTTGTCATTTCAAATTTTCGCTTCAAAAGAGTGATTATGGTCTAAAATAAGTAAAATGAACTTCTGCTAAACTAAGATATGTATGAAAATGATGATTATTTTGGAATTACATATAGGAGCCATCAGCTACAAGATCCCAAATATGATTTACAAAGCAATATTAAAAAGTATTTATAGAGCTAGTATATGTATAATGCTGCTGCTATTTGAATAATACCTTAATGGTATTCTGGGGAGTCATCAATTTTGGGGTGTTTGCAATTAGAATTTCAGCTAATCTATCAAGGTAGGTTTTTCTGTCTTATTTTTAATTATTATGGGTGTATGATAGTTTATAACTTTATAGAGTACATGCAGTGTTTTTTTTTTTGTTGTTGTTGTTTTTGTTTTTTGTGACAGAGCCTCAAGCTGTCCCCCTGGGCAGAGTGCCATGGCATTACAGCTCACAGCAACCTCCAACTCCTGGGCTCAAGCGAGTCTCCCGCCTCTGCCTCCCAAGTAGCTAGGACCACAGGCGCCAGCCACAACGCCCGGCTATTTTTTGGTTGCAGCTATCATTGTTGTTTGGCGGGTCCGGGCTGGGGATTCGAACCCACCACCTTAGGTGTACGTGGCTGGTGCCTTAGCCAGCTGAGCCATAGGCGCCGAGCCCATGCAGTGTTTTGATATAGATGTTTGACTGATTCTAATCACATCAGGGAGATTGGGTACCCATCAGCTCAGGATGTATCGTTACTTTATGTTGGGAGCATTCCTGTTCTACTCTGTCAGTTACTTTACGGTATACTCTGACTTATTATTGGTTATAAACACTTAGTTGTGCTATCAAATATTGTTCACTTTATGTAAATAAATTTTTATACCTGTTAAAAGGTAGATCTTTATTTTATTTTATTTTTAAATTATTATTATTATTTTTTGAGACAGAGTCTCAAGCTGTCACCCCGGGTAGAGTGCTGTGGCATCACAGCTCACAGCAACCTCAAACTCTTGGGCTTAAACGGTTCTCTTGCCTCAGCCTCCCAAGTAGCTGGGATTACAGGCACCTGCCACACATCTGGCTATTTTGTTTTTGGTTGCAGTTGTCGTTGTTGTTTAGTTGGCCTGGGCTGAGTTTGAACCTGCCACCCTTGGTGCATGTGGCTGGCGCCATAACCACTGTGTTATGGGCACCAAGCCTATTTTTTAATTTAAACTTAATTTATTTATTTTTGAGACAGAGTCTCAAGCTCTCACCCTAGGTAGAGTGCTAAGGTGTGATAGCTCACAGCAACCTCAAATTCTTGAAGTTAAGTGATTCTCTTGCCTCAGCCTCCCAAGTAGCTGGGACTACAGGCACCCACCACAACGCCTGGCTATTTTTCTGTTGCAGTTGTCATTGTTGCTTAGCTGGCCTGGGATGGGTTTGAACCTGCCAGCTTCTGTGTACGTGGCTGGTGATATAACCACTGTGCTGCCGGTGATGAGCCTTATTTTATTTTTTTGAGACAAAGTCTCAAACTGTTGCCCTGGGTAGAGTGCCATGGTGTGATAGCTCATGGCAACCTCCACCTCGGGCTCAAGCAATTCTCTTGCCTCAGTTTTTCTATTTTTAGTAGAGACAGGGTCTCATTTTTTGCTCAGGCTGGTCTCAAACCAGTGAGCTCAAGCAATCCACCCGCCTTGGCCTCCCAGAGTGCTAGGATTACAGGCATGAGCCACTGTGCCTGGACTTAACAGGGAGCTTTTTAAAGTTGGTGGAGTTAGTTACTTCAATTTGCTCCTAGTTTGCTAAATTTTATCTTCCTCATATTATTTTCTGTTCCTTTTTTATTTCCCTCCTAATTCCCTTTTATATTTCTTTATAGCTTCCCTTCATTTTTACCCTTTTTTATTTTTCTTTGATTTCTTTTTCCCTTCTGCTGAGCCCAGGGCAATAACAGACTATAAATTAATACGATAAATCCATCTACTATAATTAAATCAAAGTACATAATCTTAGAATGGCACAATTTTTTTTTTTTATTTTGAGATAGAGTTTCACTTTATTGCCCTGGGTAAAGTGTTGTAGCATCATAGCTCACGGTAACCTCAAACTCCTGGGCTCAAGCAATTCACTTGCCTGAGCCTCCCAAGTAGCTGGGACTATAGGTGCCTGCCACAACGCCCAGCTATTTTTTAGAGATGGGGTCTCACTCTTTCTCAGACTGGTCTTGAACTCATGAGCTCAAGCAGTCCACCCCCCTAGGCTTCCCAGAGTGCTAGAATTACAGGTGTGAGCCACTGCACCTGGCCCTGCACAATTTTTTATAGTGGTGCTTTTTTCTTTGAATGTAAGACTTATTAGCAAAGTTATTTTTGTTATGTTACTTTTTTGATTTTTAGAGTTTTAGAAAATTTTTTATTATAATTTCATCTTTATCCTCAGATAAACTACCAAGTAACTAAAATCTTTTGATTAATGATACACATTAATTACCTCTATTTGCCATTTCTTGAAGTATATTCGAGTCAACTGAGGCCCAAGTATACTCTTTTCTGTGAATTCTTATAACTTTTACTGATTATAATCTGTTTTTATTTTAGCTTATTACAATTTAGTTTATTGAATGGTAACATATCTGTATTTTATATCGAAAAAGTTATTTCTATGTTTATTGATTTACATATTGTGATTCTTTATATGAAAGGACTATCTGAAGATTTTCATGCAAAGGAGCCTAAACCTTCCTCTGACCCGCCCTGTGTCATTGAGAAACTGTGTTCCTCACATGATGGCCTAGTTTTGGAAGCAAAGGGGATAAAAGAACATTTCTGGAAACCCTATATTAGGAAACTTTATGAAAAAAAGGTTTGTAAGTAGCAAAGAAATAATGTGAAAATATTTTCTGGAGATAGACAATGTAATACAATGACTTACCGATCTCTTCTTTCCTGATAGATCCTTAGAGGAAAAGAAGAAACTCTTACTGGGTTTCTAGAACCTGGGAACTTTGCAGAAAGTTTGTGAGTACTTGTGTTATAAAATTATTTTAGCATTTTACATTGTACACTTAGAAAACCTCAGACTTTAGTATTTTATTGTTCGTACTCTGGAAATTTAGAGTGTGTTTTGTAAGGGAATACAGGCAAGCAATAAAAATAATGCAGTCACCTGCTCTAGAAGCTTATGTTTTAAAATTTACTGAAAATGTATGACTATTTTTTAAAGTTTTATTAAGCTTCTGGATTATAAATTTTGAAATAAATTCTTTTGGGCCTATACAGGTGAAAAATGATGATGTGTACAGGTGTTCAGAGATGTCTGGAGCAGCCGGGGCAGATAGTTAAAAAGCTTCTCACCAGAAGCTGCACCTACCAGCAGGTGAACCTGTCAGGAGAACACCTGCTGGGTGATGGATGAGCAGGGTGTAGCAAGCTTCCATTTCACACTCTCCAGGGTTTTATAATTAGCAGTGTTCCACTAAGCTTTAACTTGCAGAAAATTATTGGAACTTGTAACAAATAACAAAATGAAATAATTAAATGCCCTGAAACATTAATTGAAATGGCAGTTCTGTCAGAAAATACATTTTGTCTGTATTTTTTTCCTATAGTAAAGCCATCAATAAGGCCTATGAGGAGTATGTTTTATCTGTTGGGAATTTAGATGAACGGATATTTCTTGGAGAGGATGCTGAGGAGGAAATTGGGACTCTCTCCAGGTGTCTGAACACTGGTTCAGGAACAGAGACTGCTGAAAGGGTGCAGATGAAAAACATCTTACAGCAGCATTTTGACAAGGTGAGTTGAGCCACGCGGGAATTGTACAAACACAGGAGCCTATCGCCAGGGGTTCTGGTTTATTTTGGTGATTCTGTGTGCATGTTTTACTTGCTTCCAGTGTGAAAAACAAAATTCCCATTGTACTTCTCTTAACTGAAAAAGTTATTTCTGTGTGTATTGATTTACTTTTTGTTAATATTACTTCAAAAGTTTTAGTTAGATCTGAAAAAAATATATAAAATGAAACAAAAGTATCATGGTAATAATGGTTGGTTTTGAAAAGATCAGCTGGTGATATACAGCCTTGTATGCATGTGATGAATAGAGGCATTTAGAAAATGTTAATTGACCTGAACTGATGCCCTCAGTTAAGAGAGGAGAGACATGAGCATCTACAGTCTTTGAGAAAATTCTGTTAAGCTGAGTTTCAGGACCACACGGTGTCATTTCAAGCAGACACTTGGGATGATGGAGACGGCAGTGAATTTCCCTCCTGTTACGTGATAGTCACAGAACCACAGAGCTGTTGGCAGGTGTCTCCAGAGGCACTGTGGGTAATCCAGGGGCAGTCACGTGTGAGTGAGCTGCCTCATACTGGACACCGGGCTGCTTAGTCAACAAAGATTCTGAAGTGTTTTATATGCAAGATTGTGTCCTGGATACACATTACCTCTATTTGCCATTGCTTTTTTTTTTTTTTTTAAGACAGTTTTACTCTGTCGCCCTCAGTAGAGTGCTATGGCATTGCAGCTCACAGCAACCTCCAGCTCTTGGGCTTAGGTGATTCTCTTGCCTCAGCCTCCCGAGTAGCTGGGACCACAGGCGCCTGCCATAACGCCTGGCCATTTTTTGTTGCAGTTGCCACTGCTGTTTTAGCTGGCTGGGGCCGGGTTCAAACCTGCCATCCTTGGTATATGGGGCTGTTGCCCTACCCACCGAGCCACAGATGCCACCCTATTTGCCATTTCTTGAAGTAGATTTAAATAGAGTCAACTTGGGCCCACGTACCCTCCTTTCTGTAAATTCTTATGGTAACTTATACTGATTATAATCTATTATTTTTAGGGGCCCAGAACAAATAGCCATGAGTACCCTGTTGTAAAGAAGCTTATATTCTAGTGTGGGGAGGTGGCCAGCAGATAACCAAAGAAGTAAATACAGGCTGCGCGTTACGGAGGATGACAGGTGAAGGACAGTAAAACAGGAGTGATGCAGAATGCTGGGCGGGGACAGTGGGTAGCTTTGGGTTCTTGTAGATAACGGGTTGGGAAGTGTCTGTGATGTGAGGCCCGGAGTAGGTGGGGGAGCAACGCTGTGAACAGCTGGAGAAGAGCATCTGATGCAGAGAAAGTCAGGAAGTGGGAACCGATTAACTTGTTGGAAGAACAGGGAGAAGGTTGGTGTGGTGGGAATAGAAGGAGCCGGGGGAAGAGAGGTAAGAATTGAGAGAAGGAAGGAGCAAGAAAGGGGGGCAAACCGGCAGGCTTTGGAGGCCGTGGTGAAGATGTGGCTTGTGTGCTGATTGAGATTAAAGCCAGGGAGCAGGGTGTTAAAGAGTGACTCCCCGTGATCTGATTTACATTTGTAAAGTTCTCATGGGAAAGCGGGTCAGGGGTAAGCATGGAAGTAGGGAGTTAAGGGGCTGTGAAGATGATTCTGCTGAAGGTTTATGGTGGCTGATTCAGAGAGATGTGATTGTATTGGGGCTGTACAGGGTGGCCATGAAATTAGAAGTTTATGGCCACCCTCCGCTTGTGCCACATTAACCTCCTCCCATGTCACCCTGCTGTTTCCTCTGCCCGCAACGTTTTTCTTTAAGGTGGTCTTGTGGCTTCCTTCCTTCCTCACTTCCTTCTGGTCTCTGATCTCTGTTCACCATAAAATAATAACCACCAACAGTCTGAAGATTTCCTTTCCTTTGTACTCTGCTGCAGTGCTCCTCTTAGTATTTATCGTTGTCTGATACTAAGCAGGTAGCTAGGTAAGGACAGAGAATTGTTTGTTATCGTTCTCTGTGCAGCAGAATCTGTGCTCAGGGAGGCCTGTGGTCAGTGCTGTGTGCCGAGCCCAACAGGGATTCTGAGAATATTGACTGTTGGAATTTATTGAGAGGGAAGAGCAAGTCTGGGAGAAATCAGCTGTGAGGGCTGCCAGCCTGGTAAATGTGAACTGTCTTTTGGGCGTGTGAGCAGAGAAGTTGAGTGGGCAGCTGAGGCTTTCAAGACTGTTGTTTGGCTCGGCATCTGTGGCTCAAGTGGCTGAGGTGCCAGCCACATACACCTAAGGTGGCGGGTTCAAATCCAGCCCGGGGCCCGCCAAACAACAACGACGGCTGCAACCAAAAAATAGCTGGGCTTTGTGGTGTGTGCCTGTGGTCCCAGCTACTTGGGAGGCTGAGGCAGGAGACTCGCTTGAGCTCAGGAGTTGGAGGTTGCTGTAAGCTGTGATGCCACGGCACTCTACCCAAGGGGACAGCTTGAGACTTTTCTCAAAAAAAAAAAAGACTGTAGTTCACAGCAGAGACTAGGGTTGTGTCTGTACTGGGATGATGAAGATACAGATGGCTTTTAAAGCCACGGAATAAAGAGAGATTACTTAGCAGTAAGAACTGATAGAGAATAAAAGAGGTTGAAGGAACATCCTAATATTTTAAAAAATACCAACATAATATTTATACCTGAGTTAAAGACACACTCCTCCGGATCATAATGCACAGGAAGCTTCGGCTAAGCCACTGAACGGTGCTGCCCGGAGGAGGTTCCGGCTGACCCTGCAGACTCTGGGGAGGAAGCTGTTTGCGTTGTCACAGCTGAGTTCCTCTGAAACCACTGCTGCCCGTGGATGATGTGGTTATGTGCTGCTGACCGCTGTGGATTCTGCCGTCCACATACATGATGTCTTTCTCTCAGACCGTCCGCACTGCTGCGTATACAGGGAGGAAGCTGACTGGAAGAAACTTTCTACGTCAGGGTGCATCTTTTGCGTGCAGTTAATCTATGCAGGTTATTTTACTTTAGGAAAGATTTCTTTGAAACGAAAGGAAGTTTTGAGCTCGGCTGTCATTTAGAACATGAAGAAAGCATATTGATTTATTTTTGTAGATAAAGAATTTTTATGCTTTCCTGTACCTTATGAAACTTGAGTAGTTCTGTTGCCAGGTAAAAGTTTTGCTGGGTGTTTTTAAAACTATCTCTAGAATAAGTACTCTTACTACACAAGGAAATTTGGTTTATCTTGAATATTAAAAGATATTAAGCCATCTTAACATTTCAGAGTCTATTTGAAAAATGAGAAGATATTTTACTAACATACGTACTCAGGCTGAAATTATTTGACACTAAGTCAGATCTTTTTCGTATTTATGTTTAAGAATGTTAACTTTTAACTTATTTCTCTGAATTCTACTTTTGGGGGGGGGGGACCATGATAGATTCTAGTAGAGGCAGGGTAGGAAGACGGACGAAGCCTGTTGTCCTGTGTCAGGTGCCTTTTGAAGAATGTTCTGTCCTCTCCCTCTGAAGCAGATTTGAGGATTTATGGGGCTTTTGTTAAATCATGGATTTTATTTGGGCCAGATTTAGTTCATGGTTCTTTCATCAATCTGTGTTTACAAATACAGCAGTAGATGAGAGCTGTGAAAGTCCATTTCTCAGGGATGAGAGTGATAGTCTTGATTTTTTTGAGTGAATATAATGTTTATCTTAGCCTTCAAGCATAAGTTCTAAAGGGGAGCTATACCTTATCTTAAAGGTTTAACTTTTAAGAGACTGACTTTTAGTTAACTAAGATACAAATTATCTTTTCACATATCTTCACCCAGGCAGTGGCTGCTCTTAGTTTAAATTCCATGAATGGTGACATTTGAGTTAGTAAAATTTATTGTGTGTTTTTTTTTTTTAAATCATAGCTGTGTACATTGGTACAGTCATGGGGTACAGTGTGCTGTTTTTATATACAATTTGAAATATTTTCATCCAGCTGGTTAACATAGCCTTCATGTTATTTTCTTAGGTATTGTGTTAAGACATTTATATTCTACATTTAGAAAGATTCACATATACCCTTGTAAGATGGACCATAGGCGTGATCCCACCAATCACCCTCCCTCCACCCATCCTCCTCCCTCCCCTCCCCTCCCTCTCCCCTTTCCCTGTGTTCGTGGGCTATAATTGGGTTATAGCTTTCCTATGAAAGCTATAAATTAGTTTCATAGTAAGGCTGTTAAAATTTATTGTTTTTGTAATGATCAAGTTTCACTGGCTTGAACGCCCATTTGTGAAGTGATTTAAAGTCTTTCTGACCTAAAATAATACGTGTGTGTGTGTGTGTGTGTGTGTGTGTTTTAATTCTACTTAATTTTTCTCTTTAGTCTAAAGCACTTAGAATCTCCACACCACTTACTGGTGTGCGGTACGTCAGGGAGAACAGCCCTTGTGTGACTCCGGTTTCCACAGCGACACACAGCTTGAGTCGTCTCCACACCGTGCTGACAGGCCTCAAGAACGCACCCAGTGAGAAACTGGAACAGATCCTGAGGTTAGTTGGA
>NW_003852453.1:6079984-6091131 GCF_000181295.1 Otolemur garnettii
TTCTTGTTTTTTTTTGAGACAGAATTTCAAGTTCTCATCCTGGGTATAGAGCTGTGCTGTCATGGCTCACAGCAACCTCCAATTCTTGGACTCAAGCGATCCTTTTGCCTCAGTTTTTCTATTTTTAGTAGAGACAGGATCTCAATTTTGCTTAGACTAGTCTAGAACTTATGAGCTCAAGCTACGCACCTGCCTCGGCCTCCTAGAGTGCTGGATTACAGGCGTGAGCCACTGTGATTGTTGATTATTTTCCAATTCACTATTTTAATTTTTCACTATTACTGCCTTAATCCACCCATTGATAATTTTATATCAGTACAGTGCTCAGTCTTGCTAGTACATAGAGGACCCAGCAATGTAAGATGTATAAAAAGAAGATCAGAGATCATTAATGTAGAACAGGAGACAGTAACTAACAACCCTGGATACTTCAGAGCAGCAAACTGTCTGTTAAGGTTTCAGCATGGGCAGGGGGTCCGTGAAGATGGGAGCTGTTACAGGCCTTGAGGAGAGAGACTGAACTTGAGTAGAGCTCTGGAGGATGGGTCAGGTCTGAAAAGGTTGATGTCATTCCACATGTTCAGAAAGCCGGACAAAACCACTGTGACTTCTGTAAACTCTGTAAGACAGCCTGAGCCTGCAAAGGTAACTGGCTTTAGTTCCTCTGATCTGCCCGAGCCTGTAGGAAGGAGTATCAGTCAGTTTCAGTGAAAAGCTCAAGACAGCGAATCTCATTATCTCATTATCTGTGTAACCTTTGGTGAGATGATTTGAAAAGGTCCTTCCTAGTCCTAAAACTTTATGATTTGATGACATAGATAGGACTCCATTTTATTTGTGGTTATGGCATCAAGACTCTAGGGGTCTGGTGCAGTGGCTCACACCTGTAATCCCAGCACGCTGGGAAGCCAAGGCGGGTGGATGGCTTGAGCTCAGGAGTTGGAGACCAGCCTGAGCAAGAGCCAGACTCTGTCTCTACTAAAAATAGAAAAACTGGCTGGGAGTAGTGGTGGGCACCTATAGTCCCAGCTACTTGGGAGGCTGAGGCAAGAAGGATCACTTGAGCCTAGGAGTTTGAGGTTACTGTGAGCTGTGATGCCACAGTACTCTACCTAGGTTGACTCTGTCTAAAAAAAAAAGAAAACCCTGTGTACACACCTAAGAAAATTTCCACTCATGGGTTTACTAAATGCCAAGGCTGACAGCTTTGTGTTTAAATTTTGGTGAAGTCTGCTTTATTCACAGACCCGACTGATTTGCACTCATCCCAGCTGGGTCTCCATGTCCTCTTCCTAACTCCTGCTTTTCGGGGGCACCTTGTTTGCCTTGAATGTAGAACCTTTTCATAAAGACATTCTAGAAGCCTGTCTTGGTCTCTGTGCTTTCCAGGTGTCTTTCTAATCTCTAACCAGGCATAATAGCTTCTCTAATCTTAAAGTACCATTAGTGGAATTCAATCTTACCAGTAGATACTAGGTAAAACCAAAAGGTCCTGTTTTTACAAAAAGGTGTGTGTTCATAAATAAAATCTTGCTTATATATGATGTTCAGTAGTATCCTAATGGGATTATCACTGATTTTTATTTTCTTTGTAAATTCCTAAAGTTGCTTCATTTTTACAAGAAGTATGTGTATTTGTGATTGAGATAAAAGCATAATTGTTACAGAAAAGCCCACTTGGTAATAATTTGTATAATGCTTTTTCATTGAACATGTCTTGCTTTCTAATAAAGTGAATATAAACCTTGTTTTGAGGGAAAAATTGTAGAAGATCATGAACCGTTTATATCAGTGCATAGTGCAGGTTACATACCCCTCATTCTGTTTTCTTCTGGAAGTTCTTAACAGAAGTTGTACTGCCCTCAAGGGAAATAGTTGAGAGCAAGTTTGGTTATCAGTAATCGGGGATACATGGGGTGAGTGGGGGCCAATTATAAATATCAGACGGGCCCAGGCCACTGTTGCTGAACTTACTGCAGTAAGTTATAATCCCACTCAAAATAGTAATACCACCACCTTTGGTAAGGAAGCATGGGACCTCTTATGTTTTTTTGTTTTTTTATTTTTTGGCCAGGGCTGGGTTTGAACCCACCACCTCTGGCATATGGGGCTGGCGCCTTACTCCCTTTGAGCCACAGGCACCGCCCTTTTGTTTTGTTTTTTGAGCTAGGGTTCTGCTGTCTTGCCTGGGATAGAATACAGAGAGCCAGGGCATCATAGTTCCTGCAGTCTCACATTCTGTGGCTTTTGTGATTCTCTTGCCTCAGCCTGTCCAGTAGCTGGGACTACAGGCGTGTGCCTCTGTGCCCAGCTTACTTGTCTCCTTTTATTTTGAGATAGTCTCACTTTGTCGCCCTCAGTAGAGTGCAGTGGTATCATAGCTCACAGAAACATCAAACTCTTGGGCTCAAAGCAGTCCTCTTGTCTCAGCCTCCCTGGTAGCTAGGACTGCAGGCACCCACCACAGCACCCGGCTGTATTTTAGAGACGGGGTTTCACTCTTGCTTATGCTGGTCTCAAATTCCTGAGCTCAAGCAGTCTACCTGCCTCAGCCTCCCAGAGTGCTAGGATTACAGTCATGAGCCACCGCACCTACAAATTTCTGGCTTCAAATGATCCTCCTGCCTCAGCCTCTCAGACTGCTACTGTTACAGGCATGAGCCACCTCAAGCAGTCCTCCCACCTTGGCCTCCCAAAGTGTTAGGATTATAGGTGTGAGCCACCATGCCCAGATCTGGCAAGACCTTAATTAGAGAATTTCTTACTTTTTTTAGGGCATGTTCCAGAGATCCAACTCAAGCCATTGCTAACAGATTGAAAGAAATGTATGAAATATATTGTCAGCATTCCCAGCCAGAGGAGAATTTTGGTAATTGTGCTAAAGGTAAATTTTGATATTGTCCACATTGTTCTTATCTTCGAAGTTCCTTGTTAATGAGTCGGAAGTAGGAGGAAAGGATGTGTGACTTTAGACTAAGGGCTAGAATATAGCTGCCTAATTTTTCTGTCAACAAAGTGATTTCTGGCCTTTGCAGTAAGAGAGAAATTTTAGGGGGATATATTTATCGTGTTCGTCTTCTGATGCTTTTTTACTTGTAGACCTTTAGTTTTCATTTGAGAACTGGAAATGAAGAAAAAGAACAGAAGATAGAGCTGTTATGTGGCCAAACCTGGCCTAGGAGTTGTTGGATCTGGTGAACTGGAACTAAGTGTGTGTGGAATAGTAACCATTCCCATGCTTCTCCGCGTAGAGCTGTTCTATTCAAATATACAGGAAAAGGGGGGTTGTCAGTCCCAATGAATGGTACTATAGTTCTTTATACAAATTTATTTCACAGTTTTAGAGAACTGTGAATTTTGTCATGAAGAAAATTAAAGTATCTGAGGGATAATTAAAACACTAATTGTAAGGGATATTTCTGAAGCGTTGAGTTGGTTCATAAGTTTTGTTTGGTGCATGAAGAGGGAGGGATGGGCCTTCGTTTTCCATAATATTTTCTTTTTTGCGTCATTTTTGTGTTTCTTAATTATTTCTACAGAAATTGCCAGCAAACATTTTCGTTTTGCAGAGATGCTTTACTATAAGGTGTTAGAATCTGTGATTGAGCAAGAACAAAAAAGACTGGGAGACACGGACTTGTCTGTGAGTAAAATAACAAATGGATTAATCAGTGAAGTGTCGCTTCCTTCCTGCCCACCAGCCCCAGAAAGGAATTATTGATGAAACAATACACAGCTTTGAGGGGATAAGGTTGGCACCTAAGGAGTCCTGTGTTCTGAGCCCTCTGACCTTCAGTCCCTTCTTCAGCAGGTCATGTGTAACTTCCAGGGGTGGAAGATTCCACAATCAGAGTCAAATGTTTAGGCTTAACCTGAAGTTGTTAAATAACATAGAGGTTTTTTGGTTTTTTGGTTGTTTTTCTTTTTCTTTTTTTTTTTTTTTTTTTTTTTTTTTGCAGTTTTTGGCCAGGGCTGAGTTTGAACCTGCCACCTCCGGCATATGGGGCCGGTACCCTGAGCCACAGGCGCCGCCCATAACATAGAGTTTTTATGCAAGCATTACACAACCAGAATAAATTGAGTATTGATGGTTAGGACTTTTTTTATTTTTAAAAGATAGGGTTTCACTCTCATACTCAGGTTGGAAGTGCAGTGGCATGATCATAGTTCCCTGTAACATCCAAATCCTAGGCTTGAGCCAGCCTCCTGCTTTAGCCACCCAAGCAGCTAGGATTGGGAACCACCACCATGCCTGGCTAATTAAAAAAATTTTTTTAGAGACAGAGGTTTCAATATGTTGCCCAAATTGGTCTCAAATTCCTGATATAATGTGATCATGCCATCTTGGCCTCCCAAAATGCTAGAATCACAGGTGTGAGCCATAGTCCCTGCCTGGATAGAATTTTAGCATAAATATTCAACCATTCCTCTTTGGCTAAGAAAATTATTTTTCCTAGATTTTTCTATAAATTTATATTTAATAACATCAATAAAAACTTTTTGAAAAGCTAATTTTTAAAGTAACATTTCAAAGAAAATTGTAAAACTGAGCAGTATTCTAATTTCTTGTAACTATTTACATTTATTTATTTTATCTATTTATTTTTATTTTTTTTTAGAGACAGAGTCTCACTTTTATTGCCCTTGGTAGAGTGCTGTGGCGTCACAGCTCAAAGCAAGCTCCAACTCCTGGGCTTAGGCGATTCTCCTGCCTCAGCCTCCCAAGTAGCTGGGACCACAGGTGCCCGCCACAACACCCAGCAATTTTTTTTGTTCCAGTTTGGCCAGGGCTGGGTTTGAACCCGCTACCTTCGGTATATGGGGCCGGCACCCTACTCACTGAGCCACAGGTGCCACCCTATTTACGTTTTTTTAATGTATAAAAAATGACTACAAATGGCTGTATTAACTTAAAGAGCTGTTTTATGACTTAATTTTTTTGTGTAAAAACATAGCTGCAGTTCAGGAGCTAATAAATAATGTATTTGGTGAGATGTTCGTAACAGTTACCCTTCAGCTATTTGAGTTTTAATTCAGTGTCATTAATTAAGTTCAGTCACAGTGTCGTGTAACCACCACTATATCCATCTCCAGAACCCTGTCATCCTGAACTGAAAGTGATCCTGGTTAAATGCTCCCTCCCCAACTGCCCCCTCTGTCCTGGTACCGCTGCTGCTCTGTGAGCTTGGGTTCTGTGAACTTGGTATCCATCCTACTGGGTGTGAAGGTGGCATCTCCAGGTGCTTTTGGCTTGTGTTTCCCTAGTGCCTGTTGATGCTGTGACCTTTTCATATGTTTGTTGGCTCTTTTATACCTTCTTTTTTTGGGGGGGGGGACAGAGCCTCAAGCTGTCCCCCTGGGTAGAGTGCTGTGGCATCACAGCTCACAGCAACCTCCAACTCCTGGGCTCAAGCAAGTCTCCTGTCTCAGCCTCCCAAGTAGCTGGGACCACAGGTGCCTGCCACAGTGCCCGGCTATTTTTTTGGTTGCAACTGTCATTGTTGTTTGGCGGGCTGGGCTGGATTCGAACCTGCCACCTTAGGTGTATGTGGCAGGCACCTTAGCCGCTTAAGCCACAGGCGCCAAGCCTTTTATACCTTCTTAAAGAAATTCAAGTCCATTCAAGTACTTTTTTATTTTGGTTGTTTGCTTTTTTGTCGACAAGTTTTAGGAGTTCTTTCTATGTCTGGATGTTAATCCTTTATCAGATATATGACTTGCCAGTGTTTTCTCCCATTCTGTGATTATCATTATACTTTGTTCAGTCTCCTTTCCTGCACAAAAGTTTTTAATTTTCATGAAATCCAGTTTATCTTTTTTGTTGCCTGTACTTTTGTTGTCTGAGTAACTTTTAAAAAAAAACATTGTTATTTAAAAAATAACATTGTATAACTTTTAACAAGTTATACATTTGTCTAACTTCAGAAAATTATAAGCTAAAAGAAGAAAATAAGAATCATCTGTGATCTTGCGATAGACGTGTTGACTTTGGTATATGGTCAGTCACTTGCCTGCCTACCCTTCATCTGTTGTTCTATGGCAGTGGCCTGTTTTGAAACATCTTTCCATATCATTCTCTAAGCATCAGGATTGTGTATTATGGTTAGGGATGTAATCTTTTTCATCAGTTATATTTCATAATACAACAGGTTTTTAAGTCTTAGAATTTTTTTTTTTTTGGAGGCAGAGTTTCACTTTGTCACCCTGGAGTGCCATGGCATCCCAGCTCATAGCAGCCTCAAACTCTTGGGCTCAAGTGATCCTGTTGCCTTAGCTTTTCATTCTTAGCAGAGACTGGGTCTTGCTCTTGTTTTAGGTCTCGACTTGTGAGCTCAAGTGATCCACCCACCTCAACCTCCCAGAGTGTTAGGATTACAGGCGCGAGCCACCGCGCCTGGCTTTAAGTCTTATACTTTTTAAAAATATTTTTTTGTTTTTAAAAATGGGCTTCTTTATATAGTAAGAAAAGTTTCGTTAAGAAGATGAGCACATTTTACTCAGAACATAAGAAACTTTCTTTGATATTTTTATTTAATTGGGTATAAAATGTTTTTTAAGAATAGGCTAATATAGGGCACCGCCTGTGGCTCAGTGAGGAGGGCGCTGGCTGCATATACTGAGGGTGGCGAGTTCAAACCTGGCCCTGACCAAACTGCAACAACAACAACAAAAAGAATAAGCTAACCTGACTTGGTGTCCATAGCACAGTGATTACAGCACCAACCACATACACCAGGGGTGGCAGGTTCAAACCGGCTGGGCCTGCTAAACAACAATGACAACTGCAACAAAAAATAGCCAAGCATTGTGGCAAGCGCCTATAGTCCCAGCTACTTGGGAAGCTGAGGCAAGAGAATCACTTAAGCCCAAGAGTTTGAGGTTGCTGTGAGTTGTGACGCCATAGCACTCTACTGAGGATGACAAAGTGAAACTCTTGTCTCAAAAGGAAAAAAAAAAAAGCTAATGTTTCTAAATGCTAATAACTTTATTTTATAGGGTATTCTGGAACAAGATGCATTCCACAGATCACTCTTGGCCTGTTGCCTTGAGGTCGTCACTTTTTCTTATAAGCCGCCTGGGAATTTTCCATTTATTACTGAAATATTTGATGTGCCACTGTATCATTTTTATAAGGTATTTTTAAAAAATATAATCATAAAGAAACTGTAGATGAGACTAACTTCCTGTTGTTAGTCATGTAGTTCAAGTTAACATCTAAGAACATTTATTGTTTTTAGTTAGATATTTCATAGATCTGTATTTGGAGAGTAGAGAAGAAATAGAATCTTGAGACTTATATAAATTTTAATACTCTATTAAAGCTCTACTTTGCATAAAAGTTTCATTTGGTTCCTTTTATCTAATAAAAGCTTTTAAGATACTGTGATTTTATGAGCTAACACAGCTTTTTTAAAAAGCAGCACATATCACTAGCTAATCTTATATAGCAGCCTTTTATTTTATGAAAGTTAAATAAAATTGGTAGAGTCAGAAAAAAAAACAAGTTCCCTTTCACACGTTATAAAGAGGCGTGGAGTTAAAATTGTGATTTGATAGTTGTTCCTTCTTGATACTGACTTAGCACCTGAGCTTAGCATAACTTTCCTATGATAGTCACAACTAATTTTTATAGTGGCATAGGTTGAATGTTTAGAGAATTTTTATTTGAAATTTTATAATGTTTTTTAACCTTAATACATAGGCATGTTTTTCATTTAAAAATTTCAAAAATACAGTATATAAAAGATTTTATAATTCATACTTGTAGTTCAGATGTTTACAAACAGTGAAAAGAAGAGCAGCTGCTTCTTTTCAACTTGTAATTTTTGATGCATTTATTTATTAAATATTTACAAATTTTGCTAATCATTATGAAATGAGCCAGCCCACTTTTCTTTATTTCAGGTGATAGAAGTCTTCATAAGAGCCGAAGATGGGCTTTGTAGGGAGGTGGTCAAACACCTTAATCAGATTGAAGAACAAATCTTAGATCACTTGGCGTGGAAACCGGAGTCCCCACTCTGGGAGAGAATCAGAGACAATGAAAACAGAGTTCCTACGTGTGAAGAGGTTTGTGAAAATATCTTAGCATCTTTCTGTAAGAAAAGTACATAGAGAGCAATTAAATGTAGTATCTTCCTTTTAGGAAGTAGGAGGGTGGCCGATATCAAAGAGGAAACAAGACTTGCATAATTTGTCGTTGCCACCGGGTTTCAGTGGCAGAATAAATTCAGTGTTCTTTCTTGATTTCCTGATCAAGTTTCTGTCCCTTAGAGTGGTTGATGTTCTGACTCTCCAAATACATAACAAGAGTTGATTCATACTTAGTATCAAATTACCAGGTTTTGAATTTTTAAAGATTGCCATAAACTTTTTAAATGTAATATGAAAATGGAAAAGACAGCTATTTTATTTTGATGGAATAACTAATGAATGAAGGTAGTTTTTTTCTTTTGCCTTGGATAATATTCTGCTTTTTATTAAAATGCTTTTCTGGATATTACCATTCTGCATAAACAACTCTTTGTAGGTCATGCCTCCTCAGAACCTGGAAAGAGCAGATGAGATTTGTATTGGTGGTTCCCCTTTGACTCCCAGAAGGGTGAGTGAAGTTCGTGCCGACACCGGAGGACTTGGAAGGAGTAAGTTTAAAATACTAGGGGGACTATTGGGGCCTAACATCTGGAAATTTACTTTTCATTTAAACCTACAAGTATATTTAATAGGGCATATATGATAGAAAATATACTATGCATTTCAGCAACAGATAGATCACTTAAAATAAATGGTTTTAAAGAATATTTAAGAACACAGAAAAATACAAAACACCAGCTGTTTTTAGAGGCAAAGTCTTACTCTGGCTCAGGCTAGTCTCAAACCTGTGAGCTCAGGCAATCCACCTTGCTCGGCCTCCCAGAGTGCTAGGATGACAGGCATGAGCCACTGCGCCCGGCCTACAAATATCTGTTAAAAAGAATGCTGGTCAGGCTCCTTGGGTCAGGGTTGTCATCCTAGCACTCTGGGAGGCCAATGCCAGAGAATCACTTGAGGCCAGGAGTTCTAGACCAGCCTGAGGAAGAGCAAAACCCCATCTCTACAAAAAATAGCAGGGTGCGGTTATATCCTTGTAGTCTTAGCTAGGCAGGAAGATTACATGAGCTTAAGAGTTTGAGGTGGCAGTGAGCTCTGATGATGCCACCGCACTCTAAACTGGAAAAGCAAGACCCTGTCTCAAAAAAAAAAAAAAATGGATAGGCTGGGTGTGGTGGGTTACAGCTATAATCCTGGACCTCTGGGAAACCCAGGTGTATAGGGAACTTGAACTCAGGAGTTTGAAAACAGGCTGAGCACGAGTGAGAGCCCCATCTCTACTAAAAATAGAAAAACCAGCTGGGTGTTGTAGCAGGCACCTGTAGTCCTAGCTACTCAGGAGGCTGAAGCAAAAGGATCACTTGAGCCTAGGACTTTGAGGTTGCTGTGAGCTGTGAAACTATATCTCTCTAGCCTGGGCAACAGAGTGAGACTCTGTCTCAAAAAAAAAAAAGAAAAGAAAAGACAGAATGCTATACATTTATTATCATCCCTATTTTTAAAGTGTATGTTTATACGCATACAAAAGGGTAGAAATGGAAAAACGAAACTATTAAGAATGAGCACAATTTTCATGAAGGAAGCATATTAAGAGTGAAATTAGAACCAAAGTATCTGATGAGCCCCTTGAGAACTCACTGAGAATTGCAGCTACTTCGATCAAACCACATACTAATGAATTCACATTCTCAAATACAATGTCAAATATCCCACTAGTTTTATGCTGTCCACTTTTCTTTTAATTTTATAATAAAAAACATCAAAAAGCCCAAAGATATTTTATTAGATGCATGCGTAGATACATATATTTTCTATATTAGTGACCTCAAACTTGAGCCCTGCTCAATGATTTTAAAAGGCCGTCTGGGCTGGGGACGGTGGCTCATGCCTGTAATCCTAGCACTCTGGAAGGCTGAGGCAGGAGCATCCTTTGAGTTCAGGAGTTTGAGACCAGCCTGAGAAAAGAGCAAGATCCGATCTCTACTAAAAATAGAAAAATTATCCAGGCATTGTGGCGGGTCCCAGCTACTCAGGAGGCTGAGGCAGGAGGATCACTTGAGCCCACGACTTTGAGGTTGCTGTGAGCTAGGCTGATGTTGTGGCACCCTACCCAGGGTAAGACAGTGAGACTGTGTCTCAGAAAATGTATAAAAAAATAAAAAACTCTCGGAACATGCCACTGCCTAAGTTAGATTATTATGTGAAGACTTTTTTGCTTATCTGTAGTGGCAGATGTTGCAAAATTATGCATGGACCTTTTTTGGTTTTGCTCATCAGCTTTCGTTAGTGCTTGTGTATTTAATCTTTGGCCCAAGACAACTCTTATTTCAGAGATGCCAAAAGGTTGGACACCCCTGTAATAGCATTTCTGTTTGGAGTGATGAAAAATTTTAGAAGTAGTTAAGAATATAATCCCACTGAATTGTACACTTTAAAATGGTTTATGTGCCAAATTTTGTTATGTATTTTACCATAATTATAAAACTTAATAACAGGCCAGAAAGCATTGAATTTTACAATTTAAATGGGTAAAAAGCATGGTATATGAACTATATCTCAATAGTTATTTTATAAAATAAACTACCCTTAATTAAATCCCAACCATGTATGTATACCTTTCCGAAGAATATTACTGAGCTTTAATAATTTTCTGTATTTGGAGAAAGATGCAAATTTATAAAACAGGGGAGGGATGCTCCTGTATCACGCTGGCATCAGGTACTTCTATCAAGTAGCGGCTTTATAGTCAAGTTACATCTTATTTGAGTGTTAGGTAGAAGTTAAATAAGGTCAAAGGCTCAAGCGGCTAAGGTGCCAGCCACATACACCTGAGCTGGCAGGTTCTAATCCAACCCTGGGCCCGCCAAACAGCAATGACGGCTGCAACCCAAAAATAGCCAGGCGTTGTAGTAAGCGCCTGTGGTCCCAGCTACTCGGAAGGTGGAGGCAGGAGAATCACTTGAGCCTAGGAGTTGGAGGTTGCTGTGAGCTGTGATGGCATGGCACTCTACCCAGGGCAACTGCTTGAGGCTCTGTCTCAAAAGAAAAAAAAAAAA
>NW_003852453.1:6091848-6098701 GCF_000181295.1 Otolemur garnettii
CACAACGCCCAGCCATTTTTTGGTTGTAGCCATCATTGTCGTTTGGCGGGCCTGGGCTGGGGATTTGAACCCGCCACCTTAGGTGTATGTGGCTGGCACTTAGCCGCTTGAGCCACAGGTGCCGAGCCAATGATGAAATTTTTCAAACTGTAATTTTTTTTTAACTGTTTAACAGCTTGGGTGGCAGCCAGATCTCAAGCTCGTTTGATTTGTTTCACCCTAGGCATAACCTCTCCGACCACACTGTATGACCGGTACAGCTCCCCGACAGCCGGCACCACCAGAAGGCGGCTGTTTGTGGAGAGCGACAGCCCCTCTGAGGGAGGAGCACCTGGGCGCATTCCCCCACCGCCCCTGGTCAGTGCTGTGCCTGTGCAGAATGTGTCTGGGGAAGCTGTTTCTGTCACACCAGTTCCTGGACAGACACTGGTCACCATGGCAACCGCCACTGTTACAGCTAACAATGGACAAACAGTAACTATTCCCGTCCAAGGTAAGGAAAGCAGAGATGGATATTGAGTTCTTTCTTGGTGTTTATTGGAAAGGTACCTGGGATTTGGCTGAAGTGACTCCATATGGGACAGAGGGAATGATGGGGACAGGGGGATTGGAAGGGAGAAATTGGAAGAACCTCTGCCTGGAGAGCTTGGATCAGCATTTTCGTCATGCTTTCTTTCCTCTGTGACAAACTGCAGGTATTGCCAATGAAAACGGAGGGATCACATTTTTCCCAGTGCAAGTCAATGTTGGTGGACAGGCACAGGCTGTGACAGGCTCCATCCAGCCCCTGAGTGCTCAGGCCCTCTCTGGAAGTCTGAGCTCTCAGCAGGTGACAGGAACAACTTTGCAAGTCCCTGGTCAGGTGGCCATTCAGCAGATTTCCCCAGGTGGCCAACAGCAGAAGCAAGGCCAGCCTTTAGCCAGCCCCAGTATTAGGCCCAGGAAGACCAGCTCCTTATCGCTTTTCTTCAGAAAGGTAATTTTTCACGTACCCCTATCCAGAGCATGAGCTTGGGAAATAAAAGTGTTAAACAAAGTTTCAGATGGTTTTGTTTATCTATTAGGTTTACCACTTAGCAGGTGTCCGCCTTCGGGATCTTTGTGCTAAATTAGATATTTCTGATGAACTGAGGAAAAAAATCTGGACCTGCTTTGAGTTCTCCATAATTCAGTGTCCTGAACTTATGATGGACAGACATCTGGACCAGTTATTAATGTGTGCCATTTATGTGATGGCAAAGGTGAGTGCCCTTTGAAATGGAAAAAGTAAAGATATTGCTTCTTTACTTAGAACATTTTTAACAGGTTTACTGAGATATAACTTATTGTATATCATATCATTCATCCATCTAAAATGTACAACTTAATGGGTCTTAGTATATTCACAGATATGTGCAGTCATCATCGCAATTTTAGAACATAATATTCCATTGTATAGTTATGCTAAAGGTTTTTGCTTTTGCTTTGGGGTTGGTTTTTTTGTTTGCTTTTGAGATAGAGTCTTGCTCTGTCACCAGGCTGGATTGCAGTGGCATCATCGTGGCTCAGCAGTCCTGCTGCCTCAGCCGCCCGAATACGTGGGACTACAGGCATCTGTCATGATGCCTGCCTACTTTTTCTATTTGTAGTAGAGACGGGGTCTCACTCTCAGACTGATCTTGAACTCTTGTGCTCAAGCAGTCCTCCTGCCTCAGCCTCTCAGAAGGCTGGTATTATAGGAATGAGTCACCATTTCTGGCCCACTACAGTATTTTCATCCATTTATCAGTTGACAGACACTAGGTTGTTTCTACTTTGCAGCTTTTTTGCGTGACACTGCTGTTAGTATTTGTGTGCAAGCTTTTGTGTGGAGATGTTTTCATTTCTCTAGAGTGTGAACTTTGGAAGGGTTTGCTGGGTCATCTGCTAACTCTGTTTTAACCATTTGAGGAAGTGCCAGACTGTTTTCCAAAGTACTTACCATTTTACTTTCTCCCAGTATATATAAATGCTTTAATTTCAACACCTTTTATTAACTTATTTTGTTTAAATACTTATTGTGAAATCCACATGATATAAAATTAACCATTGGAAAGTGAACAGTTCAGTGGCGTTAGTACATTCACACGGTTGCTTACTCCCTCCCCCCTCTGTCTAGTCCCAGAATATTTCCAATTCTGCAAAGTAAAACTCCTTACCCATTAAGTAGTTCCTCCCCTCCTCCTTCCCTCAGCACCTGCAACCAGCAATTTGCATTCTGGCTTTACTGACTTACCTGTTCTTGACAGTTTATAGAATGGAACGGTACAGTAGGTGGTGTGTGGCTTCTTAGGATGATGTTTCAGGCTTATCCACGTCATGGCTTATATCTGCACTCCATCCTTTTCTGTGGTTGAATGATACCCTCATGAATGGCTATGCCACCATTCGTCCATTCATCCACTGATGGATATTCGGGCTGTTTCTACCCTTTGGCAGTAGTTAATAGTGCTGTTGTGAACGTGTAGATACATGTACTTGTTTGAGTGCCTATTTTCAATCCTCTTAGGTAATACGTAGGAATGGAATTGCAGGGTCATTTGAAGAACCATCTAGAGTAGCCGTTCTCAACCTGTGGGTCACGACCCACAGGAACTGTATTAAAGGGTCACGGCATTAGGAATATTGAGAACCACTGATCTAGAGTAAGGTGCACCATGTTACAATGCTGCCTGTAGTACGTGAGTTCCAGTTTCTCTATATCCTTGCCAACTTTAAGTTTTTGAAATTATTGGGTGGCCCTGTGGCTCAGTGGGTAGGGCGCCAGCCCCATATACTAAGGGTGGCGGGTTGGAACCCGGCCCCGGCCAAACTGCAACAAAAAATAGCCAACCATGGGGTTGGCACCTGTAGTCCCAGCTACTCGGGAGGCTGAGACAAGAGAATCACCTAAGCCCAGGAGATGGAGGTTGCTGTGAGCTATGACGCCATGGCACTCTACGAGGGCAATAAAGTAAGACTCTATCTCTTTAAAAAAAAAAAAAAAAGAAAAAAAATTTTTTAGTATAACCATCCCAATGATTATTTTATTTTATCTAAACAATAGTGCTTCATTGATAAAAACGTTAGTTTAAATGGATACAAAATTGCTGTGTAAAATAAGTGTTTTCAAAATACATTTCTCTTCCCAGTGGTTACTGAATGGTATCTCATTGTGGTTTTGATTTGTATTTCCCAAATGACCAATGATGTTGAGTATCTTTTGTTGTAGTTTGTTGGCTATTATAATCTGAGTTCTTAATTGTAGCCATTCCAGTGCTTATGAAGTGCTGTGTCATTGTGGTTTTGATTTCCATTTGCCTGATATCCAGTATATCTTCATGTGTTTACTGGCCATTTGTATATCTTCTTTGGAGGAATATCTGTTTAAATCCTTTTCCCATTTTTTTTTTTTTTTTTTGAGACAGAGCCTCAAGCTATCCCCCTGGGTAGAGTGCTGTGGCATCACAGCTCACAGCAACCTCCAACTCCTGGGCTCAATCAGTTCTTTTGCCTCAGCCTCCCAAGTAGCTGGGACCACAGGCACCCGCCACAATGCCTGGCTATATTTTAGTTGCAGCCGTCATTGTTGTCTGGCGGGCCCGGGCTGGATTTGAACCCACCAGCTCAGGTGTATGTGGTTGGTGCCTTAGCCACTTGAGCCACAGGTACTGAGCCATCCTTTCCCCATTTTTAAATTGGGTTGGTTCATGGTCAGAGACTCAGAATAAACTTTTCTGAGTTCAAAAGAATCAATCATAAAATTGATTATTTTTCTGTTTATTATTGGTGTTGAAGTTCTTTATATATTCTAGATACAATGATCTTGTCAGCATGTGATTTGCAAGTATTTTCTCCTCTCCATTATCATTTCACTTACCTGGTAGTGTCCTAGAAGCATCGAAGTTATAAATTTTGATGAAGTCCAGTGACCTATATTTTAGTTAGTTGCTTGTGCTTTGGGTGTCATATCATTGCCAAATCTGAGGTTGTGAAGTTTAATCCCTATGTTTTCTTTTGAGGTTTATAGTTTTACTTGTATATGTCAATCTTTGGTCCACTTTGAGTCATTTTTGTATGATTTAGAAGTCCAACTTCATTCTTTTGTATGTGGCTGTGTAGTTGTCCTAAGCCGTTCTTGAAAAGACTTTTTTTCCCCCTACTGGATGGTCTTGGCACCTTTCTCAAAAATCAGTTGACCATAGGCAGTTGGGTTTATTTCTGGACTCTAAATTCTATTCCATTGGACTGTATGTCTGTTCTTATGTAGTACCTAGTCTTTTGATTACTGTTGCTTTTAAAAGTTTTGAAATTGAGAAATTTGAGTTTTCCCACTATTTATTTTGGCTATACTAAGTCCCTTAAAAAGTGAATTTTAGAATTCTGTTGCCAGTTTCACTAAGGAGTCAGCTGGGATTCTGATAGGATGGCATTGAATCTATAGATCAATTTGGGGAGTACTGCTATTTTAGTGATTTTAAGTCTCTGATCTATGAACATGGGATGTTTTCCATTTATTTATTTATTTTTGTAGAGATAGTATCTTACTTTATCGCCCTTGGTAGAGTGCTGTGGCATCACATAGCTCATAGCAACCTCCAACTCCTGGGCTTAGGCAATTCTCCTGCCTTAGCCTCCCGAGTAGCTGGGACCACAGGAGCCTGCCACAACACCCAGCTATTTTTTGTTGCAGTTTGGCCGGGGCGGGTTTGAACTCACCACCCTCAGTATATGGGGCTGGTGCCCTACTCATTGAGCCACAGGCACAGCCAGTATGTTTTCCATTTATTTAGATCTTCTATTTCTTTTAACGATGTTTTGTGCTTTTTAGTGTGTACATTTTGCATTATTTTGTTAAAACTACTTCTGCTTTTTTTTCTGTTATCTGTCACTAAAAGTGACAGGGTCTCAGGCTGAGCTTAAATTTCTAGATTCAAATGATCATCCTGCCTCAGTCTCACAAGTAGCTGGGACCTCAGGGCTGTGCCATTCTGCTTCTTTTTGATGCTATCATCAATGCACTTGTTCCATTGTTACTGTGTTCATTCCAAGTGTACAGAAACACAATTGATTTTGTTTACTTTTTTATTTTATTCTTAGCTGGCCCAGGCTGGGTTTGAACCCGCCACCCTTAATGTATGAGGCTGGCGCCCTGACTACTGTGCTACAGGAGCTGGAACCACGATTGATTTTTGTATATTGATCTAGTATCTAGTAACCTTGCTGAACTTAATTATTGGTACTAATAGTTTTTTAGTGGTTTCCTTAGGATTTCTGTTTGTGAGATTACATAATCTTGTAATTTTACTTCTTTCTGTCCAAACTGGACACCTTTCCCCCTTTTTCATTCCTAATTACCTTGGCTAGAACCTCCAGAACATTTTTTTCCAAGATAGTTTCTTTTTTCTGGTTTGGTTTTGTTTTGTTTTTTGATACGGAGTCTCCCTATGTCACCCTCAGTAGAGTGCTGCAACCTCAAACTCTTGTGCTTAAGCAATTCTCTTGCCTCAGTCTCCCAAGTAGCTGGGACTGGTTTTTTTTTCTAAATAATAAAAGAAAAATAACCACAGTGCCTGGCTATTTTTTTGTTGCAGTTGTCGTCGTTGTTTAGCAAGCTGGGGCCACATTTGAACCCACCAGCCTCAGTGTATGTGGCCATTGCCCTAACCACTGAGCTACAGGTGCTGCACCAAGATACAGTTTCACTCTGAAGCCTGGAGAAGGGTTCCATGGCCTCAGCCTAACTGATTGCAACCTCAAACGCCTGGGCTTAAGATCCTTCTCCCTCAGCCTCCTGAGTACCTGGGACAATAGGTGCACACCACCATACATGGCAAATTTTTTATTGATTTATTTGAATTTTTCTATTTTTAGTAGAGATGGAATCTTACTCTTGCTCAGGCTGATCTTAAACTCTTGACCTCAAGTGATACTCTTGCTTCAGCCTCCCAGAGTGCTAGGATTACAGTTGTGAGCCACCATGCCTGGTTTAGAACAATATTGAATAGAAGTGTTAAAAACAGAAGTTCTTATCTTGATCCTTATCTTACCAGGGAGGCATCTTGTCTTTCACCATTAAAGTATGATATTAGCTATGGTTTTTTCATAGATGCCCCTTATCAGATTGAGGAAGTCTTACTCTGTTGCTAGGGATAGAGTACAGTGGCCTCATCAAATCTCAGTGCAATCTCAAAACTCCTGGGCTCAAGTGATCTTCCTACCTCAGTCTTCCAAAGTGCTAGGTGAGATACCATGCCCAGTCTCCTTATATTCCTGATTTGTTGAGTGTTTTTTTTTTTCATGAAAGGCTATTAGATTTTGTCAAATGCTGTGTCCACTGAGATCATGTGTTTTTTAAATTCTGTTAATATAGTGTATTACATGGATTGATGTTCATGTGGTAAACCAGCTGTGCATTCCTGCTGTAATTAAGGTGACCAGACGTCCTGCTTTTGGTGGGACAGGCCTGATTTTTAACAATTTGTCACGTGTCCTGCAGCGTTTTAAAAAAGTCCCAATTTTTGGAAAGAATGCATGACAAGTTAGGGAACGGGAGAATGGGAAGGGAATATACGGTTTCGGCTGCTGAAAAGGTTAATGTAACTCCATTTGAGAATGAAGAGGTTAATGTAACTTCATTTGGAAATGAAAAGCCTAATGTAAACTCCCTACTCCCCTCTTGGGCAAGGTCTCCCAGGTGGGCCAGCGCCCTACTCCTTTGAGCCACAGGCACTGCCCTATACATATTTTTTTTTTTCTTTTTTTGAGACAGAGCCTCAAGCTGTCCCCCTGGGTAGAGTGCTGTGGCATCACAGCTCACAGCAACCTCCAACTCCTGGGCTCAAGCAAGTCTCCT